>NC_079192.1:335685586-336020170 GCF_029499605.1 Hyla sarda
AACTTACACTGGATCATTCCATTATCACCCATTTTGAGAAAGACTGTTCTAGTGTGTCTTCTGATATCCAGCTAGACACTGCTGATACAGATACAGATGGATTTAAAATGTAAACACACAAAAAAAAGACAGAATATGTATTCAATTATATGAAGCATAAATAGTTTTTTTTAATCTTTTCTGTTAAAAAATATTCAGCGAGAATCTTAGTTACTGATGTATCATATGTTTGTAGTCTTTTTTGTTATGATACATCAGAAACAAGCGTATATGAATTAAATGAAAAGTTTCTTAACATCTATGCAATTACATACATTTAAAATCATAAAAAAACACACAAGAAAAGGAAAAGTAATTGTCCAATGTAATGAACAGATATAATTAGAAAATAACCCAGTAGGGAAAGGAGGGATGGAGACCTAAAACCATGTACAGCATAAGAGCATCCAATTGTAAACCGATGTACATTTAAACATTGGCGGCTAAAGTGCAGGGCTATGTAAATATAATAGCACAAAACATGGGTCACCTAATGCTACAATATGCAAGATAGTGATCCAGGCATAAAGCTGACATGTAAAAGAATGTATAAGGTAGATCCATAGTAACTTGCCTAATGGCTAGGTAACAGGCCTCCAGAACCCGATGTTTTGTCACCAGACTTATATCAATGGCACTTCTGTGTTCATTATTTTGTGATGAGACATGCTGTTAGCACGTTCCTTGGGGGTGTCAAAGTATCTATACTTATAAACTCTAAGGAATGATTCCTGGGGCTCCTGTCAACAACAGGCCAAACAATCAAAAATCAATTCAAATGTGTGCATGCTAGGTGTTTTAACATTTATTTTTAACCTTATGTTTAACACTGACCACAGTAAATATCATTTTTATTACACTTATTATTGAAGTTACACATTATTTGTATTACCGTATATGCCGACGTATAAGACGACTTGGCGTATAAGACGACCCCCAACTTTTACAGTTAAAATAT
The DNA here is from genome assembly GCF_029499605.1 of Hyla sarda. Taxonomy (NCBI): domain Eukaryota; kingdom Metazoa; phylum Chordata; class Amphibia; order Anura; family Hylidae; genus Hyla; species Hyla sarda. The sequence continues at coordinate 335,686,584 of NC_079192.1, forward strand.
AGAGTTTGGGATATACTTGCCATATAAGACTACCCCTCCTACCGCGATGTACGGTACCTTGTAGTTCCCCCCACATTAGGTAGGCATCATGTTCCCCCACATTAGGTAGGCAGTATAGTTCCCCCCACATTAGGTAGGCAGTATAGTTCCCCCCACAGTAGATAGGCAGCATAGTTCCCCCCACATTAAGTTGGCAGTTCCCCCACATTAAGTTGCCAGTTCCCCCACATTAGGCTGCCAGTTCCCCCACATTAGGTTGCCAGTTCCCCCACATTAGATTGCCATCTCCCCCACATTAGGTCGGCAGTTCCCCACAATAGTAGGCAGCTCCCCCACAATAGGTCGGGAGTTACCCCACATTAGGTCAGCAGTTACCCCACATTAGTAGGCAGCTCCCCCACATTAGTAGCAGTTCCCCCACAATAGTAGGCAGCTCACCCCACATTTGTAGGCTGCTCCCCCCACATTAGGTCAGCAGTTCCCCCACAATAGTAGGCAGCTCCCCCCACATTTGTAGGCAATTCCCCCACATTAGGTCAACATTTCCCCCACAATAGTAGGCAGTTCCCCCACAATAGTAGGCAGCTCCCCCCACATTTGTAGGCAGCTCCCCCCACAATAGTAGGCAGCTTCCCCCACATTTGTAGGCAGCTCCCCCCACATTTGTAGGCAGCTCCCCCCACATTAGGTCAGCAGTTCCCCCACAATACTAGGCAGCTCCCCCCACATTAGATTGGCAGCTCCCCCCAACAGGCATACAGCTTCCAGCCATATACAGTGTATTGCTGCCGGCTGTATGTCTGTACTGGTCTGCCCCCACAGTGTTCCGATCACCGCTCCTCCGGCCGGGATCACCATCTACTGCTATGGCCTATGGACCATAGCAGTAGGTGCCGGGACCGGGGAGCGCTGACCGGATCACTTAAGATAGCACGGCCGGTCACTCACCAGGCCCCTGTCAGCACGCATCCTCCTGCGGTCCTCCTGGTCCTGCGCTCCTCTGCCTCTATGGTTGTAGGCACGTGACATCACTGACGTCCCGTGCATACAACCATAGAGACAGAGGACCGGACCGCAGGAGGACCGAAGGAGGATTGCAGGAGGACACGCGCCGCCGGGGAATGGTAAGTGACCGGCGGAAATCCTTTTGTCCCGAAAAGATTTTTCAGGACACAGGGATGTCCGGCATAGGAATACCTATGATTATCTGCCCGGGCCGGCTCCCATGTGTGGCTGCAGGCGGGGGGGCGGCCAGAGAAGCTAAAAACTAATACTGTATACTAAAAACCAGCGGGCCTCCAGCTTTTGTAAAACTACAACTCCCAGCATGCCCGGAAGAGCCTTTGCCGTGCTGGGAGTTGTAGTTTCACAACAGCTGGAGGCACCCTGGTTTTTAGTATACAGTATTAGTTTTTACTTGCTCTGGCCGGCCCCTGCCTGCAGCCCTACACAGGAGCCGGCCTGGGCAGATAATCAGAGGTTTTCCTATCCTGGACCTCAAGTCAGAAGAAAATTTGGGGTTAAAAAGTCTTATATGCCGGGATATATGGTATTTATATTATGATTAGTATGTAGTAATAGTATATGACTTCAAGCTACTATTAATATTAGGGAGCCTACATACTATTATTTTTAGCATTAACAGTAGCACAGCTACATGTTGTTAGTTGTATGATTGTTAGTAATAGTTGTTAACATAGTTTGGCTAAATGCTCATATTGTATAGTTATTACTATTATTTTTAACCCCTTCCTCTGCTATGCTATTCGGGCTTTAGTACCCAATTGTTTTTCTATTGTCGTCTTTCAAATGCCGTAACTTTTTTTTAAATTATTGATAAAGACAAATGAGAGCTTGTTTTTTTGTGGGACAAGTTGTTATTTTTAATGCCCACCATTTGTGGTTCATATATCTTATTGGTTCATTTTTATTTACTCTTTTTTTTTTTTTGCTGGTCTAAAAAATTAATTTGTTGTAATATGGTAAAAACAAAATGATTATTATTAATTAGCGTTATTCTGTGGATGAGTATGATTATAGCGATACAAAATTAATTTAGGTTTTTGTTTATTACATTGTCATAATAGAAACATTAAAAAAAATATTAGTGTCGCCACATTTTTCATCTGACAACACTATATTAGGGCTATTTTTTTATGGGAAAACTTGATGTTTTAATTGGTATTATTTTCGGATATGTCTGACTTTTTGATCATTTTCTTTTCCATTATTTGGGAGGTTAATTAACAAAATACCACAATCCTGTTTTTCTTTTTTACAGTGTTTATCCTGCAGGATAAATAATAAAATTATTTTATTGTCCGGGTGGATACATACATAGTGACACCAAATATGTGTATTTTTAATTATTTTCATTTTTTTTTATGTTTCATGCATAAAAATGAATTTAAAGGAAACATCACACCCTCTCCCATAGACATGAATGGAGGGGTGCGGTGTGACATCATGTCCCTGTCTTGGAGGCAGCGCCCGGCACAGAATGCTGGGGGCTGCAACGAGATCGCTGGGATCCCCAGCGGCAGGACCCCTGCGATCATACATCTCATCCCCTATCCTTTGGATAGGGGATAAAATTTGTAAAGCCGGAATACCTCTTTCACCCCTTAACTACCACAGACGTAAATGTATGTCCTGGTACGGAGGTAGTTAGCGCACCAGGATGTACATTTATGTCCTGTGTATGATTGCGAGCATCAGAGCAGTGTTCACATCATACACTGCAGGTCCCGGCTGCTATCAGCAGACGTGGACCTGCTGGTAGTGGCAGCCATCCGCGATTGCGGAATTTGTGGCACTGCACATGTTAAAATAGATGATTGGATCACCCGCAGCGCTGCCGCGGGGATCTGATCATCTGTAGTGGCAGCCAAAGGTCCCCTCACCTGACTCCGGCCATCTCCTTGGGTCTTCTGCTCTGGTCTGAGATCGAGCAGACCAGAGCAGAAGATGACCGATAATGCTGATCAGTGCTATGCCCTATGCATAGCACTGAGCAGTATTAGCAATCAACTGATAGTCCCCTATGTCTGAACTAACAAAATATAATGTTAATGATCCCATATGGTGAACGGCGTAAACGGAAAAAAAAAGTCCAAAAATGCAGCTTTTTTGGCACATTTTATTCCAAATTTTTTTTTTATAAAAAGTGATCTAAAAGTTTATATATATATATATATATATATATATATATATATATATATATATGCAAATGTGGTATCAATAAAAAGTAAAGATGATGACACAAAAAAGGATCCCTCATACCACCCCATATACGGAAAAATTTAAAGGTTATAGGTGGTCAAATTACGGCAATTTTACATTACTGATTTTGTACAAAAAGTTCAAGATTTTTTTTAAGCGGTACAAAAATAGAAAAGTATCTAGCCATGGGTATAATTTTAACTGTATTGACCCCCCCCCCCCCCCCCCCCAAAAAAAAAAAAAAAAAAAAAAAAGAACACGTGTAGTTTTTACCGTAAAGTGTACAGTGTAAAAACAAAACCCTCCAAAATGTGCAAAATTGTGGTTTTCATTTAAATTTCCTTCCTAAAAAAAATATTTCTTATGGTTCGTCATTTCTTATCACTTTTTGGTAAAATGAGAGGTTTCATTAAAAGTACAATTAGTCACACAAAAAACAAGCCCTTAGATGGGTCTGTAAATGGAATTTTAAAAGAGTTATGGATTTTAGAACGCGAGGAGTAAAAAATGAAAATGCTAAAATAAAATTGGCCTTGTCCTTAAGGTCAAAATGGACTTGGTCCTTATGGGGTGAAGACAAAAATCCCAACCCTTGCTTAACCCCTTCAGGACCAAGCCCATTTTGGCCTTAAGGACCAGAGCATTTTTTGCACATCTGACCACTGTCACTTTAAACATTAATAACTCTGGAATGCTTTTAGTTATCATTCTGATTCCGAGATTGTTTTTTCGTGACATATTCTACTTTAACATGGTGGTAAATTTTTGTGGTAACTTGCATCCTTTCCTTGTGAAAAATCCAAAAATTTGATGAAAAATTAGAAAATTTTGCATTTTTCTAACTTTGAAGCTCTCTGCTTGTAAGGAAAATGGATATTACAAATAAAAAAAAATTTTTATTCACATATACAATATGTCTACTTTATGTCTGCATCATAAAAGTGACGAGTTTTTACTTTTGGAAGACACCAGAGGGCTTCAAAGTTCAGCAGCAATTTTCCAATTTTTCACAAAATTTTCAAACTCACTATTTTTCAGGGACCAGTTCAGGTTTGAAGTGGATTTGAAGGGTCTTCTTATTAGAAATACCCCACAAAAGACCCCATTATAAAAACTGCACCCCCCAAAGTATTCAAAATGACATTCAGTCATCATTTTAACCCTTTAGGTGTTTCACAGGAATAGAAGCAAAGTGAAGGAGAAAATTCACAATCTTCCTTTTTTACACTCGCATGTTCTTGTAGACCCAATTTTTGAATTTTTACAAGGGGTAAAAGGAGAAAATGTATACTTATATTTGTAGCCTGATTTCTCTCGAGTAAGCACATGCCTCATATGTCTATGTAAAGTGTTCGGCGGGCGCAGTAGAGGGCTCAGAAGGGAAAGAGCGATAAGGGGATTTTGGAGAGTACGTTTTTCTGAAATGGTTTTTGGGGGGCATGGTGCATTTAGGAAGCCCCTATGGTGCCAGAATAGCAAAAAACCCTCACATGGCATATCATTTTGGAAACTAGACCCCTTGGGGAACATAACAAGGAATAAAGTGAGCCTCAATACCCCACAGGTGTTTCACGACTTTTGCATATGTAAAAAAAAAAATTTTTTTTCCACTAAAATGTGTGTTTCCCGCCAAATTTCAAATTTTTCCAAGGGTTAATAGCAGGAAATACCCCCCAATATTTGTAACCCCTTCTTTTCTGAGTATGGAGGTACCCCATAAGTTGACCTGAAGTGCACTATGGGCGAACTACAATGCTCAGAAGAGAAGGAGTCATATTTGGCTTTTTGAGAGCAAATTTTGCTCGGGGGGCATGTCACATTTAGGAAGCCCCTATGGTGCCAGAACAGCAAAAAATACCCACATGGCATACCATTTTGGAAACTAGACCCCTTGCGGAACGTAACAAGGGGTACAGTGAGCATTTGCCCCCCACTGGTGTCTGACAGATCCTTGGAACAGTAGGCTGTACAAGTTTTCATTTTCACGGACCACTGTTCCAAAGATCCATCAGACACCTGTGGGGGGTAAATTCTCACTGCACCCCTCATTACATTCCGTGAGGGGTGTCGTTTACGAAATGGGGTCACATGTGGAGTTTTGTTTTTTTTGCGTTTGTCAAAACTGCTGTAACAATCAGCCACCCCTGTGCAAATCACCTCAAATGTACATGGTGCACTCTCCCTTCTGGGCCTTGTTGTGCGCCCCCAGAGCACTTTGCGCTCACTTATGGGGTATCTCCGTAGTCGGGAGAAATTGCGTTACAAATTTTGGGGGGATTTTTTCCCTTTTACCTCTTGTGAAAATGTAAAGTATAGGGCAACATCAGCATGTTAGTGTAAAAAATAAAAACATTTTACACTAACATTCTGGTGTAGACCCCAACATTTCCTTTTCATGAAGGGTTAAAGAAGAAAAAGCCCCCCAAACCTTGTAACGCAATTTCTCTCGAGTACGGCGATACCCCATATGTGGCCCTAAACTGTTGCCTTGAAATACGACAGGGCTCCAAAGTGAGAGCGCCATGTGCATTTGAGGCCTAAATTAGGGATTTGCATAGGGGTGGACATAGGGGTATTCTACGCCAGTGATTCCTAAACAGGGTGCCTCCAGCTGTTGCAAAACTCCCAGCATGCGTGGACAGTCAACGGCTGTCCGGCAATACTGGGAGTTGTTGTTTTTCAACAGCTGGAGGCTCTGCTTTGGAAACAGTGGTGTACCGGACGTTCTTATTGGGGGAGGGGGGCTGTGTAGGGGTATGTGTATATGTAGTGTTTTTAACTTTTTATTTTATTTAGTTTTAGTGTAGTTTAGTGTTTTTAGGGTACAGTCACATGGGCGGGGGATTACAGCGAGTTTCCCAGCGCAAAATTTGCTGCATCTCAAGATGCGAGAAACCCACTGTAAAAGTCTCGCCCATGTGAATGTACCTTGTACATTCACGGGGGTGGCGGGGGGGGGGGGGGGGGGGTTGCACCAGCTGTTGCAAAACCACAACTTCCAGCATGCATGGTCTGTTAGTGCATGCTGGGAGTCATAGTTTTGCAACAGCTGGAGGCACACAGGTTAGGAAACACTGAGTTAGAAACAGACAATGTTTCCCAACCAGGGTGCCTCCAGCTGTTGCAAAACTCCCAGCATGCGTGGACAGTCAACGGCTGTCCGGCAATACTGGGAGTTGTTGTTTTTCAACAGCTGGAGGCTCTGCTTTGGAAACAGTGGTGTACCGGACGTTCTTATTGGGGGAGGGGGGCTGTGTAGGGGTATGTGTATATGTAGTGTTTTTAACTTTTTATTTTATTTTGTTTTAGTGTAGTTTAGTGTTTTTAGGGTACAGTCACATGGGCGGGGGATTACAGCGAGTTTCCCAGCGCAAAATTTGCTGCATCTCAAGATGCGAGAAACCCACTGTAAAAGTCTCGCCCATGTGAATGTACCCTGTACATTCACGGGGGTGGCGGGGGGGGGGGTTGCACCAGCTGTTGCAAAACCACAACTCCCAGCATGCATGGTCTGTTAGTGCATGCTGGGAGTCATAGTTTTGCAACAGCTGGAGGCACACAGGTTAGGAAACACTGAGTTAGAAACAGACAATGTTTCCCAACCAGTGTGTCTCCAGTTGTTGCAAAACTACAACTCCCAGCATGCCCAGACAGCTGAAGGGCATGCTGGGAGTTGTAGTTCGGCAACATCTGAAGGGCCAGATGTTGCTGAACTAAAACTCCCAGCATGCCTGGACAGTCAGTGCATACTGGGAGTTGTAGTTTTGCAACAGCTGGAAGAGCACAGATTGGAGACCATTATACAATGGTCTCCAAACTGGGGCCCTCCAGATGTTGCAAAACTACAACTCCCAGCATGCATGGTCTGTTAGTGCATGCTGGGAGTTATAGTTTTGCAACAGCTGGAGGCACACAGGTTAGGAAACACTGAGTTAGAAACAATGTTTCCCAACCAGTGTGTCTCCAGTTGTTGCAAAACTACAACTCCCAGCATGCCCAGACAGCTGAAGGGCATGCTGGGAGTTGTAGTTCGGCAACATCTGAAGGGCCAGATGTTGCTGAACTAAAACTCCCAGCATGCCTGGACAGTCAGTGCATACTGGGAGTTATAGTTTTGCAACAGCTGGAAGAGCACAGATTGGAGACCATTATACAATGGTCTCCAAACTGGGGCCCTCCAGATGTTGCAAAACTACAACTCCCAGCATGCATGGTCTGTTAGTGCATGCTGGGAGTTATAGTTTTGCAACAGCTGGAGGCACACAGGTTAGGAAACACTGAGTTAGAAACAATGTTTCCCAACCAGTGTGTCTCCAGTTGTTGCAAAACTACAACTCCCAGCATGCCCAGACAGCTGAAGGGCATGCTGGGAGTTGTAGTTCGGCAACATCTGAAGGGCCAGATGTTGCTGAACTAAAACTCCCAGCATGCCTGAACAGTCAGTGCATGCTGGGAGTTGTAGTTTTGCAACAGCTGGAAGAGCACAGATTGGAGACCATTATACAATGGTCTCCAAACTGGGGCCCTCCAGATGTTGCAAAACTACAACTCCCAGCATGCCCAGACAGCCAAAGGCTGTCTAGGCATGCTGGGAGTTGTAGTTTTCAGACTCCTAGAAGCAGCAGTGAAGATCTTCACTGCTGCCTCTGAGGACTACATACTTACCTGCCGGTCCCGTCGCTGTTCCTCCACGTGGCCGGTCCTGCCGCTGCTCCTCGGTCCCGCCGCTGCTCCAGGTAAGTCCACCGGTCCCCACGTGTTCCCCCCGTGTGCCGCAGGTCCCCGCGAGCCCCCGCAGCCTTCTTCCCCCGTTCTGCCCGACTTCCAGGGGCGGGCAGTGCGGGGGATCTGAACTTTCACCCCAGATCACTGTGATTGGTCCACAGGGACCAATCACAGTGATCGCTGACCAGGACCATCAATGGATGGTCCTGGGGGGTGAAGCAGAAGTTGTCCCCTGCTGGAAACAGCGGGACTTCTGCCAGTTAACCCGTGCGATGCTGTGCATCGCCGGGTTAACTGAATGTCATTTATAAACGCCGGGATGCGCGAATGCACTGCACAACCCGGCGTTTATATATGACATTCTGCGGGAAGGGGTTAATGGAGTGGGTTAGGGTTGACTTAAATCTACTTCATTTTTAGTTGACATGTGAACCAAGTTTCATTAACATATCTCTAGCTATTTGGAAATGATGCTGGAATATATATATACGGTATATGTATATATATATATATATATATATATATATATATATATATATATATATTTACACATTGAGCTTCTTATATATAGATTATTAGGTGAATAACTAACATTCAAAAAATCGTTTTTCCTGTGTCAATAAAATGTCACTGAGCATATCTTTTTTATCTTGAGTACATCTCTTAAATGACATTTCCCATTAGATTTTGATATTTTGGAGCAATAAAGAAGTCATATTAATGTGTTCGAACTAACGTTTATCTTAAAAGGGGTTGGGGTTGTCAAACAAGTCAGCAAGTTATATATACTTGTTATGGAGCACCTAGTGCAGTTTTTATTCCCTCTGAGAACATTCTAATGTGTGTGACGCTGGTAAGATGAAGCAACTTCTAATCTGTTCATTTTTATTGCCTGTCTTCTACATTTTGCAGGATGACTTCTATATACACAAGCTACTCTGTATACACAAGGATTGATGGTAGGACTGAGCTTCTGATCACATGTGACCACTAACACTAGACACATTGGGTGAATGGTTAAATAGGTAATTCAAATAACTCTTAACCCCTTAAGGACTCAGGGTTTTTCAGTTTTTGCACTTTCGTCTTTTCCTCCTTACCTTTTAAAAATCATAACCCTTTCAATTTTCCACCTAAAAATCCATATTATGGCTTATTTTTTGCGTCGTCAATCCTACTTTGCAGTGACATTAGTCATTTTACCCAAAAATGCACGGCGAAACGGAAAAAAAATCATTGTGCGACAAAATCGAAGAAAAAACGCAATTTTGTAAATTTTGGGGGCTTCCGTTTCTACGCAGTGCATATTTCGGTAAAAACAACACCTTATTATTATTCTGTAGGTCCATACGGTTAAAATGATACCCTAATTATATAGGTTTGATTTTGTCGCACTTCTGGAAAAAATCATAACTACATGCAGGAAAATGTATACGTTTAAAAATGTCATCTTCTGACCCCTATAACTTTTTTATTTTTCCACGTACAGGGCGGTATGAGGACTCATTTTTTGCTCTGATCTGAAGTTTTTATCGGTATGATTTTTGTTTTGATCTGACTTTTTGATCACTATTTATTCCTTTTTTAATGGTATAAAAAGTGACCAAATGCGCTTTTTTTGACTTTGGAATTTTTTTGCGCGCACGCCATTGACCGTGCGGTTTAATTAATGATATATTTTTATAGTTCGGACATTTACGCATGCAGCGATACCACAAATGTTTATTTATTTATTTTTTTACACTGTTTTATTTTTTTATGGGAAAAGGGGGGTGATTCAAACTTTTATTAGGGAAGGGGTTAAATGACCTTTATTAACACTTTTTTTTAAACTTTTTTTTGCAGTGTTATAGGTCCCATAGGGACCTATAACACTGCACACACTTATCTCTTGCACAGATCACTGGCGTGCATTAACATGCCTGTAATCAGTGTTATCGGCGCTTGACTGCTCCTGCCTGGATCTCAGGCGCGGAGCAGTCATTCGCCGATCGGACACCGAGGAGGCAGGTAAGGGCCCTCCCGGTGTCCTGTAAGCTGTTCGGGATGCCGCGATTTCACCGCGGCGGTCCCGAACAGCCCGACTGAGCAGCCAGGTCACTTTCACTTTCACTTTAGAAGCGGCGGTCAGCTTTGATCGCCGCTTCTAAAGGGTTAATACCGCACATCGCCGCGATTGGCGATGTGTGGTATTAGCCGCAGGTCCTGGCCGTTGATGAGTGCCGGGACCGACGCCGGGACATATCGCGGGAGCCGGGACATATCGCGGGAGCCGGCGCAGGACGTAATTATACGTCCTGCGTCGTTAAGGGGTTAAAGGGGTATTCCAGGCAAAAACTTTATATATATATATATATATATATATATATATATATATATATATATATATATCAACTGGCTCCGGAAAGTTGAACAGATTTGTAAATTACTTATATTTAAAAATCTTAATCCTTCCAATAGATATTAGCTTCGGAAGTTGAGTTGCTGTTTTCTGTCTAACTGCTTTCTGATGACTCACGTCCCGGGAGCTGTCCAGCTCCTATGGGGATATTTTCCCATCATGCACAGCTCCCGGGATGTAACATCATCATTGAGCAGTTAGACAGAAAACTTCAGAAGCTAATAACTATTGGAAGGATTAAGATTTTTTAATAGAAGTAACTTTCCAGAGCCAGTTGATATATAAAAAAATGTCTTTTGCCTGGAATACCCCTTTAATCTAAAGGCGTAAACTAACCTAATTGCCAGACTGATATTCCTCGGAGTTTTGATTTTGGTGAGGAATTGGTTTGCAAATAAAATGCCACCAATAAGGATCTGGGAAAGACTAGAAGGAAAAACAAAAATTTATGAATACATTTTTTATAGAGATTAAGTGTAGAGAGACAAAAAATGAGGGAAAGATAGGAAATCTGAATTATTTATTTATTTTTTCCACTGTCATGGGAAGAGTATACATGTATTGTACTCTTGTAATTTTTGTAATGTATAATGCAGAATTATATTATATACATTGTTTCTCTGTTTTAACTATAAATAAATATAATATAAATGCAAAGTGCAATATTTGTTAAAAATTGTAAAAGCAAATAAAGAAATATTTTATTTAACAAAAAGATGTAAACTAAAATGTGGGACAGCTCATTTACAAATGAGCATTAGTTGTATAAGACACATTTACAATACTTATTTATAGCTCACTCAAAATCATATGGTAAATATAGTTTAAGACATGTACTCCAAATAAAGCACATGTTGCGTGACATTGTATTGATACAGTAAAAAGTATACCTTCTAAGATGCTGTTATTCACCTAATGATAGTGAAACAAATCATAGCCTACTGCAATGAATCATAATATTCAAGTGGATCTGTTATTGTAAAGGTACCAGAGAAAGTCAATTCTGAAAATAATAAAGCTTCCACTTTTCCACTTTTAAGTATCAAACAGAAAATGATTAACAAAAGGTTCAGCAAATGCTTGACAGCCGTTGTACAATATGTACCATGCCATTTTAAAAATGCTAAAATTGTTCCTGCACTGTGCATCCAATCAGATGGTTATAATTTTACACTATAGGGGACAAACAAAAGCAAACATTTCATAAATAGACAGCCTAAAATGAGAGAAAATTCTGAAATATTATTTAATGGCTACATCATGGACTGAAAAGTTCTTTATTGTTTAAGTTATGTCAACATAGTTAAATATATATTTTAACCCATTCCTTTCCCTTCAGAGTTGGATTGTGAAGTTTTCCTGCTCTGTATCGGGTGTCCCCATGCTTGGATCAATAGTCAGGTGCCGCAAAAAAAAAAAAAAAAAAAAAAATAATAATAATAATAATATATATATATATATATATATATATATATATATATATATATATATATTAATGTAAAAAATTTGATAATCCTTCTTCTAATAAAAATGTGATCCACCATAATACTGTTGATTTCTTTTTGTGAAATTGCTATTTCCTGTTGGATTTTTCTCCCTCCAACTACAAGTCCTAGGATCCCTTGCTTGTAAGTTTGAGGTCACTTTTCTTCCTCCATCACATCAGCCACCCCACCTATTGAAGCACACCTGAGACAATTCCGCGCAGCCATGTAGCGTATGATGTCCACCCAACATCAAGCAGTCACTCCACTCATTAAAGCACACAGGCTCCCTTTGAACACCTGACTAGGGATGTAATGTCTCGGGCTGCACTGCAACCTGGGAAAACCTGAGACGACACTCATTTTGTATGCTGTTAAAAAAAAACATTGGGATCAGATACAAATTGCAAGAACAGCCATATAACTCAGGTATGGACACTATATTATGAACTACACTAACTTTACAGCCCCTGTAGCATAATCAAAGAAAAAAATCCTGAAATACCCCTTTAAGCTAATTTCGGTCGTAAAGATCTATGCAGATCTCCTACAGCGTATATATGGATAATCCAGGTGGCCTCTCTTTTCCCCTGCTCCTTCTCCAGTTAAGCTACTGAGCACTCTACATGTTGGATTCCACAGAGGTGAGAAGGTTTGTGTCCCTGTTGATGACAAGTAACCATATGTTTAATCAGTCTGGGATGAAGGCGCTCTGAAGGCACCTTGACTTTGATGAAGGTGCTCTCTGAAAAGAATGAATATGCATCTCTTTGTGAAGCCTTTATAATATTTGCCACACGGGCAGAGTAGAAAGTCAGTGTAAAGTTAAATTGGAAACAAAAGAATTGGTTAGTTTAATTGGAACACCTCCAATCTGTAACAACAAACTTTAGTAGAATTTACTCCATTTAAAATTGCCATTCAATTGATGACTGTGAAGCCAGGGGAAGAAATTTCCTCCCCAGATCTCTGGGGGATAGCTTCGGAGTGATATTGTGATGTGTTTGTGCTCCTTAAAAAAATGCTCTATACACATCAAATGCCATGGTCCAAGCTCAAAGTTATCCTTACATTCCACAAAAGCCTCCATTTGTTCATTTATTTCATAACATCCTAATTCTTGCATTATTTCTCAGGATTACTCAACTTTTTCCACTGTTCTTCTGACATCAAGTCACATTCTCATTGAGTTACACCACTACCTACAACATATGGACAGGTTACTGCCTCTCCCAAGATCAGTACACTCTTCTCCTGCTGTGTTAAGCAGATGGATGAACTGGAAAGTAGTAATGTTACTTAAGTTCAAGGCATCTTATTCAGTTAGTATAAATGGAAACTGATGGGCCTATTATTGGTCCATGGAGTAGAAAATATATACTAACAGATCTTGGCAAATCAAATAAATATAACTGCTCCTAATGGATTCATCAGAATATTATTCATACATCATGTAAACGCACTTCTTTTGTACCATTACTTTAGGCTACAGCTGTAGGTATTTTCTTCCATGTTTCATCATACAGTCAATCCCAGATTTGAACCTATTAATTAAAAAGGCTGCAGAAGAAAGTTTATTTATGGCTTTGAATAACTGCGGCTCAGGATGAATAATGTTTCTCATATTTCTTTTTAAGAGCCGAATGCATGTTTTTCTGTCTGTGATATACTATATGGCACTAAAACTTAATGGAAATAATAACTGTCTTAATATACAATAAAATAGAGGGATACTAGGTCCATTTATATTATAAGCGAATTATATGATAGATGTGGAATGCTGTAGTCAGAAAATTTATTACTTATAATTTGCTATTACAGTTGCTTGGCAATATTTGTATAACTTACATAAGAATTCATTGTGTCTTGTAAAGAAGCCAAACTTGAAATGCTACTTCTGGTACTATAATGGATATTTGTTATTCTAAAAGTAAATTTGTAAAATTATAAGTCAACCTAAAAGCCATCATTATTAGCGCTAAACTGTAGACATATACAATAAACTGTAGGACAGGATAGTTATATTCCTCTGCTACTGCAGTGAAAAACCCAAACAATATTAAGGTCTACAGTCTTTAATGTAAAACTCTGGCGCAGAGACCAAATGTATTGTTCCATTCCTCATATAAACATAATATTTTAGCCAACAGTTATGTGCCATAGGTGTCTGGATGCTAAATAGCTAGGGGTGTCTTATTAGAACCTGTTACTATGCAATAGCCCAAAAATATTCCACTCATACAGTTCTTGTGGGCTATAATTTGACAGGTGGTACACATTGTGCAAACATTGAGGAAAGGCAGAACATCGTGCTCTGTAATGATTAAGGGCAAGACCCCAAACCAGCTGTCTGGAGATGGGTTTTTCTTTCCTAGAAAAATAATTGGCTTAGTAAGCATTACCAGTTAGTTTCCAAGACTCCTAGTTAGAGTAAAACACTAATTTGTAAGTAAAACCTCTTGAGGATACGTTTACATGCTTGTAACTCCCAGATGGTTACCCTCTGCGGGAAATCCGCTACAATACCATTTACTTCAATGGGTCCACCAGCAATCTGCAAATCTACAAACTTTTGTCACGCCCATTGACGTGAATGGTAGCATAACTCAACGTATTCTCTGCAGCATGTAGCTGGCTGTGAGATACAAGAGTGTGAACATACATAGAAGGTGGCCTGAGCTGCTTTGCATATCCTTTATGACCCAGGGATTATGTCAATAAAGGGGAAAAACATTTCTAAAACTTATAACTTATATAATAAATGTGGCACATGTCATGTAAAATTGTTTTATGGGGCAAATTAAACCAGAATTGTGTTGAATTTGCAACAGATAATTTGTTACCATGTGTTTATGGTACATGCACACGTGAAACCTTAGCTAAAGCTTTGATTATAAACATTTTTAATTATTTATTTATATTTATGTTAACCTCTTTGGGACGCAGGGTGTATGCATTTGCCCTGCATCCCTGATCCTTACGGACTCAGGGCGTACCTATACACCCTGAGTTTTTCCAGTCCCTGCTGCTCACCGGGTGGGGACCGGAACTGGATGCCTGCTGAAATCTTTCAACAGACAATGCCTGGGGTGGTCAATTCAGATCGACGATTTGTGGCAATTTCGGGTGAATCAGGTCCCCGGTGACCCGTAAAAAAAAGGATGATAGGTGCCGTCCGAGATGGCACCTATCATCCTTTAGCAGCAGGAGTGAGGTGGCACTGGTGCCACCTCACAATCGTCCTGATTAGTCGCCCGTTACTGGCTGACAAATCTTTACTCCTGTGGGGATGTCCTGTAACGTCACCCTCTCTGCTCCTGTTCCGGAGGGCAAGAGCAGGTGCCGGGAGTAGATACCTCAGGATCGGGCCCCAGAAGCGGAGGCAGTGGTGGCGACGGCAGGCAGGATTATGTGAGTGCAGCAGCAGGAGGTAAGGCTGGCCTCCTGCTGTTACTTAGCAACATCTCCCAGCATGCATGCAAGGTCATGCTGGGAGTTGTTGTTATGCAACAGCAGAAGGCACAACTAAAACTCCCAGCATGCCCTTTGGTAGTTTGTGAGTGCTGGGGGTTGTAGTTATGCAACAGCTGGAGGCACATTTTTGTGCCTCCAACTGTTGCATAACTACATACCCCAGCATGCACAGACAGCCAAAGGGCATGCTATGAGTTGCAGTTGTGTGCCTCCAGCTGTTGAATAACTACAAGTCCCAGCATGCTCTTTGGCTGTAAGTGCATGCTGAGAGTTGTAGTTTTGCAACAGCTGAAGACACACTGGTTGTGAAACACAGAGTTTGTTTCCTAACTCAGTGTTTCACAACCAGTGTGCCTCCAGCTGTTGCAAACTACAACTCCTAGCATGATAGACCGTACATGCTTGGAGCTGTAGTTCTGCAACAGCTGGAGGCAAACTGGTTGCGAAACACTGAGTTAAGTAACAAACTCACAGTGTTTTGCAACCAGTGTGCCACTAGTTTTTGCATAACTACATCCCCCAGCATGCACAAAAGCCTAAGGGCATGCTGGGAGTTTAAGTAGCATGCCTCTAGCTGTTGCATACCTACAAGTCCCAGTATACACTTTGGCTGTCCAGGTATGCTGAGAGTTGTAACTTTTTGCAACAGCTGAAGGAACACTGGTTGCAAGACACTGCGTTTGTTACCTAAATCAGTGTTCCCAACCAGTGTGCCTCCAGCATGCACTGATAGACTATACATGCTGGGAGTTGTAGTTTTGCAACAGCTGGAGGCACACTGCTTGGGAAACACTGAGTTAAGTAACAAACTCTCAGTTTTTTGCAAGCAGTGTGCCTCCAGCATGCACAACAGCCAAAGAGCATGCTGGGAGTTTTGCAACAGCTGGAGGTTCCCCCCCTCCCCCATATGAATGTACAGGGTGCATTCACACAGGTGGGGTTTTACAGTGAGTTTCTTGCTGCAAGTTTGAGACGCAGCAAATTTTCCGCTGCAGTTATGCAAAAAGTAAACAACACATACGCCTTTGAAAAAATATTAGCAGCAGGGGCTGGTAACTATTCCTCCTTTCTTCGTAAGTGGCAGTTGTGGATTTACTCTATGCATTGTATATCTTCATAACTTATATGCCATATCCTAGGGTATGTACCTTGTACAATTTCATGGCTTCTCTTTATTTTAGTCCGTTTGCTCGCACTTACATCCTTCCTTTCTGTCTACACTTGTTGTTTATTGTATGTCCTAAAAAGATGAGGCAATTTACTCAATTATCACATTATCTCATTAGCAGACATTTTATACAGGATGGACTAACACCTTTGTTCTTTCGGTTCTCCGTAGGACATGATTTACTGTACCAATGTTTTGTTTTGTTTCTTTTGGACTTGATGGGTCCAATATTTGTATTTTCTGCTTGTTCATAATGAAAATATTTTTCAATAAAAGCTATTGAAAGTAAATTTTCCGCTGCAGCTCAAACTCCCAGCGGGAAACTCGCTGTAAACCCCCATTGGGCTTTTGGAGAAAAATGTGTCCAGAATTGAAGGCCACGTGTGTTTACAAAGCACCCATGGTGCCAGAACAATGGACCCCATATGTGACCCTATTTTGGAAACTACACCCCTCACGTAATCTAATAAGGGGGACAGTGAGCATTTATGCCCCACAGGTGTCTGACAGATTTTTTAACAGTGGTCCGTGAAAATAAAAAATGTAATTTTTTATTTGCACAGCCTACTGTTCATAAGATCTGTCAAATGCCAGTTGGGTGTAAATTCTCACCGCACCCCTTATGAAATTCTGTAAGGGGTGTAGTTTCCAAAATGAAGTCACATGTGGGGGGGTCCACTGTTGTGGCACTGTCACGATCACACCCTATCAGTCCAGCCAAGACATTAGAGAGAGTGTGATTGTGCAAGGGTTAAGGCCACCAGACCTCTGGGAATACACTACTAGTCCCAGCAAGTCACCAAATTAACCCTTAGATAAACGTGTTTCCACCAGAGCTGCCTTCAGAAAGGTGAGCTCATATATTTAGAGTTCAAAGACCAGAGCTGATTAATTAAACATTTAATCTGATAAAAGGTATCACAGTGCTGACTATATAAAAATACAGAAACAAATTACATACAGGTATAAAAATATATATAAAAGAGTTTTGCAAGACAAGTTCAGGGAACAAAAGATGAAGTTCTTACAGCATGATGATATAGCAGTCCATGAGAGTGCTGTTCTGAGGATGGTCTTGTCAGCTTGTGCACAGCCTTGAACAACCAACTTTGAGTCTAGCATTGTTTTAAATATCATATCTGCTTTCTTGGGAGGGAGACTCCATTCCCCCCTCCCCTCTGATCCCACCAGGGGGTCTTCTCTCTTCCTGGCCCCCTTATCTGTGTGATTATATGATGGGACCAGAGTGCCCCTTACATCCTGCTGCTTCAAAAAAGCCTTTGACTTCAAAGGAGATGTAAACAAACAGCCAGACCCCCAATAAAATGCAATACACAAAAGGATACACCGTCTGAATGACCTCTTACCCATATCTTGGATAATACATCACACACAGTTATAATTTATAATACACATATAGGATTTTAATAATCAGGCCTTGGGCCTGACAGGCACCATGGGGCTTTGTAAACGCACACGGAGCCCGACTTCCATTCCAAACAAATTCTCTCTCCAAAAGCTCAATGACGCTCCTTCTCTTTGGGCATTGTAGTTCACCCGCAGAGCACTTTACATCCACATATGGGGTATTTCCACACTCCAAATGGTGTTACAAATTTTGGGGTCATTTTCTCCTATTACCCCTTGTAAAAATGTAAAGTTTGGGGAAAAAACAAAAAAATAAATTTCCGTCTACACATCCGACTTTAACGAAAAGTCGTCAAACACCTGTGGGGGTGTTAAGGCTCACTGTAGCCCTTGTTACATTGCTTGAGGTGTGTAGTTTCCAAAATAGCATGCCATGTGTTTTTTTTTTCTGTTCTGGCACCATAGGGGCTTCCTTAATGCGACATGCCCCCCCCCAAAAAAAAAAAAAATTTCATCAAGATTTGCTTTCCAAAAGCCAAATGTGACTTCTTCTCTACTAAGCATTGTAGTGCGCCAGCAGAGCACTTGATATCCACACATGGGGTATTTCCATACTCAGAAGAAATGGGGTTACACATTTTGGGGGGCATTTTCTCCTATTACCCCTTGTACAAATGTAAAATTTGGGGAAAAACCAGCATTTTAGTGAATTTTATTTTCAATTACATATCTGACTTTAACAAAAAGTTGTTAAACACCTGTGGGGTGTTAAGGCTCACTGTACCCCTTGTTACGTTCCTTGAGGGGTGTAGTTTCCAAAATAGTATGCCATATGTTTTTTTTTTTTTTTTTGCTGTTCTGGCACCATAGGGGCTTCCTAAATGTGACTTTTGCCCCACAAAAACCATTTCAGCAAAATTCACTCTCCAAAATCCCATTGTCGCTCCTTCCCTTCTGAGCCCTCTAGTGCACCCACAGAGCACTTTACATCTACATTTGAGGTATTTCCTTACTCAAGAAAAATTGGGTTATAAATTTTGGGGGGATTTGTCTCCTATTACCCCTTGCATGCTATTGTAAAAAATGAAGATTAAGGATTTTCTATAATAGGGGCATTTACTGGGTATTTCTCACAGAAAAGTCCCTCAAATCCACTTCAAACATGATTGGTCCCTGAAAAATTCAGATTTTGATTTTTTTGTGAAAATATTGAAAATTACTGCTATACTTTGAAGCCCTCTAATGTCTTCAGAAAGTAAAAACATCTTAACTTTATGATGCCAACTTAAAGTAGACATATTGTCTTTGTGAATCAATATATAATTAATTTGGTATATCCATTTTCCTTACAGGCAGAAAGTTTCAAAGTTAGAAAAATGCAACATTTTCATAATTTTCATGAAATTTTTAGGGTTTTTCACTAAGAAAGAATGCAAGTAACGACAAAAATGTACCAGTATGTTAAAGTAGAATATGTGTATAAAGTGACAGTGGTCAGAATTGCAAAAAAGGGTTTCCTTAAGGTGAAAATGGGCTAAGTCCCTAAGGGGTTACATTTTTGGGCTGTTTCTTGTCAAAGTGGCTGGTATACTAAGAAGGATTAACTTGGACACAATTACTAGAATAATCTCATTGGGGGAGATTTATCAAAATCTGTGCAGAGTAAAAACCTGCCCGGTTGCCCATAGCAACCAATCAGCTTGCTTCTTTCATTTTTAGGAAGGCCTGTGAAAAATGAAAGAAGCAATCTGATTGGTTGCTTTTTTTTGCAACTGGACAACTTTACCTCTGCACAGGCTTACAGGATAGGGGATTTATTTCTACAGCTGGAGCAATATATATGCCAGGATATATTCTGGTTTCTATTTCTATAATAAAAAAAACTGTAACCCTAACAAATTATACATATTTATATATTTATATTCTTTATTTTATGTATGTTTTACAATCTTTTTATTGGGTTTTCAAAACATAAACATAAAAGATATTTATAACATAGCGTTAAACAGTCATGACATCTCTTATATAGTAAATGTATGACGTTTATGCATTTGGTTAAAGGCACAATGTATGCCCCACTTTGCCTCTCCTTATGCGGGTACCCTTCAAAGAGTTGAGGAGGCTTCAACAAAACATGCCCGTTACTTGTAAATCATCTTCTTGCTCCACATTTACAAAATGCACTCACTCCATTAATTTACATTAAGGTATTTAAAAAGTGCATCTGAAAGAATGGAAATTTCTAACATTGATAGATGATACCACTTTGATGTTCCTCAGAAGCAGCACTCTCCTCATCATTTATCAAGAGGCATCTATTATACTTAGACAAGGTATCTAATCACATTTGTAATAAAACACAGTCACTATAGTCAAGACTATTTAAATCATGGGGGAGATTAAAAGAAATATCAACTATAGACAATCACGAGGGAAGTTTTGCTTTCAATGAGTTTAAACAATCCAGAATGACTTGTCGTGGACCTCACTTTATAATGAAATTAATCTCAGCTGTAGGTTGTTTTCTGACTATAGATACATGTGGAATGTTCTATTGGGTACTATCTTAGTATTCAGCTCTGAGAATCAGAGGCAGCTGCTCAGTGTTTTAACTTTCAAAGAGCATAGTAAGTTTTTTTTTCTATCAGAGCTAACTCATGCATGTATTTGGTGAAGAGTGTCAAGGAACAAAGGCTGAGGAAGGGACCTCTATGTTCATCTTAGGTGGGGAGGCTTCAAAGAAAGGTGAACATATTCTTTTTATCCTCCCTATTTAGTACTCTACTGAATGGGTTGTACTGTTCTTACTGTACTCTAAAAAAATGATTCCTCCAAGGTTGGCATTCCACTGCCTTCTCTAGATTATTTTATAAATGAGGGTCTCAGGTGTTTAGGAAGCAACACTTAATATGATTTTATTCAGAAAAATCAATACTGGACTAATTCCTAGGGGAGAGCTATAACATACGGCCCTTAGTTTACTCCTTATTTGAAAATAACCACAACAAGCAGTAATTGTTTAACACACTGGAGAGGCAAAGAGGGAAAAGAGCAAGAAAAATAGATAATGTGAATGTACAGAAGTATATGATTCTTTTACACAATAGGTTTAAGTTTCCTGCTTCTATAAAATGAAATCCTTACGTGTTATTCATGAATTGTATTTTGTAGCATATAGCACCTATTAAAGCAGTAATCAAAATAAAATAAAATAAATTAAATGTTTACTGTCATTTCAAACAACTTTCCTATATTGAAGGCTATGTGATTATTAACATATTTGTAAATCACTTAATTTAAAGGGGTACTCCGGTGCTTACACATCGTATCCCCTATCCAAAGAAGTCCCGCAGCTGGGGACGCCTGTGATCATGCACGCGGCACCCCGTTTGTAATCAGTCCCCGGAGCGTGTTCGCTCCGGGTCTGATTATGGTCGACCGCAGGGCCAGCGGCGTGTGACATCACGCCTCCGCCCCCGTGTGATGTCATGCTCCGCCCCTCAATGCAAGCCTTCGGGAGGGGACGTGATAGCTATCATGCCCCCTCCCGTAGGCTTGCATTGATGGGCGGAGCGTGACGTCACACGCCGCCGGCCCTGCGGTCGACCGTAATCAGACCCGGAGCGAACACGCTCTGGGGACTGATTACAAACGGGGTGCCGCGTGCATGATCACGGGTGTCCCCAGCTGCGGGACTCCCGTGATCAGGCATCTTATCCCCTATCCTTTGGATAGGGGATAAGATGTGTAAGCACCGGAGTACCCCTTTAACATAAATGATATATATATATATATATATATATATATATATATATATATATATATATATCAGAAAACTGCTTTCTGCCACCTGCTGCCCAATGATTATCATTAGGGGTAATTTGTCTTTATTAGCAGCTATATCGGGAAAAGTTACAGTAAGTGGGAGTGGGGCTTAGTATGTGCCATGCCCAGGAGAGTAAAAAAGAATCTGAGAACGCCTGGGCTGTCCAAGCAGAGCCAGTCTGCCTGATCTAGATTATCCACATTGTACCTGAAAGGTAAAACAAGGCTTCCCTTTCATCACCATAAAGTTCAGGGCAGCTCTCCCTTGTTTGATACCAGTGTATCTACTTTGTATGCCCACATCGCTGTCTGTAATCTTTCTTTAGCCTCTTAGCAGCAACAGAAGCAGCTCAGTGCTTTGTGTTACACCTTCCTTGCTCCAATGTATCAGTAACCCCTTCTCTCCACTACATTATCTATAGTTTTGTATTGTGTAAATCATTAGACCAGTGCAATTTAGCCTGCTCAGTCTAATGAAGCTTTTCCAGCACAATGTCATGGCATAGGAAATAAAAGTATGTCCTGTGCTTTGACTTAAAATCTCGGGTGTGTACTACTGGCAAACATCCCAACTATTGTCCCCTTAAATTAAAAGAATAAAAAATAGTTGTGCATCATGAAGGCTCTTAAGGGGCTTCATAACAGTACTGAGATACGTAAAATAACCTTGTCACCACTCTGAAGTGTTAATCTAACTAAACCATACAGTTTTTAATTGTCTTAGAACAAAAGGTATTTTTTTAAATCTACACGTGGAATCCAATGTATTATTGTGTAAAAAACCAAAGGAGAACAAATACTTTTCACAGAATAGGTAAAAAAAAAAAAAGTAAGGTTGCTTGGTTCCCCACCCATCACCAGTATGGGCATCCCAAGTTTACATTCTTCTTACCCGCATTATTGCAGTGAAGAGATGTGTGTAAGGTATAGCAGTAGCATTACCACAATGTCAATATTTACATCATTATGGGAGGTGGGAAGCATTAGGTACCTTAAAGGGGTACTCCACTTAATAAAAACGTAATCCCTATCCAATGGATAGGGGATAAGTATATGATTGTAGGGGACCTGACATGTTCTTCTGTATAGTGCCCCTGTCTCTCTTCCCCTAATGCCACAGTTTAGTTCAGCCCCCACTCTCAGAGACGTACTTTTGCTGTACAGAAGTGATGTTCTACTAAGTCAATCATCTGAGGGATTGGCTGAGCATCCATCACTTCTTCTCAGCACCAGCACATCTCCTAGGGTGGGGGTCGGAGCACACTGTGGATTAGTGAAAGAGCCTGCATTAAGGGATGAGGACTGGTGCCCAGTACAGGAGTCCCAGCAGTCGGACCCCTATGATCAGACACCTTTCCCCTATTCTTTGGAAGGTTATATGTCTTAATTAAGTAGAGTACCCCTTTAACACATTTTGGTTTCTCAAGGGATGATGCAGCTTTCAAGCTGCTCATTGATACAATTGAAGCTCTAAGAAGCTTAGAAGGATCAGCAAACATAATTTATCAAATAACAATGTAGAACATGAATGCTAAAAGATTCAGAAAGCACAAGAAAAACAATTAGGTCTAGAGGTTAATGTAGAAAAATTCAGTCTGGTTTTATAAATTATTATTCAATTTAATACTGAGAAAAATACAAATATAAGGAACAGTATTCGGGTGCATGCTTGTCAAAAGAATGATTCTGTGTCCAAGGTCGGAAGAGTCAGTATGAACCAATAAAACAAATGTGGCATAGGGACATCACACTATTTGGGCGTGCAATGTATTTCATCCATTCTGGATATCACATTGAAAATAGGTAATTTTTTGAATGATTTGCCCAATTTATATTTTACTAAATTTTATTTATATGCATGCATATGGATATCTGCATATGTAATGGTATGTTGCAGAGGATGACTGTCCCACATAAGGCCTATGGTGGTTTATTATATGTTATTTTGCACCCATTCCTCTGAATTGTAGATGGCATATAGAATATTTAGTAAATGTGGCATAAGAATGCACCTGCAATTAACATCCTGAAGGAATATTATTAACTCAGTGCCTTTGTAGATAAAGAGTATTAAAACATAAACTAGATAAAAGTTATCCAAAGACAACTTTCTGTAGACAGATCTGAATGTAGCCTTGTTATGTACCTTGTTTTAGATAAGTCTCTCAGCACTTTGGGCCTTGCTGTGTGTTATGCTCCCTCTCTGTTATCCCCTTCCCTTCTTTAAAGAGAATCACTCACATTAAAAATGAGGTAGTGTAACCACGAAACACGTTTTTGTTAAGCTCTTAAGGACCCAGGACGTACGGGGACGTCCCCGCACCCTGGGCTTTAAGGACCCAGGATGTCCCCGTACGTCCTGGCGTTTTCCGGGCAGAGATCAGAACCGGATGCCTGCTGAAATCCTTCAGCAGGCATCCAGGGCAAACGCCGATGGGGACCATGTAGGCCCCCCATGTCGGCGATCGTCGCTAATCGCGAGGGAAATCGCCCTTGCGATCTGCGGCGATACCGGGCTGATCGGGTCTCTGGGACCCGACCGCCCTGTAATTTTGCATGATCCCGGTTGTCACAGACAGCCAGGACCATGCTGAAGTATAGGAGCGAGGTGGCAAGACTGCCACCTCCTCCTATCCCCTGCGATCCGTCGGTTAGCTAACCGACCAATCGCGGGGGGGGCGGTTACTTCTTCCCGCCCTGCCCGGCCCCTGGAAGTCCGTAGAGGACCTCGTCCCTGAAGACCCAGATCCCGGCGGCGGAGACGGCGGCGGTGGTGACAGGTGAGTGGAAGCGATCGTAAAGCGATCTGGACTGCCCCATCTGGTCCCCTTACACTACAACTCCCAGCATGCCCAGACAGCCCTTGGCGTCTGGGCATGCTGGAAGTTGCAGTTTTGCAACATCTGAAGGTGCACAGTTTGGAGACCACTGCCCTTCCAGATGTTGCAAAACTACACATCCTCAGCATGCCCTTACTGTCCGGGCATGCTGGGAGTTGCAGTTCTGTAACATCTGGCCCTTCAGATGTTGCAGAACTACAACTCCCAGCATGCCTGGACAGTCTTGGCATACTCGGAGTTGTAGTTTTGCAACATCTGGAAGGGCACAGATTGGAAACCACTGTATTAGTGGTCTGCAAACTGTAGTCCTCCAGATGTTGAAAAACTACAACTCCAAGCATGCTGGGAGTTGCAGTTCGGCAACATACGGCTCTAAAGATGTTGCCGAACTACTACTTCCAGCATGCCTGAGAATGTTTGGGAGTTGTGATTTTGCAACAACTGGAGGCACACTGGTTGGGAAACATTGTCTGTTTCCTAACTCAGTGTTTCCCAACCAATGTGTGCCTCCAGCTATTGCAAAACTATAACTACCAGCATGCACTGATAGACTGTGCATGCTGGGAGTTGTAGTTTTGCAACAGCTGGAGCCCCCCCCCCCCCCCCCCTGTGAATGTATAGGGTACATCCACACGGGCAGGGGGCTTACAGTGAGTATCAGGCTGCAAGTTTGCGATGCAGCAAATTTTGCGCAGCAGTTCAAACTCGCAGCGGGAAACTCGCTGTAACCCCCCGCCCGTGTGACTCTACCCTAAAAACACTGCACTACCACAAAATAAAATAAAAAGTAAAAAACACTACATATACACATACCCCTACACAGCCCCCCTCCCCTCCCCCAATAAAAATGAAAAATGTCTGGTACACCACTCTTTCCAAAATGGAGCCTCCAGCTGTGGCAAAACAACAACTCCCAGTATTGCCAGACAGCCATTGACTGTCCGAGCATGCTGGTAGTTTTGCAACAGCTGGAGGCACCTGTTTGGGAATCACTGGCGTAGAATACCCATATGTCCACCCCTATGCAAATCCCTAATTCAGGCCTCAAATGCGCATGGCGCTCTCTCACTTCGAAGCCCTGTGGTATTTCAGTTTAGGGCCACATATGGGGTATCGCCGTACTCGGGAGAAATTGCCTAACAAATTTTTGGGGGCTTTTTCTCCTTTCACCCCTTATGAAAAGGTGAAGTTGGGGTCTACACCAGCATGTTAGTGTAAAAAAAAAAATTTTTTTACACTAACATGCTGGTGTTGCCCTATACTTTTCATTTTGACAAGTGGTAAAAGGGAAAAAAGCCCCCCAAAATTTGTAATGCAATTTCTCCCGATGACGGAGATACCCCATATGTGGGCGCAAAGTGCTCTGGGGGTGCACAACAAGGCCCAGAAGGGAGAGTGCACCATGTACATTTGAGGTGATTTGCACAGGGGTGGCTGATTGTTACTGCGGTTTTGACAAACGCAAAAAAAAAACACATGTGACCCCATTTCGGAAACTACACCCCTCACGGAATGTAATGAGGGGTGCAGCAAGAATTTATACCCCACTTATGTCTGACTGATCTTTGGAACAGTGGGCTGTGCAAATAAAAAATTTTGTACAGCCCACTGTTCCAAAGATCTGACAGACACCAGTGGGGGGTAAATGCTCACTGTACCCCTTGTTACGTTCCTCAAGGGGTCTAGTTTCCAAAATGGTATGCCATGTAGGGGTTATTTTGCTGTCCTGGCACCATAGGGGCTTCCTAAATGCGACAGGCCCCCGAGCAAAATTTGCTCTCAAAAAGCCAAATATGACTCCTTCTCTTCTGAGCATTGTAGTTCGCCCGTAGTGCACTTCAGGTCAACTTATGGGGTACCTCCATACTCAGAAGAGATGGGGTTACAAATTTTGGGGGTATTTTCTGCTATTAACCCTTGCAAAAATGTGAAATTTGGGGGAAACACACAATTTTAGTGAAAAATCTTTTTTTTTTTTTATGTATGCAAAAGTTGTGAAACCCCTGTGGGGTATTAAGGCTCACTTTATTTCTTGTTACGTTTCTCAAGGGGTCTTGTTTCCAAAATGGTATGCCATGTGTTTTTTTTTTTGCTGTCCTGGCACCATAGGGGCTTCCTAAATGCGACATGCCCCCGAGCAAAATTTGCTCTCAAAAAGCCAAATATGACTCCTCTTCTGAGCATTGTAGTTCGCCCATAGTGCACTTCAGGTCAACTTATGGGGTACCTTCATACTCAGAAGAGATGGGGTTACAAATTTTGGGGGTATTTTCTGCTATTAACCCTTGCAAAAATGTGAAATTTGGGGGGAAACACACATTTTAGTGAAAATTCTTTTTTTTTTTTTTTTTTTACGTATGCAAAAGTTGTGAAACCCCTGTGGGGTATTAAGGCTCACTTTATTTCTTGTTACATTTCTCAAGGGGTCTTGTTTCCAAAATGGTATGCCATGTGTTTTTTTTTTTGCTGTTCTGACACCATAGGGGCTTCCTAAAAGCAACATGCCCCCCAAAAACCATTACAGAAAAATGTACTCTCCAAAATCCCCTTGTCGCTCCTTCGCTTCTGAGCCCTCTACTGCGCCCGCCGAACACTTTACATAGACATATGAGGTATGTGCTTATTCGAGAGAAATTGGGCTACAAATACAAGTATAAATGTTCTCCTTTTACCCCTTGTAAAAATTCAAAAATAGGGTCTACAAGAACATGCGAGTGTAAAAAATGGAGATTGTGAATTTTCTCCTTCACTTTGCTGCTATTCCTGTGAAACACCTAAAGGGTTAATACGCTGACTGAATGTCATTTTGAATACTTTGGGGGGTGAAGTTTTTGTAATGGAGTCATTTGTGGGGTATTTCTAAGATGAAGACCCTTCAAATCCACTTCAAACCTGAACTGGTCCCTGAAAAATTGTGAGTTTGGAAATTTTGTGAAAAATTGGAAAATTGTTGCTGAACTTTGGAGCCCTCTGGTGTCTACCAAAAGTAAAAACCCTTCAATTTTATGATGCAAACATAAAGTGGACATACTGTATATGTGAATAAAAAAAATGAGTTGGAATATCCATTTTCCTTACAAGCAGAGAGCTTCAAAGTTAGAAAAATGCAAAATTTTCTAATTTTTCATCAAATTTGGGGATTTTTCACCAAGAAAGGATGCAAGTTACCACAAAAGTAGAATATGTCACGAAAAAACTATCTCGGAATCAGAATGATAACTAAAAGCATTCCAGAGTTATTATTGTTTAAAGTGACAGTGGTCAGATGTGCAAAAAATGTCCGGGTCCTAAGGTCTAAAATGTCTGGGTCCTTAAGGGGTTAAGTGTGGCAAATAAACTACATGTTTTACTTTTATGCCTGATGCAAGTTTCTTCAAGTGTCTCGTGGCTGATAGAACCCGAATTGTTCCTTCATTCATTGCCGCATTAAAGGGAATCTGACATCAACGTCACCCACAGTAACTTGCTGCAACAGGCTAATAGTGTGGGTGACACTTATTACAAGGGTATTTCCTTTTTTTTTCCCAACAGGGTGCCATTCCAGAGATATGAGTAAAAACCCTGTTATATAAATGAGGTGCTTTGGAGCACTTGGATTGTTGCCAGCCCCTTGGTACACTGGCATGCTCGTCCAGCTGGTTTCTGGACAACACACCCTACATAAACATTCAAAACTCTGCCCTAAAGCACATAACAGATATTGTCCAGGGTATACAGCCCAATGGTTTGATATAAGCCGACTGACATGTCAGGCTGGGAGTTGTCATCCTTTGCAGAGAATGGCATCACAAACTCCTACATATCACAGTACTATGGCTAAGTTAACAGGGCCATTTGCATCCGACCCGATCTTTTCTTTTTTTTTTATGAGCCGATTGGACCCTGAAACGGGTCGGATACAAACGGCTACTGCCAGGTCCTGATGCCCCCCATTTAATTGTATAAGGGTCCATCGGTGACCAGGTAAATTTACCGGATTTCAGCAGAGAGAAAAATACTGCACTATTTTTTTTCTCTGCTAAACTCCCGTCCTTCTGGCCGGATTGCCAACGGAACTCCAAATAGCGGAGTCAGGCAGCAACGTGAAGGAGGCTTAATACAGAGGAGAACAGTGTACACAGCTGCATTACTAGCTTCCACCCCTCTACCATGTACAGGAGGTGACTGCTGGTCTCTACTTTACTGCTTTTCAGCTACAGGCACCATCATCTTAAATTGAGTCTAAGCTACAACAATACATACTACACACAGTTATCACCTCCTGTACATGGTAAAGAAGAAGGGCCAGTAATGCTGCGGTAGGGCAGCTGTGTGCACTATTTTCTCTGTACACATGGGGCACATAGTACTAGTACAGCATATATAAATCATCACATAAGCAGTTCATGTGATGATTTATATGCTGTATAAGTACTATGTAATTAGTACTACGTAGGAGATGTGATGCTATATTCTGTAAAGTATGTTAACTCCCAGCAGGACATGTCAGTCTGCTTGTACAAAGCTTTAGTCACTAAATAACCTGGACAGCATCCTTTTATGTGCTTCAGGGAGTTCTGCATATTTATTAATGAGGTGTTGTCCAAGGACTAGCTGGGCAAGCATACCAGTGCACAAAGGGACTAGCGAACACCCGAGTGCAACAAATCACCTAATTTACATATATGATTTTCGGTCATATCATGGGAACAGCACCATGTAAGAAAAATGGATTAAACCCCTTGTAATCCAAGTCACCTGCACTATTAGCTTTACCAGCAGGTTAGTGTGTGCTATGCTGCTTTCAGATTCCCTTTAAGGGTAGGGTCACAAGTGCCATATTTTGCTGTGTATTTTGCTGCATATTTTCTGCAGCTGATTTTGATACCTATCTACTTCAATGGATAGCGAAATACACAGCACTGCATCCTGAAATTCTGTAAAATGTGTTAATTTAAGATAACTACTAACATATGTAAAAAAAAAAACAATACTTTTGTAGTAGTTGGGCTATTGTCCTCGAAGGAAGGGCTGGAACTATTATCAGATTGCAAAGTATTAACTCTGATGTCATTCATTTGTCTGGTCAATGTAAACATATCAGAAATTGAAGGGAAAAAAAAACATATTTTTGTTGGCCCTTTAATGTTCTAACATCATATTTTTGTATGTCAAAGAACAATCTTCCTTTCTATAATTTCTTTTTACCATGTACTTGCTATTTTTTTCTTATTTTTTAAACTGCTGTTTACAGAGCTCCCCTTGAACATTTTTTAAGAAAAGATCTCTGCATGATGTTGTGTTATTTCTGATATATTTAGTGTTCACTATAGGTAGAGAACTGCCAAATAATGAGTTTAATGCTGTTCTGTTACTTCAAGCTTGTTGCCCTAATGGAAATTATTATGCACAGCTTCCCATGCTGTTCCCAAAGTATACTTGAAGAGGAAGCATTTGGTTGACTTTAAAGAATCTCACAAAATAATTAATAACTTTATAGAAATTAGTTCATAATTATTAGAACTACAATATATCTGTATTTCATATTATATGTTAAAGACTGTGTGACAACAAAGAAAATAGTCAGCGCTGATAGAGATTTGCGTTAAATACTGTAAATTTATATTATTTGTGCATACCTGAGCTTGAAGCATTGATGAACGTATCTATGAAGAGACTTGTCAGTAAAGCGAGAATAGAAAATTATTTTGCAGTAATTAGCTGACGGACAGAACACTGTGAGGTTAGACAAAGTAAGACAGTGTGTAAAATCACATGTATCAATAGGGTACTTGTTCTAAAAGTACTTTCTGTAGATGCTCAGATTGTACCTGACATAGAGTATCACCATATTTGTAAGACTATTGAGCCTGATGAAGCGATGCTGGGCTTTGTAGTCGCTACATTCAAACACCCGTACTCGTTCTAACAACAAAAAACACTCTTATAATCTGGAAATAGGAGCCAGATGTAGTGTGTGCTTAGTATAATGGAAATTGCAGCCAATAGCTTAGGTAACCAGCAGTGCATGGGTTAACTCACAAGATGTATAGTCAATACATTACCGGCCGCTGCTGCCGTGATGTGTATAATGTTGCTGCGCTTTCATGTGATGCAGATCTTCTAGAGGTCTTTTTAAATCCCGTGCATACTGTCCGGATGGTTGGCTAAGTCCTCCGTGTTGGTGCAGGTGGCATCTCAACCAAGCTGCTTGTAACTTCTGAGTTGGATGGTGGGTAGTGACGCAGTACCGCGGCTCCTGTGTATCACTATAGCTCGACGCTTTTCCTAAACTGTAAGTCGGTTTCCTTCGTCTCCAGAGTACACACCTGCTGGTGTTCTAGACAAAGTCTGTTTTAAGTGTGGTGGAGCGCATTGTCCTCCCTTCATAACTGCATACCACATACGTACATCTAAGTGATATACCATTTTGTTCCTGTTAAAGCCTTAAAGGCCTAGATATTGTAAAAGGCCAACCAAAATTACACACCTTCTGGTATTGTAGACAAATACTGTTTTAAGCGTACTGGAGCGCATTGTTCTCCCCTCATGAGTGCATACCACATACCAACATCTAAGTGGTGTACTTTTTGTTCCTGTTAAAGTCTCATAGGCCTAGATACTGTAAAAGGCAAGCCAAAAGTACAGACCTGCTGGTGTTGTAGACAAACACTGTTTAAAGTGTATTGGAGTGCATTGTCCTCCTCTCCTAAGTGCATACCACATATGTACATCTAAGTGGTGTACCTTTTTTCCCTGTTAAAGTCTTAAGGGCCTAGATACGGTGAAAGGCCAGGCAAAAGTACACAACTGCTGGTGTTGTAGACAAATACTGTTTTAAGCGTAGTGGAGTGTATTGTACTCCCCTCATAAACGCACTAAGTATGTCAGGCCGAGAAATGCCAGGACGTGCACAGAGGAGTGGCAGAGACCTAAGTTCATAAGGCAGAGGTTGCAGCAGACTAGGAGCAAGTGGCAGCAGAAATCGCATTGAGAGACCTGAGATCCCTGCATCAGCTAGCGGTCGTGTCTCGATCAGCTGTCATCGATTGGTTAACACGGTCATCCAATTTATCAAGTGACATCTGACACCCCAGTCAACAGTCGGTGGGTTCCTCGGACAAAACCCTCAGATGGCATGGCCCATTAGCAGTCCCTGACTTCCCATTCCCTTTGTTATTCTGCAGTTCCCTCCCCCACGGAAGTATCTTATGCAATGGGTTCAGCTCCACTATTTAGTAAGAACGATCTACTAGAAGAGAGTCAGCAGCTACTGCCCAGCCAAGAAGTGGAAGAGACATCCGCCGCTTCCTCCGCTAGGCAGGCAAGTAATAATGAGGAGAGTGAAATGGGAGGTGGTGTTGTGGGCATCCAGGCTCCTAAAGCAGACACTGGAGGATATCAGAGGTGTGCAGACACAACTCAATGATAAATACATCTAAGTGCTGTACTATTTTGTTCCTGTTAAAGTCTTAAAGGCCTAGATACTGTAAAAGGCCAGCCAAAAGTACACACCTGCTGTTGTTGTAGACAAATACTCTTTTAAGCATACTGGAGCGCATTGTTCTCCCCTCATAAGTGCATACCACATAGGTAAATCTAAGTGGTGTGCTATTTTGTTCCTGTCAAAGTCTTAAGGGCCTAGATACTGTGAAAGGACAGACACACCGGCTGGTGTTGTACACAAATACTGTATTAAGCGTAGTGGAGTGTATTGTACTCCCCTCATAAACGCACTAAGTATGTCAGGCAGAGAAGTGCCAGGATGTGCACAGAGGAGTGGCCGTCATCAATTGCCGTCATCAATTGGTTAACACGGTCATCCCCTTCATCACAGGTGACATCTGACACCCCCAGTCAACAGTCAGTGGGTTCCTCAGAAACAACCCTCAGTTGGCATGGCCCGGGAGCAGTCCTTTTCCTCCCATTGCCTCTGTCCTATGCTGTTCCCTCCTCTACAGAAGTATCTTATGTTCTGGGTTCAGCTCCACTATTTAATGAGGACGATCTAGAGGACAATCAGAAGCAACTGCCCATGCAAGAAGTGTAAGAGACATCCGCTGCTTCCTCCACTACGCGGGCAAGTAGTGATAAGGAGAGTGGCGTGGGAGGTGTAGTTGCAAGCGTTCAGGCTCCTGAAGCAGACACTGTTGAGGAACCTGAGGAGGACATCAGTGATGTGCAGACACAACTCGATGACACTTGGGAGCCTGGTGCAGAATGGGCTTCATCATCATCAGGAGAAGAGGGTTTCAGGTTGCCCGTGAGGCAGCAGCTTAGCCAACAAGGTGGTAGCTAGTGTTGCTTGCGAATATTCGCAATTCAAATTTTATAGCACTATATAGCACTATATTCGCAATTACGAATATTTGTTTTTTGTTTTTTTTCCACAGTACAAATCACAGTGATCATCCCTCTCTGCTTCCAGCTTGTGTGGAGTAAAGAAGACTCTAATACTACTGTGTGAGACTGGCGTGCGAATTTTCGCATATGCCAAAATTAGCATATGCTAATTTTCTCATATGCAAATTGTTGTTTATGCTAATTTTTGTATATGCTAATTTCCGCATATGCGCATTTTCACATATGCAAATTTTTGCACATGCGGAAATAAAACGCAACTATTACGAATATGCGAATATATGATGAATATTCGTCCATATATTCGCGAAATATTGCAAATTCGAATATGGCCTATGCCGCTCAACACTAGTGGTAGCATGGTTGGCAGTCAGCATGGTGGCAGAAGTGGAAAGTCTGGAGCCAAATGTTGTGAGGAAGGCGAGACAGAGGACCCAGACACCCCGTGGCAGTGAAGATGGAGGCTGGCAGTCCCTCCGAGTCACTTGCACAAATGGCACGAAGAATGCTCACTTGCTTGCGTAGTGACTGCCAAATTGTCACCATTCGGCAGCGGGATGACTTCTGGTTCTCCACCTTATTGGACCCTGGCTACCGGCACAAAATAGAGGCATTTTTTACACTCACTGAGAGTGAGGACAAACTGATCTACTACAGAGACATCTCACGTAGTCAGTTAGCTGATGCCTATCGGCACCATCGTCCATCCTCTTGAAGGTCTGACTCGGGGGACCCTCTGCGCTCACCTTCCACTGCCATGGCTGCTGTGGAGGGGTGGGGGTGACAGGAGCAGTACCAGCTCCTTCAGCAGCCTGAGTCTACAGTCGCTGATGAGTAGGTTTCTTCACCCACATAGTAAATCAACTCATCAGCAGCAGGACCTGAACCAGCTGGTGGTGGCATACCTTGACATAACCATGCCAACACACCTTGAATATCCGCTGGACTTCTGGGCAGCCAAACTTGATTTCTGGACGAAACTAGCAGAGTTTGCCCTGGAAAAGCTGTCCTGCCTGGCCAGTAGTGTGCCATCAGAGCCAGAGTTTAGTGTGGCGGGGGCCATAGTTACCCCAAGGAAAACTCATCTGTCCAAGAAAAATGGGAAGAGACTGACCTTTATGAAGATGAATCAGGCATGGATCAGCCAGGATTTCCACCTACAAATGCCTGATGCATCTGAGTAGATTTACCATGGTTCCACACCAACACTTAACAAATATGGATAGTGCAAAACATATTTAGGGCGCTGCTCCCCAGTTACAGACATTCCTCTGCATCATAGCACAAGTAAGTATTAAGGATATGCATTACATAAAGTGTAATTTTCTTAGGATAACATATATGTACCCAATTTTTTTTTTAAATCAAACAAAAGGTAAGGTGTGCAAAAAAAAAAACACCATGTGCCACCTACACCACCAAGTATTGATGTGATGCAAAGACCTCTAAAATGTGGAAAAGAACTACGTAAAAGAAAATCTTACCCTGTAAGGCCCTACTCTCTCATTATTAATTCCCTTCTTGGCAAGTGTTACTTGCCCTAAAAAGGAACCTCTCCCTATTTCCCCCTACAAACACTGCCATTTCCCAGGGTTTTTAGGTGGAAATAGAGATAGTTTCCTGTGTGGGGCCGCCCTTTATAGGGCGAGTGACACTTGCCAAGAAGGGAATTAATAATGCGAGAGTAGGGCCTTACAAGCGAAGTTTTACCACCACCGGTTACAATGGACCAAACATTGTTCCCTTCCACCTCTTTGCATCACATCAATACTTGGTGGTGTAGGTGGCACATGGTGTTTTTTGTACACCTTTCCTTTTGTTTGATAAAAAAAAAAAAAAAATTGGGTCCCTATATTTTATCCTAAGCATATTTTTAAAAGTTACATTTTACGTAATGCATATCCTCAATACTTACTTGTGCACACTAACACTTTTACAAAAGAGACCGTTTTATTCTGCCTACCTGCCTCAGCTACTATTCTGATCCTGCCACTCGCCTGATGCCACACATCTGATGACAAGTTCTCCTTTTTTCACTCACCTTCATCAACGGGTACTGGTATTGACACTCACTGCACCACTCTGTCACAAGGTCACTTTCAGGACTCCTGATGATGATGCTGACACCTCCAGGCTGTCTCACTGTTCTCCCCAGGCTTCCGTCACCTCCAGGCTGTGTCTTCAGCAACTATATATTCGCCTCATGCTGCCGCCACCTCCAAGTTGTGTCATTCAGCCACTAGCCGCTTTGTTGTTCATTCACTAAATGTTCCACTATGTAGTCTCCCTATTCTGCCGCAAATTCCAGGCTGTGTCATTCAGCCACTTTATGCTGCCGCCAACTCCAGGCTTTGTCATTCAGCCACTATATGGTCTCCTCATGTTGCTGCCACCTCCACGCTGGATCATTCAGCCATTATATGGTCTCCTCATGCTGCTGCCAACATCAAGCTGTGCCATTAAGCCACTATATGGTCTCCTCATGCTGCCACCAACTCCAGGCTGTGTCATTCAGCCACTATATGTCTACCTCATGCTTCCTCCACCTCCAGGCTGTGTCCTTCAGCCACTATATGCTGCCACCAACTCCAGGCTGTGTCATTCAGCCACTATGTGGATTCCTCATGCTGCCGCCAACTCCAGGCTGTGTCA
Source organism: Hyla sarda (assembly GCF_029499605.1). NCBI lineage: Eukaryota > Metazoa > Chordata > Amphibia > Anura > Hylidae > Hyla > Hyla sarda. The sequence continues at coordinate 335,722,083 of NC_079192.1, forward strand.
TTCAGCCACTATATGTTCTCCTCATGCTGCCGCCACCTCCATGCTGTGTCATTCAGCCACTATATGGTCTCCTCATGCTGCTGCCAACTCCAGGCTGTGTCATTCAGCCACTATCTGGTCTTCTCATGTTGCAGCCACCTCCACGCTGTGTCATTCAGCCACTATATGGTCTCCTTATGCTGCCGCAAACATCAGGCTGTGTCATTAAGCTACTATATGGTCTCCTCATGCTGCCACCAACTCCAGGCTGTGTCATTCAGCCACTATATGTTCTCCTCAAGCTTCTGTCACCTCCAGGCTATGTCATTCAGCCACTATGTGCTGCCACCAACTTCAGGCTGTGTCATTCAGCCACCATATGGTTTCCTCATGCTGCCGCCAACTCCAGGCTGTGTCATTCAGCCACTATATGGTCTCCTCATGTTTCTGCCACCTCTATGCTGGGTCATTCAGACGCTATATGGTCTCCTCATGCTGTGGCCAACATCAAGCTGTGTCACTAAGCCACTATATGGTCTCCTTATGCTTCCGCCACCTCCAGGCTGTGTCATTCAGCCACTATATGGTCTCCACATGTTGCCACCAACTCCAGGCTATGTCATTCAGCCACTTTATGGTCTCCATATTCGGCCACCACCTCCACACTGTGTCATTCAGCCACTATATGGTCTCCTTATTCTGACGCCACCTCCATGCGGTGTCATTCAGGCACTGTATGGTCTCCTCATGCTGCCTAAAACTCCAGGCTGTGTCATTCAGCCACTATATGCTGCCGCCAACTCCAGGCTGTATCATTCAGTCCCTATGTGGTCTCTTCATGCTGCCGCCACCTCCAAGCTGTGTCATTCAGACACTATATGGTCTCCTCATGCTGCCGCCACCTTCATGCTGGGGCAATCAGCAACTATATTGGTCTCCTCATGCTGCCTCCAAATCCAGGCTTTGTCATTCAGCCACTATATGGTCTCCTCATGTTGTTGCCACCTCCAAGCTGGGTCATTCAGCCACTATATGGTCTCCTCATCATGCTGCCCCCACTTCCACGCTGTGTCATTCAGCCACTATATGGTCTCCTCATACTGATTGCACCAGGCTCTGTCATTGTGCCGCTCTGTTACAGTGATTCTAATAGTGATGCCTCTTATCTGCATGTCATACTGAATAACAGTATTATTTCACTAACCCAGCACACACCCTATCTGTGTTATAGCAAGGCAAAGTGTTCTACACCCCTATTGATGCTCTCTTTCGGCCAGAAATTGCTATTTTTTACTTGCGATTTGCCACAAATAAATTCAGACCAAAACATTTGGGGGGGGGGGGGGGGGGATTCGGCAAATCGTCCGAATGAAATGAAAAAAAAATTGCTCATCTCTGTACATGTTATAGACTGCTATAATGTTTACATTTATTTAAAGCTGTCAAACTGCTGTATTAAATCAGTATCAATAATAAATTATATAACACACGTTCATATAAAATTGTGAATAAAATGGTCGAATTTTAGAATTTTAATCCTGACGGACCCATGACATACTGATGCGTCATAGGTAGGATGAGGAAAATATGACACAGTCAACTCCAATGTTGCTAAATGGTTAAATGTTGTGATCAATAGTGATCATGGCATTTAAACAATATATGTAGGTAATCCATGTTTTTTTACTTTATTTTTATATGTCTGATGGTTCAAATTCAAATGAATCACAATTGAGCCTTGCATTTCTATAAATGAACCTAATAATCCTTAATATTTTAAGGCTATTTTTATGTGTACTCAAATTTAAGTGGAATTTTACATTTCCTTTCTGTATAATAGAAACTAATTGACTCTGGTTAAAAATAAAAACACCACAATATATGAATAAACCAAGTTAATTTTAAAGTCAGACTAGATCATTATGTTTTAGTCATATTTATTTTCTATACTATACTGAATAGACATGTCACAAAACTATGAACATTATATTATTATTAAACTAATAGTGAGGCTCTTAATATGATATTAGATATGGACATACTAGAAACAAGCCAAAGTTTTAGGGTTTATTATAGTTGGAAATTCTAAATAATTTTCTATTTTAAAATATAAGTGCAATAATGCTAAAGTGTCCCTGCCATTTTAACTAAATTTGTGCGGAGCAAAACTTTGTAATATATTTTATAAAAGAGAAATGTTGACTCTGAAAAACCAGTTCAATTTTATCTTGTGTTTACAAGATGTACATGTAGCTTACTGAGAGATTAGATTATATATTGCCCTTAAAAGGCTATGGCAAGGAAACTGGTCAAAAGAGAGATGTGTAGAGATCAGAAGCCAAAGATAACGAAAAGAGACTACAAAAGAGCTTACTTTGATTTTTAGATTTTACCCTAAGGCTTGATGTAAAGCTTAGAATGTTGACAACTGTTTTATAATGTCCTTGATTTTGCTGCTGCTGCATCTTAGAGTATGTGTATATATTTATATATATTCCTCATGTACATAGAAGGTAGCTTATCCTGAAACTTAACCTTGAACGGTAGGAATAGTGCCACAAATACATTCAATGTACTCCTTTAGATCACAGAAAACATAGTTTTAAAAAACATGCAGCCTACATATTAAAGGGATTATCCAGGAAAACCCTTTGTTTTATATATCAACTGGCTCCAGAAAGTTAAACAGATTTGTTAATTAAATAAAAAAATCTTAAACCTTTCAGTACTTATGAGCTGCTGAAGTTGCTCTCTGATGACACCTGTCTCAGGAACTGTCCAGAGACAAGCAGAGATGTCAGCAGAGAGCACTGTTGCCAGACAGAAAAGAACAACTCAACATCAGCAGCTGATAATTATTAGAAGGATTAAGATTTTTTAATAGATGTCATTTACAAATCTGTTTAACTTTCTGGAGCCAGTTGATGTATAAAAAAAAAAGTGTTTTTTTTCCTAGAATAACCCTTTAATGTTGGATTTTACTTATTATGGTATCCGATTTGTGTTCTTTAAATCCCACCATAGAGCTTCTACCTAATGTATTCAGTACTGGTGTCACATATGCTTAGTAATTCATTCCCATTGTCATAATGATTTGTACTTTTGTACATTCCAGCCAATAACATTGAATGCACTAGAAGCTTCTTCTTGTTATAAGATAAATCGTACTGTATCAGTAACTAATCTGTGAACCCCCTTCTTATTATAGAGTACAGTATTTTATCTAAAGTAGTTTGTACCCTGGAAAATAGGGCCTAATAGAAAGACCATGTATAATTATTAGAACATTTTATTATTAGACTAACAGACTGTTTGGTGGTTGTACCAGTTAATGATTGATTAAACCATTATCTTTGTCCTGTTAAATGTCCTATTCTTAAATCTATTCTTCATGCATATCTTCTAGGATACTCACTTTTTAAAACTTTTGTCAAGTTTAAATTGCACATTTAACCTCATTAGGTAAAGTGTTCTATAATGTTTGCAACTTTAACTTAATTTCCTCATGGTTGTGAAGGTATGTCAAAATTAAGTTGTTTTTCTACAGTGGTCATAAATTTATCACATGCAACTTTTGGTGAAAAGCCACAAAAAAAAAAAAAGGCATACATTGGCGCAAAAAGTTAAAAAGTCAAAGTAGAGGAACCATACAAAGTGGTGTACTGAAGTAATTATATTTTAAAAATGTGTACTAGCATCATATTTATCAAATACCATGTGAACATTTACCACATTTGGTGCACATACACATTACCACCACTCAAATTAAAGGTTTAGAAAAATTGTTCACCTACACCAACCTTGATAAATTCCATCCCCCCTTGTTCTTTAAATAGGCACTCTCATTAAAACAATTGTTTGCCATTGCACTCCTTATGGTAAATAAAAAGTATTTCTAATGTACATATTTAAAAAAAAGTTTTCTATGTTTTATTTGTGTTTAAAAAAGCTGCCACTAGGTGTCTCCCTACTTGTCCAGAGCACATTTCCCCCCATCTCTTGCACAGACTTTGGACTCCTGCTGGCCTGGCAGAAGTCCAAAATCAGGAAATGCAGTCTGGAGGGAGGGGAGGGGGTGCAGCCTAATCCAATCATATCTCATCTCACACTGAATTTCTCTGGGTTGTGTGTAGTAGAGTGAGGGAGGAAGTTCTTCCCTGTATGGATTCAGATGATGTCACGCCTGCTGGGTAACGCTACTTCCCAGTCTGTGAATCTGACTGAGACTGAGCAGAAAATACATAGCAATAGGGGGCAATGGGGGCAGTGAACTGGGATGATTATAAAATTTAACAAGATCATGAGAGGTACTCTTTAAATTCAATATTTCATTTTTTTTTCTTCAGCCTTCAGTTTAAGATTGTTGAAATACCATAGAATGAAAGAGATACTCTTCAATTTCATATATACCAATACCTTTGATTATAGGTACATTTTAAGACAGCAATACTTTTTTTTCTAGACTGCAAGAATGAGTGTCAAAACATGTAGTATGAGTATCAACACAAAAACCTTCAGTAGTTTTTGCTGTACCCTTCTTGACCCCATGAAAGTCAAATCTCCATGTACAGGCACTTTTCGGGTCTTAATACTGTAGTAAACAGGAGCTATGACATTTATCTAGAGAACATGCCACACCAGTGAAGAATGTCCTGTTAGTCAACAAAACTCACAAGCATTTTTTGTACAGGAATCCTCTGTTTACTCAATGTGTCTTGGCTTGTAGAAGTGACAAATACATGTACAGATTGTAAATACATTTAAATATATATATATATATATATATATATATATATATTATATAAGGTAATGTTACCATGTGAAATAGTGTCCCATTTCCACCTATAGTACATCACATGACACTCAGTCACTTGCAAGGTACATTAATCTGGAAAATAGTTAAAAAGTAGGCCTACATGCACTAATACCTTCTTCATTGTGCGAGTGGTCTGTCTTCATTTACTCTATTTATAATTGCAGGCAGTAGGTCAGATTATTTGAGGCAAAGCTCATCATCTTGCTAAAGCTGTTCTTGTTTCAGTACAAGTGGACTCTAGATACGGCACCTGCTAATGTGAAAGAAATTGAGTCGATCAAGTTACACAGTTTAAGTCGATCCCAGAAGACTTATTTCTCTGCACATTACAATCTAACACACCATATTAAACACAAATGTTCTGCATATAATTGCTTATCATGCTCTGCAAAGTCCACTTATCAGTATACGCTGTGCCGAAGGATACAGAATACTTTTTTTTAATGGATAGCTCATGATTTAGGGCACTTCGAACATTTGAATATTTATGAATCTGTAAAAAGCAGCCCAGGCTACTAGGTTCTTACTCAAGAAGTTCATGTAGTTTAGTGGTTTAACATAGAAAGCTTTGCATAAATTAACCTTAAGACAAGTAGAATAGAAATATATTTACTCTTTCACAGTCACATTCCAATATTTGGGGAAATATGAGATTTGCTGGGATGATTAAACTAGTATTAGATCAAAGTTTTAGTGCATCAGTGTATTTACTGACACTCCACTATGGGGGACATTTATCAAAGCATTTAGTAGTTTTTTTTTTGCTTAAAATTTTTGCAAAAAAGTCGCAAGTGCGCCTACTCTCTTTTTTCTGCGACTTTTTGATTGTGCAGTGTCCTAAGCAAAAAATAAAAATCTTGCTTACCAAATCAAAAAGTGATTTTTGACTTGCAGTGGTCAGAGATTCATCAAGTGCGAAAGTTGCAAAAAAGTCGCATTGCATGAAAAAACCTACTAAATTTACTCCAGCTCAGACATGGAGCAGAAAAGGCCAAAAAAATAAATTGCTTACATGAAAGAAATTGATGCCAATTGAAACCAATTGAAATTGAAATTGGTACCAATTGAAACCAATTGATAAATATGTCGCACATAAGCAAAAAAATTTAATTTTTTTTTTTATAATCAACTGGTGCCAGAAAGTTAAACATATTTGTAAATTACATCTAGTTAAAAATCTTAATTCTTCCAGTAATTATCTGCTGCTGTATACTACAGAAGTTATTTTCTTTTTGAATTTATTTTCTGTCTTACCACAGTGCTCTCTCTAGACACCTCTGTCCATGTCTGGAACTGTCCAGAGTAGGAGAGGTTTGCTATGGGGATTTGCTCCTGTACTGGACAGTTCCTGACATACAGCATACAGCAGCTGATAAGTACTGGAAGGGTTAGAATTTTTTAAAATAAGTAATTTAAAAATCTGTTTAACTTTCTGGCACCAGTTGATTTAAAAAGAAATCTATATGTTTTCCACCGAAGTACCCCTTTAAAAAGAAAAAGGGGAGCACTCCATAGAGTAGTATAGTTTGTGCAAATGTTGCTATAAAGTGCAGATAAGGGATATGCTTAAACCGAATAGTTGTGTACCCCATACTCAACCATGGCAAAGCATTTAGAGATATTGGTCGTTCTGCAGCCTTTTCACTCGACAGGAAACAAGTGTAGTAATATCTTGCTTCAGGGAGTTGTGCCCCAATTATCCACACCTCCCTGAAGCAAGATCATGTAAATTATTTAACAACTATATCCAACATTACAAATCTTTCTTTATAGATGGCTAAAAAGGGACACTTATTGAAATGCATGTAAAAATACACTAATACACTATGGGGAACATGTATCATCATTTGCTTTGATAAGCAAGTTCTAAAGTAATTTCACTAACACTGGGGGTTGATAAATTTGGAGCACATAAGCAAAACACAAAATTCGCAGATGAGACTTTTGTGAAACTTTTTTTGCGACTTTAAAATTTGCTCACATATGGTAGTTTTGTCCTCCAGGTCAGACCTGGACTAGACTTGCAGCTATTTTGTAGGGATTTGCAACTTTTGCAGCTTTTTGCTAACATGCAACATTCGCACATCATAAATTTGTGACCACTGCAAAGTGAAAGCTGAAATTTGCTTATGTAAGGCTGTTTGCAACTTTTTGCCTACCCACAAAAGTGCTGGGAAAAATACTTTTTTTTTGCTTTAGTTTTGCTTATGTGCTACTTATTTATCACACTTAGACGTGGGGGTTGATAAATTTGGAGCTCATAAGTGCAAGTCAAAGTCTTTTTTGCGACTTTTTAAATTTGCTCATGTAAGGGAGTTTTTTTTACTCCAGGTTGCCTTGTTGACTTGGAGTTGACTTTTTGTGCACCCAGAGTAAGCAAAAAAAAAAAAAAAAAAAGCTCTCAATATCTTGATAAATGTCACCCCTATCTGAATACTTTGGCTTTAAAAAATTTTTTAGATTCAGGTGGATCAAGTGATAAAATTCTGGCATGCACACTTTGAATTATCTCACCGGGGTGTTTAAGATTTCTTGGACTCTTGTGTAAATTTTTAATGTTGGTACTATTGTATATCCACAGATCTGCCTCCTGAATGTAATCTCCCCCACCCCTCCCTTTTTTTTATAATCACCAGCAGTTTTGTTTATAGTACCATCTTCTTGCCTGTGCTGCTACTGTTTTCCATGCTGTTTATATAGCATTTTGCAAACCCAGCATATAAATAACCCCTCCCTTCCCCATACGTCATCTGCCAACCAACCCAACACCTAAAGAAGCAACAGCTATTTTTAATTGTATAGTATGATGATGATGATTAATAATAATTCATTTTATCGTTTGATAGAAGCTTCTGCCTTTTGGTATTTTTAAGAGACCAAATTTCAAAGGACAATTCTTTTTGGCCAGATGACAGAATGTGAAATGCACTGTTTATTATGGTTTATGACATGATTAACATTTATAAAATATTTTCTCAATATAATGTTTTGATCTATATCCAACTGTGTCTTTTTTAAGATTTCCCAATCTTTCAGATGTTCAGTTGATGACTGATAAGCACTAATTTTGGCTTGTAAAGATTTTATCTTGGATCTTATTGCTACTTTACCAGTAAAGTACACTTGTGCAGACAATTTATACCATTTCTATTAAGTGATAGCTCCTGAGATTTAATTAGGTCTAGATGTTTTTAATATATGCATGTGCTTCCAATGTAGCCATTCTTGCAGAATGGCCAGTATGGCTTTTCTTTACATTTCCACCATTGTTCTTCTATGATCATATCTGCAATATTTAGAATTTGTACAATACAATATACTCTCTTGTCTAGTATGTAAAGACTCATAGCTGTTGTCTAGTTTAGTGTGATCTATTTTAAATATTTGTGTTGAATTTATATTTATGTCTTAATCTTTTGTTACTTGAACTGATATTGTTTTCACACATAGGGGGATTTATCAAAACCTGTGTAAGGCTAAGTTTCCACTTGTTTTTTTTTCTGGCAGTTTTTGGAAAACTGCCAAAGCAGTTTTTGAGCCAAAGTCAGAAGTGGATCCATAAGGGAGGAGATGTATAAGTCCTTCCTTTATATGTCCTATTCCTTTTGAATACATTTCTGGCTTTGGCTCAAAAACTGCAGTGGCAGATATCCAAAAACTGCCAGAAAAAAAACCAAGTGGAAACTCAGCCTAAAGGAAGAGTGGTGCAGTTGCCCATAGCAACCAATCCGATGAGTTTTTTCTTTTTTTTTTTTTTCATTTTTCACACAAGCATCTTTATAAATGAAAGAAGTAATCTGATTGGTTGCTTTAGGCAACTGCACCACTCTTCCTCTACACAGGTTTTGATAAATGTCCCCCTTAATACATTCATTGTGTACAGCAATACCATAGCTAGCGTCATCTTGATCACATATTGTGCCGCCATCCTGAAGTTACAGTAAATTATCCTAACACATTGCACAAACATTTTTTTTTTTACATTAATATCCAACAACCAGTACCAATGGTGCTATAAATAATAATCATCATCTCTGGTGCTTCAAGATATCATATTGCATCAAAGTTAACTAGTTGTACACATGTGATAAAGATAACCATGGCTACATATGTATATATTGACATTTGCCCTAACTTCTGATTTCTTTTTAGTTTTACTCAAATAATTCCAAATAATTTATGAACATTGTTTCTTGATACTGCTAATACTGTGTCTTTCATTAATAATTCAATTATAACATATGAGACATAAAATTGCATTGTGGGTTCCAGTTATGAATGAGCCCAAATAGTAGCAATTAACTGAAAAGATTACTCATTAATATAAATTGTGTTTTTTTTAAATCTAAAACCTGACTCAAATCATATCAAATCACAGAAATTATGATTAATGAAATAGAATAGAAATTATGATTAATAGAAATTGCCAGTTATTTTGCATGAAAATTGTGCTAACCAAAAATGACTGTTATGTATTTATATAAATTGTGAATTGCCAAAATTTAAATGGGGTAAAATTGGATATTTATCAATGATGTGTAATGAACATAAAACAGTTTTTGTTAAACTTCACAGAAAAAAAAATAATAATAATATGCAAGTATAGAATGTAAACAAACAACTACAATTAGAAAAAAGTCACTGATGTAGGAATAAACTAGTTATTTTTATTTATTTATTTCTTTACACTAAGCACATGGGAAGCAAAGTGGCTGTTCGGAAATAAGTCCGCTCTAGTATGATGTTACAAGCTGCTGTACTTAGGAACATTTGTGTCCTGGAGGCAGGGATCGAGCTGTCTATAGTCTCTTTGGAGAAGACAACTGCAGTACACTGGGCAGAGAATAGGGTCTTGGGCAGAATACTAAAATGGCAAGGGGAGAACCTTTATGATCAGAGTCACATGCTAGTTATGCAGTATTATGGTTATGTGACCACCCTTATTTTTCAATGACAGCAAGTTTCTGTTATCATGGTCATGTGACTCTGCTTTGATCTCCTTGAAAAAGTTCTGTCAGATTCGTGGCAGGCTTGCAGAGAACTACAGTTATACTTTTGTTTCTTAAACATAAGTTACATTTTTTTTTTTTAATATGTAAAAAAAATTAAGTGGCAGCAATGTAATGTCCTTTAAGAGGTATTTTCCAGTTGGCTGTCCCAAGTAGATTGTCAGCAAGACCACAGAAATACATTTATTGATAAGTAAAGTACAAAGCATTTGGAAAGCCTCTCTGTTTTTTGACCTTTCTCTTTATTCACATTTTGTTAGGTTGTGATCTAAAATGTTTTTGAAAATTCATAAAAAAATATTATTTTGCATAAACATAACTAGTCAAAACATTTGAGGGGTTACATGGAGGCAAGATCTGGAGAAGGGTACATAAAATTTGGCTGCACTGAAAGTTTCCTAGAGCGCAGTGGCCTCCAAAATTCCTAAATTGTAAAAGTTTGGAACAACGAGGACTCTTCCTAGAGATGAGTGTCCCACCAAAAGAAGTATTCCAAGCAGAAGGATCTTCCTAAGACCAATGGTCCCACTGGCAGAGCTACAAAGATCCTGTGTGCAGGTGGGGGAAGCTTGCAAAGGTCAATAATCACTGCAGTACTCCGCAATACTAGGCTTTATGGCAGAAAGTCCAAATAGAAGCCTGTCCTCGGTAAAAGACACATATAAGCCTGAAAAGAAAAAAACACCTAAAGGACTTTACAAGTTTGAAAAACATGATTCTTTAGAATTATTAAACCAAGATTAAACTTTTTGGCCACCATTCAGTCTAATTGTCATGTCTGGAGGAAAACAGGCACTGCTCATTTCCTGCCCAATGCAATCCCTACAGTGAAGCATGGTGCAGGCAGCATCATACTTTGGGGGTGTTTTCAAGTGATTGGGGCAAGGAGACTGGTCAGGGTTAAGGGAAAGCTGAGTTTGACTTAAACAAACAGCCAAGACAACACAGAGGTGGCTTATGGGGTGGAATTTCCTTGAGTAGCCCAGCTGGAGCCCTTAATTAAACCCAATTGAACATCTCTATAGAAACCTGATGATGGGTGCTGTCTTAATCCAACCTGAACTTGAGAGGATCTGCAGGGAAGAATGGCAAACATCTTCAAATCCAAGTGTGAAAATGTTATAACATCATATTCGAGAAGACTGGTGGCTGTAATCACTGCCAAAGATGGTTCCACTGAGTAAAGGGTCTGAGGACTTTTCAATAAATTAAAAAAGATTTATGAAATGTTGTTTTTATTTTGTCATTATGGCATATTGAGTGCAGAATAATGGAGTTTTTTTTTATTAGCACAAAGAGCAGCATAGGAAAATGTGAAAAAAGTGAAAAGGTCTGAAGACCTTCCAAATGCATGATGGATGACCATTGCAATATATATGCTAAACTTGTAATACTTAAAAGTTGACACAAAAATAGAATGTTATGAGGGAAAAAAAAATCTGTTTATGTTTTACATTTATTAAACTCTTCCCAAATTTTCAACATCTATTTTTAGCATGAACCTCAGACTACACAACACGGAACAAATGCACCCAGTATAATACACTTAAGCCCTAAACAATCAGTAAACTTGACAACTCAATAAAAATATAATAGTGTGGAAAACGATTTATGAAAACTAAAATGTCAGTGAACAGTTGACATTTCACTAGTTTGAATTAATATATTAGCTAAAAGTAGTGCAGGGTTTTACAAAAGCAAGTCATTTCCCAGACATGGTAAACAGCAGCCAGCATTACAGAAACTGCTGGATCTGATATTAAGTAATAGAAAAGCAAATTGGGGTGTGAATAAAAATATCTATGCACTTAGAGCATTTTTGGACCTTTCTCTGATTATGGCATTATGTTTTGCAGGGCTGGCAGGGCGCGTGGCAATAAAAAACACAATGACATGCCCTTATGGGCCATTAGAAAATGGCAGAATGCTGGCATATAATTCTTAAATTGATGTGATTTCATTACTCTTAAATTTTTTGAGATTAGGGGGATTGGGCTGCAGTAAATCTTTTGAATTTAATTTAATCTTTCACTTCTGTGCCAATGAATAAGCAGCCATTGGAGATAGCTGTTGATTTCTATACATATTATTATTTGAATTAAGCTTGTATTATTCCTACTAAAATCGCTCACATATAAACTTTATTTTTTATTTTCCCCTGACCATAAACAGAATAGAATTGAATGCCGCTACAGTGGTTGTGCTTTTTTTTTTTGGTACCTGTAATTACAGTGATTTTGGACGATGGTAAATTAGATATTTACAACAGTACAATATGTAAAGCCATTTCAGAATACTCAAGGCATTGCTTTGGTTATTTTTATTCGTTTTAGTAAAATTAGGTCCTAATAGCTGATTAACAAATAGCTCTTCTTCGATAAACCTTATGAGGGCTGAATAACTTAAGCATTTTCCTAGTATTTATTAAATGGATTTTTACTGAAGTAGAAAAATAAGGCTGGGTTCACATATATTAGGAGTCCGGCATAGTTTCTCTTCAGCGTGCACCGGAGGGAAACTAATGCTAGAACTGATCACATTTATTTGAATGGGACAGTTCACAATCATCCAGGGTCTCAATTTTTACGCCAGATGGTTGGACACACCGGAGAGCACCAGACAGGCAAATGCAGCTTGTTGCGTACCCCTGTCCGCCATCCAGAAACAATGGACGTTGGATGCCATACAACTGACAAGTTCTTATCAATTGTTGCATCAGTTGTATTGAGTTCTCCTATGCCGTATGTCGGACATATGTGAACGCAGCCTAAGGCTGGGTTCACACTACGTTTTCTCCCATACGGGAGCGCATCCGGCAGGGGGGAGCTAAAACCTCGCGCTCCCGTATGCCTTTCTATGCGCTCCCATATGTCATTCATTTCAATGAGCCGGCCGGAGTGAAACGTTCGGTCCGGTCGGCTCATTTTTGCGCCGTATGCGCTTTTACAACCGGACCTCAAACCGGTTGTAAAAGCGCATACGGCGCAAAAATGAGCCGACCGGACCGAACGTTTCACTCCGGCCGGCTCATTGAAATGAATGACATACGGGAGCGCATAGAAAGGCATACGGGAGTGCAAGGTTTTAGCTCCCCCCTGCCGGATGTGCTCCCGTATGGGAGAAAATGTAGTGTGAACCCAGCCTAAGACTGCTTTCTTCCAGAGTCAGAATCTGACCAGGGTTTGTTTATAGTACTACAGCTTAACTCCATTGAAGTATATATGGCCAAATTGCAAACCATAAAAAACAACAGTTTTAGTTTAAAATTGTGTACAATATCCTACCATGCTAGTAAAGCCTCAACAGGCTCAAAACCACTCATAACCACTGATGGCAACACAAAGACATGTGTGCTACAGCCCTGGTATAAGTATAGCCTATTCTCTCACAAGATAATATCATAAAGATTAGTTTTAAATAAGGTTAATGAACATAATAGGACTCTATTCAGTAACCTTTTATTGACTGTCCATATAACTTTTTAACCCCTTAAGGATGCAACCCATTTGGGCCTTAAGGACGCAGATCATTTTATTTTTACATTTTCGATTTTTCCTCCTCGCCTTCAAAAAATCATAACTCTTATATTTTCATCCACAGCCTAGTATGAGGGCTTGTTTTTTGCGCGACCAGTTGTCCATTGTAATGGCATCACTCACTTTACCATAAAATGTATGGCGCAACCAAACAAATACTATTTGTGTGGGGCAATTAAAAACCGCAATTCTGCTAATTTTGGAAGGTTTCGTTTTCACGCCGTACAATTTACGGTAAAAATGACATGTGTTCTTTATTCTTTGGGTCAATACTATTAAAATGATACCCATGCTAACCTACTTTTCTATTACTGTTGCACTTAAAAAAAAATCACAAACTTTTTAACCAAATTAGTACGTTTAAAATCCCCTTATTTTGAAAACCCATAACTTTTTAATTTTTCCGTATAAGCGGCAGTATGAGGGCTAATTTTTTGCACTGTGATCTGTACTTTTTATTGATACAATATTTGCTTATATGAAACTTTTAATATATTTTTTATGAATTTTTTGGGGAATAAAAGGTTATAAAAAAGCAGCTATTTCAGACTTTTTTTTTTACGTTCACGCCGTTCACCGTACGGTACCATTAACATTTTATTAGTTCAGATATTTATGCACGCGGCGATACCAAATATGTATATAAAATATTTGTTTAACACTTTTTGGGGGTGAAATAGGGAAAATGGGACAATTTACGTTTTTATTGGGGGGGGGGTTCACATTTTTTTTACTTTATTATTTTACTTTTTTAACTTTTATTTTTACATTTTAATAGTCCCCATAGAGAAGACTCCCAGAAGGCAGCGGAGGCAGGTGAGGGGACCTCCGGCTGCCTCCGGCTGCCGTGCTGGATGATTGAATCACCGCGGCAGCGCTGCGGGCAATCATCCATTTAAGTGACCGCGATGCTGCAGATGCCGTGATCTGTATTGATCATGGCATCTGAGGGGTTAATGGCGGACATCCGCGGGATCGCGGGTATCCGCCATTACAGGCGGGTCCCTGGCTGTGATCAGCAGCCGGGACCTGCTGTGCATGATCCGGGCATCGCTCCGATGCCCGCGGTTATGCTTAGGACGTAAATGTACGTACTGGTGCGTTAAGTGCCACGTCAGCAGGAGGTACATTTACAGCGCTCGTCATTAAGGGGTTAAAAGATTTCTGACCTAGACTGAATGCCTTTTTACAGTAATATGGAATAGGTTGAAATAGCCCAGCAAGTCAGGAGCTTAGCTGCTACATTACAGTCAAGCCCACTCTAAATGCCAAGAAAGAGAAACCGCCACTTCTGGTAGTTTGACTACTCAGATGCTGCAGTAAAATCTAAGGGGAACATTGAATCTAAGGAGTTTTTGCTAGATGCTGATGGCTGTGTGTACCTATTTGGTAGTGCAAGGAATCAAATCATTGTCCCATTTCCATCCCAATATCTTGCACTGCAACCAAAAATAGTACAATGATGCAAAAACAAGTGCAAGTATACAATGAAAAAGCTGTGTTGTTTCCATAAGCTCTACATCCCCTTCAAACAGCTAATCGGCAGTGGTGGCAAAGTCAGACCCCTGTTAACCTAATATTAATGTGGGATCCAAAGATTAGAATGTCAGTTTTAACAGGATGGATATCCCCTTTCGAGGCTGTTAGAATTCAACTGAAGTATAAGCAGGTAGGAAAAAGTTTTAGGGATTTTTTGGCACATTTTTCAGGTGAATGACACTAAGCTGCAGTACCAGACACAACCTATGGAAAATATTAACATTATTGGCCCTATATTTCTCATCTCATAAAATCCAATTCAAGCTGGTTATTTAAACAAAATACTTTAATCCCCCCCCCCCCCCCCAATATGTCTTCTAGTATGTAGTGTGGGTGGGTACTGTACCACTTTCTGCCAGGGAACTTACAGTAAAGCATGTTAGATGGCAGGGTAGGGTACAAACAATCCCTGCTACAGTGAAACCTAGATTGTTAATCCCCTTGCTTCCAATGTCAGGACTGCTAACTACGTTGTCACTTCTGATTATTTAATCACAATTCATCATACTGTACTCCGCTGCTAGTGTTTAATGAACCAAAAGCTATTAGGACATTCATTATTAATGAGCAAAAAAATGTTCAGCAACACATGTTGGCATAGTGAGCAATTTCATTCAAAAAGCGTAATCTTTTATTCAAGCTTAACGGAAAATATTTATTTCTATACCCTGATATTACATAAGCAACCACTTTTACTGGAAATCCAATTTCTATACATATATTTTCTGATGAGTGGCAGAATTATAGAACCCCAGGGGGTAAGTCATTACTGTTCTGCTGCTCCGTGTTAACAGTTTGTATGCACAATTAATTTTTGCCTCAAGAACTTACAATTCAATTAAAGCCACAAAGAACCGTCACCGAGAAGCAGATTATTAGTCCTGTCAGTTTACAAGCGATTAGTCCAATATTAGCAGATATGAGTTGAATTGTGTAAAATATATTGTGAGGCATCAGAATATAACAAATAAATGACCCTTGGATCCCAAAAGCAGATATGCTTAACGCTGAAGTTAGAGATTAATGTATGAAAGAAGAAGTGCTACACTTTTTATGTCGGCTTGATAAAAAGATGCATGAAACTCTCGTAAAACTAGACAAGGTGCAATGTATTGAAGCAAACTGAATTACTGTGTTAAGAGAGCTGAACAAAAGACTATTTGATCATTTTATTTTACTATGCATATTCAGCTTTGAGAATTGTCATGAAAACAATGTCATGAAATAATATGACTATTTGTAGCTATTCATGCTGATCTCTGGAGATTTCCTATCCGTCCCAAAACAGAAGAAAAACAGAGAAATGCCGTATCATTCAGACATGAGATTCCAGCGTGAGAATAGATAACAGTTTGTACTGTAGCAAAAAATAGATTGAAAACTTCAAGTACTCATTAAAAAGAGATAAATGCTTTGAGAGCCTTTCAATGTACATCAGTAGACCTTGCTGGGCACTCCTCTGATCATCAAATGTGACTTCAGCAGTTGTAATCTACTAATAGTGCAAATTAACAGCTCATCTATGACTCAGGATTTGGCTCATTTGTTAATCTAACTTGCTATCCCTGCAGCAAAAAGCAAACTTAATACAAAGGATTGTATTGATTAAACTCACAGCAGCCATAATGTGCCAGTGATCTGTGTAATTCAACCTGTGCTAGAAATCCATTCCTTTCTGCTGCAAACAAGACCATAAAGCACATTTATCATGGAAAACATCAACATTGTGTTAACTAGATTATCAATTTAAGTTTTTTTCATACAATGTTTTGGTGTGTTGGTGCAATGGATATCAGAATTCAAGCTTTTCTGAACACAAATAAAAAAATTGGGGTATTTACTAAGATTAGCATCTCACATGCCAGTCTTAAGTAATCCCCCGCCAGCGCATCGGCAAGTTTGGATATCTAGACATGCGGTTCAAGGCCTTCTTTAGATCTCCTTTGCTGCCATGACATATCCGCTGGTACAACCAGCCACAGACAAGCTGTGCCGATAGAGTGCCGATAGAATAGATTCATGCAAAACATATATAATGAAATCCTGGGGGGGCTCTTTTTTTTTTTTATAAACAATCATTTGATCGAATATATATATATATATATATATATATATATATATTCCCCATAATAAAAATTCCAATCACTATCTTCTCCCATTTTTCAAATTAAAGAAATCTAAGCAAAAGTCTAAGCAAAAAAAAAAGTGATTAAAAAGTAACGTCTTCACTGAAATTGGGCCAATAAAAATTACGGCTCACTTTTTTTTTCATTTTTTTATTTATCTTTCTCAAAGTACCTATATGGAGCAATAAAATAAAATTAAAACAGTTTTGTATCAAGAAACAAAACGTACACAGAAAACTGTTTTTAAACAAAATATAAATGGCATACAGTAAAATAATCCTCACTGATTTGGTACAACAGTCTTTAATTTTGGTTGTGCAAGTAGAAAAAAAAGGCCCCCATCTTTTTTTTTTAACCTACCTCATCATTGCCCAAAATATAGTGTTTATATTAAAATTAAAGTGGGAGGCTAACATACAGTATGTTTAGCTCAAAATTATAAGCTTAGAAAGTATAATATGTCTTACAAAAAACAAGCCCTCAATCAGTGCTGTGTTAAAGCAAAAAAAAAAAAAAAAGAGAGAGAGAATCTGGTCCTTGAGCCCCAAAAATTATCTTGTCCTTCAGGAGTTAAAGTGTACCTATCCTTTCAGGTATCTTTTCATGATAAGCTGCCCTGCCTGTGTAGATGAGAAGCTGCATTATTTCTGGCCATAATATAATTTTTATATGTCATTTTTAGCAGATTTCTGCTCTGCAAATGTCATCTAAATTTGCAGTTCTCCTAGAGCTGGTTGATGGAGCCTGATGTCCATGTTGTGCCATACACTGTACATGTAGAGGAGGAGATCCTGCCCTTCTATGTCTCTATACACAGCCTAAACCGCAACAGGTGCAGAAAGAGAAGTCTAAACTGTGTAAAAACCCCTGGAGTGATATCTCTTACTTACAAAGTTGTCTGTCTCTCTGCAGCCTATTTATGTTCACAGGCACTTCTCCTGTAATCTTCTTCCTCCCTCCTCCTTTCTCCATAGACTTATATTGCTTGTCTTGCAGTCCATGTACAAAGCTGAGCTAATTTAAGAAAGAATATACTTGTTCTATTGATCTATGCAAATTTTTTTCAAACGACCGTGTCTATTTAAGAGACTGGACATTGACACAGAGTGTAGATAGGAATCACTAGAGAGACTTTTTTCTTTCTTTTGCAGAAGAGCCGTTTTTGTGTTGCTGTAGACAGTGAACAATACATTTAATCAATATGGACTCTGTAATTAAAGTATATGGGATATATACAGCAATTTCAAATCAGTCTTAAATCTTTATAACAAACCTAAAACTTTTCTTTAATTGTTTCCTTCTTCTAATTTCACTGTAGGTTGAAGGGAACTTTCAAGCATCCAACAAAAGACTTGCTACTAACAAAATGGATATAAAAGACCGAAGACACAGATCTTTGACTAGAGGTCGCTGTGGAAAAGAATGTCGATATACCAGCTCATCATTGGATAGTGAGAACTGCAGAGTGCCTACTCAAAAGTCGTACAGCTCCAGTGAAACATTAAAAGCTTATGATCATGAAAACAGAATGCATTATGGGAACCGAGTTTCTGACCTAGTTCACAGAGAGTCAGATGAGTTTCCGAGGCAAGGTATGTCTGTCTTACTGTAAAGGTGCCTGACCTTTCTGTCAGCTTATTACAGCTTTGTTAAATGGATGTAACAAATTGCGAGTGCAACTCTTTACTGTTACATTCTATTTGCACCCATCTTGCAGACTGTACTGCTTCAGGGATACACTGCTTAAAAACATTACTTTTGCTATTGTACAAGTGCATTTTCTGTTTTTAGTTTGACAATGAGAAGTGTATCTTTAAGACACAGAAAAGCTGCCCTGTACTTTAGTTCTCTGTATTAAAGCTTCAGACAGAGGAAATCTTCATGTATAATGTCAGTGAAATAACTCTACTTAGCAGACAGTTACAACATTATTTAATAGATTATTGTTAGGATAAAAAAGGAACATACACAGGAAGAAATATGGAATGAAAGCTCACCATCGCTGGGTAGGAAAACAAGACCATCTTCAGGGTTAAAACCGAGCCATATCCATAACATGCACATGGATAATATAAGACGAGGGAGGGAATGGGCAGTATAAGAAGCGTGAAAAGTGTGTGCATTACCAATAAAGGTAAATGTATACTCGTATAATTAGAGTCAGTGGTGGTGGTGCAATGTATCTAGTAAATAGCAAAATAACTAGTTTTACTTTTACACAGAGACTTATAAAGCTAAGAATACATCGTTCAGGGCCCAGTAAAAGCATCTTTATTCAGACCAATATATGTTATAAAAAAAACTAATTGTTATTAATATACTAATTTATCCAAAGAGTAAATGACTGAACAGAAAGTGGATAGATGGAAAATGCCAAGAAATAGAAAATGACAGGTGGTATTGAATAAACACAAGTAATCACCATGTCCCATAGTAATAGAAGTAATAAAGCGAATGAAAGGCTAAATAGATACAAACAACAAAAAGAATGAGAAAAGTAAATTCATACAAAATAAAGAACAAGAGCAAATAATTTTGATGCAGTTTAAGAATTATCCACCATACCAGTCTAGCATTTGGACAACAGCTTACTCTTGTGTGGTTGGTGAATATTAAAGCAGCCACGTGCTGATCACAGAGTTTGTACAAATTAAAATAAAATATATCTCCATACAATACTTAAATGGGCACTGTCCTTAAACATGATTTTTGCCTAATATGCCAAATAAATAACTTTTGTAATTGGCTTCCATTAACACACAAAAAAATGCATGTTAGTTTTTCTGCTGTATACTTCTGGCCACCAGGGGTCTCCCTTCTTGGCCAGAACACATTGGGGGAGATTTATCAAAGTTGTCTATGTCCCGCATCAATATAGACCAAACTACAGAGGGTTAGTCTGGTCTATTGTGCACCTAATTTATCAAATGGCGCACAGCTCTTGATAAATTCTGTGCACAGACTGCATGATCTATGCTTTAGTCTATATTTAAACCTGCTCCAACATGGTCTGACATTTCAGCGTACTTTCAGCCTATGCGACTTGTCGCTGAAAAGTCGCACTTGATAAATTCATCACCAATGCATTTTTCAATGCATTTCAGTCTAAAATAGACTTGCATGCATCATGTTCTAAAAATCCTCTAGAGCAAAAGTCGCAGAAAAGTCACACAGATTTAGACTGCAACTTTCTGTGCGACAAATTTAGACGAGAAAAACCAGTCTAAATCCTTTGATAAATCTCCCCCATTCTGTCTGGTCAAAATCTCAGATTTTAGTCTCCTGCTTGTAAATTGGGAAAGACCAAACTCCGGAAATGATGTCTGGCCATAGGTAGTGCACAGCAGTGTGGCTCGCATGGCAGATCTTTTCTCCTATATTCCTCCTCCCTGTACAGTACGCGCAGTGCTCAACAAGGAGGAGGAGACTCCAGAGCAGCCTGCTATGCCATTTGCTAAGCATCTCTGCACACTCCTGACATGGAGCGCAGCAGAGATGTGAGGGTGGAAGCGGACCCCCAGCAGGCTTCAGTGACGTTGGGTCTACTGGGGCACGTCCAAATCCTCCTGCTGGCAGCTCACTCTATGTGAGTAATAAGAAAAGGTATTATACAGAGCTTTTTAAAGCTCTAAAAAAATAAGGGCAGGGGGTGTTAGGTGTATTTAGGGTACATAGTGGGAGTTAGTTTAGGATAATTAGTTTAATTACAGGTACTCTTTAATATAATGTGTGTGAAGAAACTGACCTATGGGGTATTTGCCTGAGGAGATGCACCCGTTATGGAGGTCATGTCACATGACATTCCATGACTATTGTATGAATGTGCTTGTCACAGTGATGTCATTTGGCATAGACAGATGTTTTTATTGAGGACCATTGGCAAATACTGCCAGCCCAAACTTTAATTGCTGCATACATAAAGTGTTAGTAAAAGTAAGGGAAAGAAATGGATAACCTTCTAGAATCTTATTTTCCACATGGTCCCAGCCTGCCGGCTGGTTCATTATGCACAAGGCGGAGGCGGCACAAGCTCAGAGGTTCCTGCCATTCACAGCTTCTGTCATCCAATCCGTGCCCCAATAGCTTGAATGCAAGTTGTCATTGGGTTTCCAAGGCAGCCAAGGGCCCAATGTAGGATGGCCAATCATCATGTGCAGAAAATTCACAGTCAGAAAATAAAAAGGGATTTAAAAAAACAAACAAAAAAAAATTAATTATTTGGTTTTGATGAGTGGAAAGTATAAGTGATATATATATATATATATATATATATATATATATATATATATATATATATATATATTTTAAACAATCATCCAAGTATTAGAACGAAGATAGAAAAATGTACCATATACCAGCCATACACTCGAACACATTGATTGTTGCACCTGCATAGTGGTTCTCTAGCAGTGCCCACCCATTTTTCTACTTCTATTTAAATCATTCAAGTATGTTAACCTGTTAGGGATGAAGGGTATATTGGCACGCCCTTGCATCCCCGTACTTATGGACATAGGGCATACCTGCACACCATTACCGGTGTTTAAAGCACACTCACAGGCTGAGCGTGCTTCAAACTCGGTGGGTCCCAACTGCTATCAGCAGCTAAGACCCAGGGTTAATGGCAGGCATCACCAATCAGGCCATTGCCTGGAATTAACCTTTTAGACGCTGCAATCAAAGTTGATCGCAGCATCTAAAATTAAGGTAAAACAATCCCGGTGGCTCCATTGCAATGAAATCTTTATGTCCTGATCAGCTGAGAGGATGGTGGGAGGGCCCTGGCTATAGTATTTTTGGTGGAGGAGGCAAGTGTAATTCTTGCATCCGGGTACACCCTTAGGAAAATCCTTAATTTAGGCCTCAAATGCGCATGGCGCTCTTTCACTTCGGAGCCCTGTCGTATTTCAAGGCAATCCTTTAGGGCCACACATGGGGTATCTCCGTACTCAGGAGAAAATGCGTTACACATTTTTGGTGACTTTTTCTCCTTTTATCCCTTAAGAAAAGGTAAAGTTGGGGTCTACACCAGCATATTAAATAAAACATTTTACACTAACATGCTGGTGTTGCCCCATACTTTTCATTTTCAGAAGAGGTAAAAGGAAAAAACCCCATATGTGGATGTAAAATGCTTTACGCGGCGCACAACATGAATAAGGAGTAGGAGCGCAATATGCACATTTAAGTCCTAAACTCGAGATTTGCACAGGGGTGGCTGCTGGTTACAGCGGATCTGGCATAAACGCAAAAAAAATAAATACCCACGTTACCCCATTTTGGAAACTACACCCCTCATGTAATGTAATAAGCGGTACAGTGAGTATTTACACACCACATGTGTCTGACAGATTTTTTTGGAACAGTGGTCCCTGAAAATGAAAAATTAAATTTTTCATTTGCACAGCCCACTGTTACAAAGATCTGTAAAAAGCCAGTGGGGTGTAAATGCTCACTGCACCCCTTGTTACATTCCGTGAGGGGTGTATTTTCCGAAATGGGGTTACATGTGGGGGGGAGGGGTTCACTGTTCTGGCACCACAGGGGCTTTGTAAATGCACATGGCCCCAGACTTCTATTCCAACCAAATACTCTCTCGAAAAATTACATTGTCACTCCTTCCCTTCTGAGCATTGTAGTGCACCCACAGAGCACTTTACATCCACATGTGAGATATTTCCTTATTCAAGAGAAATGGGGTTACACATTTTGGGGGACATTTCCACCTATTACCCCTTGTAAAAATGAAAAATTTGGAGTAACATCAGCATTTTAGTAAAAAAAAAAAAATGCAAAGTCGTCAAATACCTGTGGAGTGTTAAGGCTCACTGTACCCCTTCCTTGAGGGGTGTTGTTTCCCACTTAGCATGTCATGTGGGGTGTTTTTTCTGTTCTGGCACCATGGGGGGCTTCCAAATGCGACATGCCCTGCAAAAACCATTTCAACAAAATTCGCTCTCCAAAATCCCTTTGTCGCTTCTTCTCTTCTAAGCCCTCTAGTGCATCCACAGAGCATTTAAAGGGAACCAATCATCAGATTTTACCCTATGCGTTATATAGGGTAAAATCTTTATTTTCAGCATTCCCGGGGGATGCTCCTGCCCCCATGGATGGTGAAGATATGAAGTTATAAACTAGTCACCGCCGCCCCCATAAGTAGTCACCTGGGCGGGGAGCTCTTCTCACCTACTCCCGTTCTTCGGCCGGGAGCGATACCCCCTCCGCTTGATTGATGGGCAGCATCATCGCTCTGCTCTGTCTGTTCAGTGAGCGGAACAATGAAGTGGCTCATCAATCAAGCGGAGGGGGCGTCGCTCCCAGCTTAAGAACGGGAGTAGGTGAGAAGAGCTCCCCACCCAGGGGACTACTTACGGCGGTGACTAGTTTATAACTTCATATCTTCACCATCCCTGGGGCAGGAGCATCCCCCGGTGATGGTGAGGACAACAATTTTACTCTTTATTACGCTTTGCCAAGCATTATATAGGGTAAAATCTGATGATTGGTTCCCTTTAACATCCACATATGAAGTATTTCTTTACTGGAGAGAAATTGAGTTACAAATATTGTGGGGCTTTTTCTCCTTTTACCTCTTGTAAAAATAAAAATAAAATATGGGTCTACAAGAACATGTTAGTGTAAAAAATGAAGATTTTGAATTTTCACCTCCACTTTGCTGCTATTCCTGTGAAATACCTAAAGGGTGAGCAAACTTTCTGAATGTCATTTTCAATACGTTGAGGGGTGGTTTTCATAATGGGGTCCATTATGGAGTATTTTTAACATAAAGACCTCTCAAAATCACTTCAAAACTGAACTGGTCCCTGAAAAATTCAGATTTTGAAATTTACTTGAAAAATTTGAAAATTGCTGCTGAACTTTGAAGCCCTCTGATGTCTTCCAAAAGTAAAAACATGTCAAATTTATGATGTCAACATAAAGTAGACATATTGTATATGTGAATCAATATATAATTTATTTGGTATGTCTATTTTCCTTACAAGCAGAGAGCTTCAAAGTTATAAACATTTTTGCATTTTTCATGACATTTTTGCATTTTTCACCAGGAAATTATGCAAGTATCGACAAAAATTTACCACTAACATAAAGTAGAACATGTCACGAAAAAACAATCTCGGAATCAAATTCATAAGTACAAGTATCCCAGAGTTATCAATGCTTAAAGTGAGAGTGGTCAGAATTGCAAAAAATGCTCTGGTCCTTAACCCCTTAAGGACTCAGGGTTTTTCCGTTTTTGCACTTTCGTTTTTTCCTCCTTACCTTTAAAAAATCATAACCCTTTCAATTTTCCACATAAAAATCCATATTATGGCTTATTTTTTGCGTCGCCAATTCTACTTTGCAGTGACATTAGTCATTTTACCCAAAAATGCACGGCGAAACGGAAAAAAAAATCATTGTGCGACAAAATCGAAAAAAAACACCATTTTGTAACTTTTGGGGGCTTCCGTTTCTACGCAGTGCATATTTCGGTAAAAATGACACCTTATCATTATTCTGTAGGTCCATACGGTTAAAATGATACCCTACTTATATAGGTTTGATTTTGTCGCACTTCTGGAAAAAATCATAACTACATGCAGGAAAATTTATACGTTTAAAAATGTCATCTTCTGACCCCTATAACTTTTTTATTTTTCCACGTACGGGGCGGTATGAGGACTCATTTTTTGCGCCGTGATCTGAAGTTTTTATTGGTATGATTTTTGTTTTGATCTGACTTTTTGATCACTTTTTATTCATTTTTTAATGTTATAAAAAGTTACCAAAATATGCTTTTTTGGACTTTGGAATTTTTTTGCGCGTACGCCATTGACCGTACGGCTTAATTAATGATATATTTTTATAGTTCGGACATTTACGCACGCGGCGATACCACATATGTTTTTTTTTTTTTTTTTACACTGTTTTATTTTTCTTATGGGAAAAGGGGGGTGATTCAAACTTTTATTAGGGAAGGGGTTAAATGACCTTTATTAACACTTTTTTTTTTACTTTTTTTTTGCAGTGTTATAGGTCCCATAGGGACCTATAACACTGCACACACTGATCTTTCATCCTGATCACAGGCGTGTATTAACACGCCTGTGATCAGCATTATCGACGCTTGACTGCTCCTGCCTGGATCTCAGGCACGGAGCAGTCATTCGTCGATCGGACACCGAGGAGGCAGGTAAGAGCCCTCCCGGTGTCCGATCAGCTGTTCGGGACGCCGCGATTTCACCGCGGCGGTCCCGAACAGCCCGACTGAGCAGCCGGGATACTTTCAGTTTCACTTTAGAAGCGGCGGTCAGCTTTGACCGCCGCTTCTAAAGGGTTAATACCGCACATCGCCGCGATCGGCGATGTGTGGTATTAGCCGCGGGTCCCGGCCGTTGATTAGCGCCGGGACCCACGCGATATGATGCGGGATCGCGGCGCGATCCCGCTTCATATCGCGGGAGCCGGCGCAGGACGTAAATATACGTCCTGCGTCGTTAAGGGGTTAAGGTCAATGGGCTCGGTCCCCAAGGGGTTAATGCATTAGGTTGTAAATTTACAACCTAGGCAGCATTCTGTTTGTGAAATGACCGCATGAGCGGTACTCACCTCATATTCTGTTAGTGATGGCACTTAAGAGCCTCAATGACAACATATACGTGTATTTGGGGATCCAATCATCTTACATGCTTAATAAACTGTGAGTAATGGCACTTGAAATCCTCAATGACACCATATATTTGCAGGAGTCCAGTTGATATACATGTCTGACGGAGGTCTCTTTACTTGCTCCGCATGGGTCCCGAGCAATCTGCTGAAAGAGCCTGCCTTTGACAGACACCCAATAGACCGCCTGTAATGTAGGATAGCATTATTCAGTGTAAGTCACCTAAAGATGGCATATAAAAGTCCCCTATGGGGTCTTAAAAAGTGTAAATAGAAAAAAATGTTTTTAAAATATGAATAATGAACAAACACTTCCATTATAGAAATAAATTAATTCAGCCTTTTCCCATTTCCCCATAATAATAATAATTACAGACATTTTATATCAATGTTTTATATCAATGTTGAATGGTCCAAACTATTAAAACAATGTTTGATTTTTCATCCTATACAGTAAATGGCATATGTAATGTAAAAAAATATATATACCAAACATCAGAATTGCTGATTTATGGTCATATCTATAGATGAGCAAATTTTTTGAAAAATTTGATTAGGACAATTCACCGAAATTTCCCAAAAAATTTGTTTTAGACCAAATTTATTTGCAACGAATCATTCTTCAAAACGGCTATTTCTGACCTACAGAGAGCCTCAATAGGGGTGTAGAACACTTTGCCTTGCTGTAACACACATAGGGTGTTTGCTGAGTTAGAGAATTAATACTGCTATTCAGTATGATATGCAGATTCTTTTGGAAATGTCCTTGAGAATGTAGTGACAAGAGTTACCTTCCATTCTGGACTTATTACCTCTACATATTATAAAAAAAATTTACAAGTCACTTTTCATAAATTATAAAACATCTTTAACTCCTTGGGGACGGAGCCCATTATAAGCCAAAGGACGGGAGCATTTTTTGCAATTCTGACCACTGTCGCTTTAAGCAATAATAACTCTGGGATGCTTTTACTTTTCATTCTGATTCCAAGATTGTTTTTTCATGACATATTCTACTTCATGTTAGTGGTAAATTTTTGTCGATACTTGCATCATTTCTTGATGAAAAAGTCAAAAATTTGATGAAAAAATAGAAAATGTTGCATTTTTCTAACTTTGAAGCTCTCTGCTTGTAAGGAAAACAGACATTCCAAATAAATGATATATTGATTCACAAATACAATATGTTTACTTTATATTTTCATCATAAAGTTTACATGTTTTTACTTTCGGAAGACATCAGAGGGCTTCAAAGTTCAGCAGCAATTTTCCAATTTTTCACAAAATTTTCAAAATCTGAATTTTTCAGGGACCAGTTCAGTTTTGAATTGGATTTGAAGGGTCTTCAAATTAGAAATACCCCATAAATGAACCCATTATAAAAACTGCACCTCTCAAAGTATTCAAAATGACATTCAGTAAGTGTGTTAACCCTTTAGGTGTTTCACAGGAATAGCAGCAAAGTGAAGGAGAAAATTCAAAATCTTCATTTTTTACACTCGCATGTTCTTGTAGACCCAGTTTTTGAATTTTTACAAGGGGTAATAGGAAATAAAAGCCCCCCAAATTTGTAACCCAATTACTCTCGAGTGAGGAAATACCTCATATGTGTATGTGAAGTGTTCGGCGGGCGCAATAGAGGGCTCAGAAGGGAAGGAGCGACAATGGGATTTTGGAGAGTGAATTTTTCTGAAATGGTTTTTTAGGGGCATGTCACATTTAGAAAGCCCATATGGTGCCAGAACAGCAAAAAAAAAAAAAAAAAAAAAAAAAAAAAAAAAACACATGGCATACTATTTTGGAAACTACACCCCTCAGGGCAAGTAACAAGGGGTCCAGTGAGTCTTAACACCCCACAGGGTGTTAAAGTCGGATGTGTAAATGAAAAAAACATTTTTTTTCACTGAAGTGCATTTTTTTTCCCCAAATTTACAATTTTTACAAAGGGTAACGGGAGAAAAATCCCCCCAAAATTTGTGGTGCAATTTCTCCCAAGTACAGAAATACCCCATATGTGGCCCTAAACTGTTGCCTTGAAATACGACAAGGCTCTGAAATGAGAGAGCGCCATGCGCGTTTGAGGCCTAAATAAGGAATTTACAATAGGGGCGGGCCCGGTTACCTACAGTAAAACCCTACAGCAGTGTTTCCCAAACAGGGGGCCTCCAGCTGTTACAAGACTCCCAGCCTGCCAGGACAGTCTATGGCTATCCGGCAATTCTGGGAGTTGTGGTTTTGCAACAGCTGGAGGCTCCATTTAGGAAACACTGCCGTATGAGACGTTTTTCATTTTTATTGGGGGGGGGGGGGGGCGTGTATATGTAGTGTTTTACTTTTTATTATTTGTTAGTGTAGTGTAGTGTTTTTATGGGTACATTCACACAGGTGCCGGTTCACAGTAAGTTTTCTGCTGGGAGTTTGAGCTGCGGCAGAAAATTTGCCGCAGCTCAAACTTGTAGAAGGAAACCCACTGTAAATCCACCCATGTGAATGTACCCTAGTACGCTTATAAAAATGTTTGTGTGCAACAATAGCTGGTGTGTACTTTTGCCTGGCCTTTCACAGTATCTAGGCCCTTAAGACTTTAACAGGAACAAAATAGTACACCACTTAGATGTACCAATGTGGTATGCACTTATGAGGGGAGGACAATGTGCTCCAGTATTCTTACAGTATTTGTGTACAACACCAGCAGTACACACCAGTGCTGCAGCACACAGTCGCTGTGTACTACACCCAAAATTGCACTTTCTCTCTCAATCTCACTCTCTTCCTTATCAGTGCTTCTAGGCAGAATTTGGGCTTGAGGTGAATCGCTGCTGTTCTGTGCTATACACTGTGCAATACACTTGTCAGCACCAGCAGGGTTAACAGGTGCCGACAAGGTGTTGTTGCAAGGTTGCCGGGTTACGCCCTGCTGTCTGAGTGGCTAGCTACTGATTGACCACATGTGCATCTCCCTATATTACCAGGCATCAGACACTGGGAAGATGCCTGTGAAACTGGTCATTATCTGAGTAGCTAGCATTTCCTTATTCCCTTGTATACCCGGCAACTTGACTTCTGGCTTCCTATCTGACTTCTCTTTTGTTATAGCGATTCGGCACCTCTTCCCACTCCTGGCTAGACTCGGTTTGACTGACATTGACTTTATGTGTGTATGTTTAGTTTATCTTTGTTAGTTGCTTGTTTCCCTGTTGCTCTTGACAACCGACAGGATTGTATTTTATTGTGTTGACATTTGACTCCCCTCACTTATTTAGGAAGGGATTGTCGACCAGTTGCTGGCCTATCATTTAGCATAGGCCGACAAGTAGGCAGGGATGGGGGCGGGGGTGAGCTTTGTGAGCACTCCTTCCCTGCCCATACGTGACAACACTGCTCTCTGTTCCTCTCTGTAATAGAAAGCTGATGGAAAAATGCTTCTCTCTGCAACACACAGCGCTGTCTGTCCCTCTCTATCTCTCTGCAATGAAAGGATGAAGGGACTGGCCGCAAGAAGGCTGCTGATTATGTAGGGCTGTGACATCACAGGGGTGGCTGGCTGCTGATAGGCTGCATGCTGCATGTGATTCAGGGTCATCCCTCCTACCCTTATTCCTGCCTTGTTCGTGCCAAAATGATCAAACATGGTATACAATACTGACCAATGTATAATACAGGAGAGGTGCTCCAGGATGTCCCCCCACCTCACACTCCGACGCGTTTCGCCAAGCTTCTTCTAGGAGTAATGAGGTGAGGGACATTTGGGGGTATATATAGTACCAATCATTCAAAGCAGGCCAATCACTAACCGTGCTAGATGGCGCCATAAGTATATTGCGCTTACGCAGCCATGCTGCTCCGGCACACGCCGCCGGGATCCGTCCATCAACTTCTGCATTCGGCCGCCGGAAGCAACGTCATGCGCAAGCCTAGGAGCGACGCCCCGGCAGCGCGATCCAGGTGCATGCGCATGCAAGCGCTCAGCATCCCTTGGCCATCTGGGATACTGGCCAGTATCTAACGGGGAACAGAGGATAGAAAGCAAATAATGTATAAAATCAAACTAATGTGTATGTATGGGAGCTATGAGTGGTTGAAAATAAGTGAATTAAATCACATGAACAATAATATGAATTTGTGAGTGAATAAAAGGTCACATTGAATGTGAGAAGTATGAATGTGGAAAACCACAATGTGAATGATGGACATGGGTCAGGGTGTGAAGTGTGGTAAGCAACTTTATGCTTACCCACAAAAGTCGCAAAAAAAGTGCTTAGGCAAATGTGTGACTTTTTGTGTGCCGGGAGTAAGCAAAAAAAGGCTCTAAACACCATGGTAAATGTCCCCCATAGTCTTTTGCTGACTTTTGCTTCCCAGCTGAGTGTTCAAAATTAGCATCAAGCTAAAATTAAGGAAGGGAAAGTAAGATGAGGAAACAGTCTGGGTCAAACATAGGAACCAGAAGCAGATAAATAGCAAAGCACACCTTTACAAAAAGGAATCGACAGACCTTGCTGATCAGGGACTGTTGAGTTGCTTGAATAGGGAATGTACAGATAAGCCTCAGGTGTGTAATCAAGATTCTCTGCCTCTCAAAAGAAAAACACAAAGAAAAAGTCAGATGCATTAAAGAAGAAACCATCTGTGTGTTACACAAAGCAGCCAGTGAAGCCTGACAGTGGCATTCTATTTGTTCCACAATAGAACAGCGAACAACAGGGCTACAAAATTTTTTTACAAAAAAAATGTAGTAAAATCAACTCAAAAGAGAAGCACTTAGTCGAGAAGACTGGGATTGTGTGCTGATAAAAGAACAAATTAGGAAACTTTGGGAAATATTTTACACTAATAGTGTAACAAATTCAAACTCTCTTAAAATGAAGTGCAATAAAAACACCAATGGGGCTATAATGAAGAAAAAATTGCTATAACTATGAAAGTATTTACATGTATATTATATTTGTTAATGGTACTGAAAATATATGTAACAATTACAAGGATTTCAATAGAGAATGCAAAAGTTAAAGAAACCCAATTACTAATAACTAGAGACAAATTATAAATTGCATTAGACATTTATGCCAGCTCTCTAGCATAAATTATACTAAAGCTGGCATATATGGGAGGCCATTCCCCATTAATCCTTAATGAACAATAAGCTCTTTCCATTGAAAATCAGAGAAAAATTATTAAAACAGCTTTGCTGCAACAGTTTATTGAAGATTTAAAAATGTATACATCAAGGCAAAAGTCACAAAATGTTACTGTCACGCCCCCTCCCATAGGTTTGTATTGAGGGGGCGGAGCGTGACGTCCCATGGGAGCGGAGTCATGACATCACAATGCTCCGGCCCCGTGATCAATAGTAATCACACCCGGGGACTGATTTTAACGGGGTGCGGCATGCAAGATCACGGGGGGTCCCCAGCGGTGGGACCCCCGCGATCAGGCATCTTATCCCCTATCCTTTGGACAGGGGATAAGATGTCTAAGCACCGGAGTACCCCTTGAACCTGTTAAGGACCCAGGGCATACCTGTACGTCCTGAGTCCGCTCCCGTTCTATAACGCGGGGCCACCGCGTTATAGAGCGGTCGGGCCCGGCCTCTAACAACGGCCGAGTCCCGTGGCTAATAGCGCGCGGCATTGATCGCGGTGCTGCGCGCTATTAACCCTTTAGACACGGCGTTCGAAGTTGAATGCCGCGTCTAAAGTGAAACTAAATCACTGCCGGTTGACTCAGGGAGCAGTTTGAGATCACCGCGGCTAAATCGCGGCAGCCCGAACAGGTGTAGGACACGAGGAGGGTCTCCTACCTTGCCTCCTGGTGTCCGATCGCCGAATGACTGCTCAGTGCCTGAGATCCAGGCATGAGCAGTCAAGTGGCAGAATCGCCAATCACTGGCTTCCTATGAGAAACCAGTGATCAATGTAAAAAATCAGTGTGTGCAGTGTTATAGGTCCCTATGGGAGCTATAACACTGCAAAAACAAAAGTGGGAAAAAAAAGTGAATAAAGATCATTTAACCCCTCCCCTATTAAAAGTTTGAATCACCCCCCTTTTCCCATATAAAAAAAAAACGGTGTAAATAAAAATAAACATATGTGGTATTTCCGCATGCGGAAATGTCCAAATTATAAAAATATATTGTTAATTAAACTGCATGGTCAATGGCGTACGTGCAAAAAAATTCTAATGTCCAAAATAGTGCATTTTTGGTCACTTTTTATATCATAAAAAAATGTATAAAAAGCGATCAATAAGTCCTATCAATGCAAAAATGGTACATCTTGAAACTTCAGATCACGGCGCAAATAATGAGCCCTCATACCGCCCCATACGTGGAAAAATAAAAAAGTTATAGGGGTCAGAAGATGACAATTTTAAACGTATACATTTTCCTGCATGTAGTTATGATTTTTTCCAGAAGTACGACAAAATCACACCCACATAAGTAGGGTATCATTTTAATCATAGGGACCTACAGAATATAGAGAAGGTGTCATTTTTTTTGAAAAATGTACTGCGTAGAAACGAAAGCCCCCAAAATTTACAAAATGGTGTGTTTTTTTTTAATTTTGTCTCACAATGAATTTTTTTTCCGTTTCGCCGTAGATTTTGGTGAAAATGACTGATGTCATTACAAAGTAGAATTGGTGGCGCAAAAGATAAGCCAGCATATGGATTTTTAGGTGCAAAATTGAAAGAGTTATGATTTTCTAAAATTAAGGAGGAAAAAACGAAAATGCAAAAACGGAAAAACCCCAGGTCCTTAAGGGGTTAAATGCAGTTGTATATACAGGAATCAGGAAACTTAAATATGCATATGCATGATGGAATTCATTTACATATGTACTGTTAGTCCCCTGTTGGTATGGATCCCCTACTAATAAGTAGACACTCCCTTCAGATGTATATGCTCATAGTTCATCTAGTGTCCTAGTAGTTGTTGTACACATTGTAGAGCAGTCAGGGGTGTAAAATACTTGTTCAACACATTCATGTGCAGTAAAGTTCCGGTGCAAAGCAAGAGCAATAGCTATGCACATTGCACACATGTGTGAATATGGCAAAAAAATAAAAAATAAATGTGATCCTCAGCGTTCCTTCGGGCTAGAGTTAAACATAGATGGTGGCCATCATTTTTGCCCATTGTGGGAGTCTGAGTATGAGCATTACTGAGCTACCTGTATATGTCATTTACCCCTTTTGATGCTGTGATCAGCTGACATCGTCTGAATCACCACTGCCTGTCATTAGTGGTGAGTGTACTAGGCTGCTTTGGGGTTTATGTCTGTTGTTTTTTTTTATAGGCTGGACAATAACTTACAGGGCAGTTAGACAAAGTTTGCACTAGTAGAAAGTTTCCATCTTTCGGGAAGAGAGCTTATTTGTCACCATTTATCCAGAATTTACGCATTACAATTTATGTCTCCTGTCCAGCTAACCAGAAGTAATTTATTTCTCAAATAGTATTTAAAACTGAAGCTGGCCTTTATACAAAGGATTTTATTTTATTCATTATTTCTTTGAAAATTGTAAATGAACTCTAATTGATCCAGCTGTGTCCTTTTGATTGTGGATTTACTTTAAAATTAGGTTTATACCAATAAATTATTGCATCACATAAATATCTTTGGCAGATTAAAACACAGAGGTGGTTTTATTCAATATATTAGGAAAAGCATATCCTACTCTTCAGTGTTAAAATAACAGCACAGTTTCTTCCACTTATTATGATAATGTACTGTATACATGCATGTAGAATAATACAAATGATAAAGCAAGCAGTTTTTGCACAAAAATCCAGCCCGCCAAGCCACATAGAACCCCTCCTCTACAAGCAAAATGGATACTGTACTATGACTAATGTGGAACTGAGGGTGCCTTTATGACTACTGGAGATGTCATTTCTTATTATAACTATTGGTAAAATAGGTGGTTGCAATAATTAATGTGGAATTATGTTACTTATGAAGTAGAGGGTTGTTGGTGTCCCTAGTGGGGCAGTAGGGTGCCTATTCTTAATACTGGGAAAGCTGGAACTTATGCTTTGACTAGAGCGGAATACATTTCGCCTACAAAGAGGGAAAGCAAGTTAAACATAATGCAAAGCTTATATATTCACAAGCTTATACAGTCGCAAAGTTTTTGACTTTTGAAAGACCAAGTAAGGATTTGTCTAGGTGTTTCAAAATAGCAGCATTTGTTATGTATAAGAAAGTGATATTTATATTTGCCTGTTTGAGGTTCAGTGATAAAGCAATATAATAATGAAAATGCTAATAAAAGTTACGGCCTAACAAAAAAATAAAATAAAAAATAAGTTTAAAAAATGGTTTGCAATTTTGTAATAAGACACTCACAGAAGAATAGTTCAAACCTAAAATATAACTTTTATAGCACTTTATATAATTTCTTGATTAAAAAATGAATGAATTACGGTAGTCAAAAGACTGCAATATATATGCCAAACCAGAGTGTCAGGCTTAGGCCTCCTGAAGGATGAGCAAACATGGGTATAGCAGTAGTAAATAAGAGAGCACAATTAGATAAAGTCCCAATTTATTTATCATTTAGGGTAATATGTAATTGTTCTACAACAATAGGGGCGCGCCTGACCTCAACAAAACACATTTCCAGTAAGACCACTACTTGTAGTCTTGCAGTTCTATTTAGAAATGGATGTAATGGTAGCTACCATAAAGAAAAACAGAGTATAACTTTTCAGCAATATAGATCACCCTAAGTAAAAGACTGTTTACTTTAAGCCTCGATCTACTTCAAAGTGACTTCTTTTTCCATTTCATAGATTTATTTTGTCTACAGACCTGTTCTTGTTATGTTTGCTCATAGTGGTGCTTGTATTTAATGTTGTATGTATCTTTCGCTCCTTTACTGTATTTATCAACCAGTATTCTCTGCTCTTTGCCATTTGTGACCATTTTATAGAAGAAACATAAATGTTATACATAGGTGTTGTCACAAGTCAGCTTTTAAAACCACAAAGATGCCTTCTTCAGTACTGACAATTTAACTTTTTATAGGTAGCGCATAAAAATTATACATAGATGTTATTTGAAAATAACCTCTGTGGAAGTCGCAAAAACATCTACATCATGTATCAGTTTTTATTATTGTCCTGTACTAAAAGGATCAGTTTTAGAGAACCCTACAGTTCACCTCCTTTATTTTGCCTCCCCTTTTTCTTTTATTTATCAAAAGAAACTTAAACAAAAGTCAACTTCTACACTTTAGAACCATGTGCAGGAGGCTTACACATGGAGGACCTTACAGCTTTCTACAATGCCACTGGACAAGGCACTGTTGGATGGTGAATGTTGGATGATACTAGGAATGAACACTTCTGTAATTTGACATGCATTGCAGCATGTCACATTAGTTTTCTGTTGGATACACATGAAATCCACAAAAAAGTAATAAAAAAAAAAGTTAAAATAGTTGACTTGCCAGTGACTATCTTTATCTCTCTTAATGGGAATCAATTAAGAAAAAATGATAATTCCATCTCCCTGCACGAGACAAGCTCTATAGACTTATGATGGAGCTTGTCTCCAGGACATGTCAATTATTTGTTCCAATTACACTTTAAGTTTACATGTTGTTATAGTTTAAACTAGTTAAACTATTTTCAGTAAGCACCCAAATTGCTGCCAAGATAATAAAAAAAAAACATACTTACCTTCCAAGATCCCCTGATGTTGTGGCCAGTGATTGGCTGAGCAGGCAATTCCTGAATGGTTGACCCATCACAGGCAGCTGGAAAAAGCCAAAAGACACCAGGGACAGGGAGCCGTCAGTGGGGAAATCATGGCAGGTGAGTATGTTTTATTATTGTGGCAGCACACAGAGACCATTCTCAAAATATCTTCATCCCTCTACAGGAAGTGAAGATCAAAGATGACTAAGCCCAAAGAGAGTAGTAGAAGAGAAAGTATAGTTTCACTCTACAATTTTTACCATATAAATAGAGGAAAGATTTTTTTTTCTATCTTTTTAGTACCATTATCTAATTAAAATGTCCATCTGGAGACAATTCTTTACTGATGTCTGAAAGTTCTTCATACTGCTAACAAAATCATCATTCAGATAACAAAACCCTTTGAAATACATTTTATTGAGGCAATTTTGTCTCCAGGAAGTTCATTCACCATATTTTGTTTTCATTTTTTGCAGCATATGCTTGTATCTAAAGCAATTCTGAAAACTGTAAAAAAAAAATATACACGCTTTCTTGATGCTCTTCTTAAGAGCACATTTTTATCCAGATTGTTTGATCTATTTAGATCTTTGAGTGTTAGATTGCTATTTAAACCCACAAGTCATTGAAAAATGTATTAGAATATTTTAATATTCTGTCTTCCTATCTGGCATCTCAACTTTTTACTACTACAAAACACAGAAGTGTGTCTTTAAATGACATGGGAGAACTAGTTGTTAACTGTGCCAGTACTTTCACGTAATGCCACCTAAAAAATGAAACTACGGTCAGGGGCAATGCATCTCCTTTACGGACCACTGGGTGAATGTGGTTCCTGCACAGCCACAACAGCAACTTGAACAGGTCACACCGCTTCTGCCTCCACACTCTCACATGGTCCTGTGACAGTGTGCAACACTCATCCTCCTCATCCTCCACCATGTCCTCAGCCTCCACTACTTGGAAAAGTCTCAGTGCCCCTCCAGCACACCATGTGTCCAGGGCACGGTGGTAAATCGCTGTTCTTCACATGATTTGCCTTGGCAAACAGAGTCACACAGGGGAGGAACTGCTTAAAGTCATTCATGAAGAAATCGAATCAAGGCTTACTCCACGAAAACTGGAAATGGGAACCATGGTGACTGACAACAGGAAGAACATCTTGTCTGTGCTGCAACAAGGAAGCCTGAGACATGAGCCCTGGATGGCACACGTGTTCAATTTGGTTGTCAAGCAGTTCCTGAAGTGTTCCCCCCCATCTGTAAGACATCCTAACAATGGTAAGGAAACTTTGTTGCACTTCTGCCACTCATACAACGCAAAGCAAACCCTTCTTGAGCTGCAGGGTCAGAACAGCATCCCCAACATAGTCTGATTTGCGACATTTCCACACGTTGTAATTCCACCCTCCATATCTTGGACCAACTATATGAACAGAGAATAGACATCACTGATTTCTTGATGATCCAAGCGGATAGGGGGACTCTCCTGTGTAACTTCAATCTCAACCAGTGGCAGCTCATACGTGACACCAGCCGTTTGCTCATGCCCTTTTAGAAAGCCACATTATTAGTTAGTCACCAGAATTACTGGATTAACAACGTAATTCCACTGCTCCATTTTCTACAACATGTGTTGGAAACAATGGCTGGTCAGGGCACTGGAGACATGGTGCCTACATTTCACGGCCACATGAGCCCTGTGGGGGCCAAACAGGAGTAGGAGGGGGAGAGGCACAATTTAGGTTTCGCGAGAAGAGCGGTTTTTCTAGTCATCTGGCAGGAGAGGAGGAGAAGGAGCAGCTACAGGAGCTAGAAGGTTATGAGAAAGGCGAGACAGAGGACCCAGACACACGTGGCAGTATGCAGTGGAGATGGAGGAAGGGAGTCCCTCGGAGTCACTTGCACAAATGGCTCGATGCATGCTCACTTGCTTGCGTAGTGACCGCCAAAATGTCACCATTCGGCAGCAGGATGACTTCTGGCTCTCCACTTTATTGGACCCTTGCTACTGGCACAAAATGAGGGCCTTTTTTACACCCACTGAGAGGGAGGACAAACTGACATTCTATGTAGTCAGTTGGTCGATGCCTATCTGCACCATCGTCCATCTTCTCGCAGGTCTGACTCGGGGTGGGGGGGCCTCTGCGCATACCTTCCACTGCCATGGCTGCTGGTGGGATGAGTAGCTTTCTTCACCCGCATAGTGAAGCAACTCATCAGCAGCATGCAGACCTGGAGCAGGGCCTGAACCAGCAGTTGGTGGCATACCTTGAAATGACCATGCCAACACACCTTGAAGATCCGCTGGACTTATGGGAAGCCAAACTTGATTTGTGGCTGCAACTAGAAGAGTTTGCCCTGGAAAAGCTGTCCTCCCCGGCCAGTAGTGTGCCATCAGAGCGGGTGTTTAGTGCGACGGGGGCTATAGTAACCCCAAGGAGAACTCGTCTGTCCACGAAAAATGGGGAGAGACTGACCTTTGTGAAGATGAATCAGGCATGGATCAGCCAGGATTTCCACCCACCAATGCCAGATGCATCAGAGTAGATTGACCATGGTGCCCGACCAACACTTCACAAATATTGATAGTGCTAAACATATTTAACGCGCTGCTCCCCAATTACAGACATTCCTCTTCATCAGACTACAAGTAAGTATTGAGGATATGCATTACGTAAAATTTAACTTTTAATAATACGCTTAGGATAAAATATATGGACCCCAACATTTTTTCTAATCAAACAAAAGGAAAGGTGTGCAAAAAACACCATGTGCCACCTACACCACCAAGTATTGATGTGATGCAAAGACCTCTAAAAGGTGGAAGGGAACAACGTATGGTCCATTGTAACCTGTGGGGGTAAAAACTTCCCCTGTAAGGCCCTACTTGGCAAGTGTTACTCACCCTAAAAAGGGTGGCTGAACAACGATATAACCCCTAGGGGTTAGTTAGAACCTCTCAGTACATGTGTTACTAAATAAAACTTATCTTTTAATGTGTGCAAAATATTATAAAATATTAGGTGAGAAACACATGTTTAAAAGTATATCTCAATCCTGTCCCTGAAGATTATTGACCCATATACTCAAAATAGTGAGCCATGAATCACTTCAATATCATGCTTTGATCACACAGGTATAATCAACCAAAAGGTGAATATTGAACCACTCTAGGGCTGCATTCACACTTCATTTTTACATTACGGGTGCTGGATTCGGCTGGGGGAAGGGCAAACCGGGCTCTCCCGTACCCCAGCTGGACCACCGCTGAACTCCATTTACTTTAATGATCCGACCAGAGTCAAACGGTGACTCCGGTCGGCTCATTTTTTACCATTCTCCAGTCTTTTGACCGGACCTAAAACCGTAAGTGGCACATGGTGTTTTTTGTTTTTTTGCACTCCTTTCCTTTTGTTTGATTAAAAAAAAAAAATGTGGGTCCATATATTTTACCCTAAGCATATTATTAAAAGTTAAGTTTTACATAATGCATATCCTCAATACTTACTTGTGCGCACTAACACTTTTACAAAAGAAATATGTAGGGGAGAAAAAAGACAGACAGATGCGGCACTAATAGTGCAGGTTATCCGTGGATAACGGATGGTAGGTAGATAAGAGCCTGCTCACCTTTATATGTTGCGCTATTGTCAGGCGCAACGCTGATTGTAAGCCTTGAGCAGGTATCTTCCGTAGGTGCGCTGGGGGCAGCTGGCCGTCGGTCCCGTCAGAGACGGTGGGTGTGATCCTGTAGCGGGTGTGGGAGGTAGGAATCCCGGCAAGGGTCTCCTAAACCTTCCCGTGGGTACCAATTTCGGCGCTGCAGCGCTACACCAGCGGAGTGAAATATGCAATCGGGGATGGTGCAGAGGATGATGATAACTTTTTATTGTATAGTCATAAAAAGAATCGGTGTAGGATGGACAACGCATTTCGGAGGGGCTCCCTCCTTCGTCAGGTCCGCATTCATGCGGTCATGCATGAATTACAGTTGGTGGGCGTGACTGGCGGCGGGGCATCACGGACCTCGTGCCACGCCTTCCCGACTGTCCGTGGCTTTCATAAAAAGCCTTTTTTAGGGTAATAAAGCCGGGAACTATTAGGTAGAAAGGTTGTTATACAAACCACCTGCACACAGTACACATGCTGTATGCAGGTTATTGCAGTAAAAGTTCATGACAGTTGCACTTTAATTCTTTAGTCTCTCATTCGAAATAGGTGCTTGAATACCTTAGTAATGTCCCCATCACTGGATGTGGTGGGACAGAAAGGTGTTACTACTTGGCAGAGGAGGGCACTTGTAGGAGTAGAGGTGGAGTGTTGCATGTGGCTTCACAGTTATCTGGCTTCATGTCACCAAAACACTGCATAACAAGAGCATGGAAAAGGAGGAGGCAAAGTCAATGAGTAGTCTATACAATGTTAATAGACAGCCATTTTAAGTGTTGAACACGAATATTTGAAATGCTTATTTTTACTGCAAATATCGGCACTTCGCGATTCCGCAAGTATTTAGAATATGGTGATATATATTCATAAATAACGAATATTCTTTTTTTCTTTTGCGAATATGAGAATATATGCGAATATGCAAATATTTGCGAATATGCAAATATTTGCAAAAATGCAAATATTCGAGAATATCGGCACTTCCAGTCAGAGGACACTGATCCCTCCCTTCTTTTAGGTGAAAGATACAATCGCGCATGCGTACTATGCAAATTTCATTACAAATTTTCGCATGAAAAAAAGGGAAGAGAATGAAAATAGCAAATATGCGAATTTTGCACATATAGGATGAATATTCATCCATATATATTCGCAAAATTTCACAAATTTGAATATGGCCTATGTCGCTCAACAATAGCCATTTTGAAGGTATACTAGGAAGGAAAGGAGTGTGGAAACATTGAGAAACATAAATATAAAAGATATTTGTAAAGAAAAAGGAGTAAAAGGAAAGATTTAAAAGAAGACAACTTGGAGGAGGATCTAAGAGGGAGAGCAAATTGATACATGAAAAAGGTCAGAAGTATAAGAGAAACTAGAGAAACTGAATTTTTTTCTTTTTTTCTTTTTGTGGAAATCTATAAAAGTACAAAATATATTTGAAACATAAATCTTTATGACTATTACTGATCAAATATGTTCCTATCTTAGTGAGCTTAGTTAATTGAGAAATATACAATTCATATTTGAAATGTGTTATTGATCAGTCAAATTGTAGCAAAAGTACTTGCTTAGTCCTGGGGTGAGTAAACAAAAGATCATGTACAGTCTTATTTGATGATAATCTGTGTTAAAATGTTGGAACCACACTGCGATTTCCTTAACTCTTTTGAAAATGCAGTTGAGACGTGATAAAGTATCTTACCTTTCTGCATAACCACGTTCTTAATTTTTTATATTCACACCACAAATATTCAGCAAACTGGTCAGCTCCACTGCTTACTCCCTCTTAGGTTTTGTAGCCCTGGCACTTTTTTTTTTTTTTCAGGGGGGAAAGGAATCACATCACTGTCAGTAATAGACTTGACCATTATAGATCCAGAACCAGAAACCTTCTGCATTCGAATAAATGACTGTCCATGTTTAGTATTTTTATACCACTTAAAATATAGATAGAAAAAAGAATAAATGTCAAGAAAAAAAAAAAAAAAAATGACAGTGACAGTTCCAGCACATTATATTAATATATATATATATATATATATATATATATATATATATATATATATATATATATATATATATATATAGGATATTTGGGTAGGAAAAATAAGCACAAAGCAGAATAAAGAATTAAGAGACCTGATCTTTGCCTGTTTTATTTGTTCGTAAATTCTTCTGACCTACAAATTTTATAAAAGATAGCATTGTAAATTAGACCTGACATTGTTATATAAAGATTCACTATTTATTCACTATTTTACTAGAAGTTGAATCTATTAGATTAATTACTAACTGTTATGTTGAATGTTCCAAGTCCGTATACTGTACACTCACACCCATATACAAATCTATATTCAGTCAATAGATAGTAAATAAACTAAAGTAAAGGAGAAAAGAAAAGCTCCAAAAGTTTTAAATGACTGTTAGGGCTGTATCACACAGGTATATGGGTATGAATCTATATTACATACATGAAATAAAGATGCATTAAGGAGGAACTTTCATCAGTATGTTATCAGTATTGTTTAAGTATTACATCTGTATTTCTGTACTGATGAGTTGTCTTCTAAGGTTATGGTCACACAGTGTATTTCCAGGCATATTTATTGTAAAACAGTGTCCACAAAATCATGGAACTTGTGCGTCTGCAATAATGTGCTCTATGTAACTCTATAGGAAAGTGGTTGTTTGTCCACACAACATATAAAAAGCAAGCATATTTTGTGCGTCTGAAATATTTTTTTTAAATATACTTGCTTTTAGGGAATATTCTCCCCAAAAATTTGATTTGGCCGATTCGTCAAATTTTCCGATAAAGTTAGTTTCGATCCAAATTTTTTCGCAGCGAATCTATACTAAAAAAGGTTATTTCTAGCCTACATACAGGCTCTATAGGGGTAAAGAACACTTTGCTGTGTTCTAAAACGCATACGGAGTGTGCTGGGTTAGTGAAATAATACTGTTATTCAGAATAACATGGAGATTACTGGCATTGCTTTTAGAATCACTGCCGCACAGCAGCACAATTACAGAGCCTGGTGGTGGCATCAGTGTCAGGAAACCATATAGTGACTGAATGACACAGTGTGGAGGTGTTGGCAGCATGAGAAGACCATATAGTGGCTGAATGGCACAGCGTGGAGGTGTTGGCTGCATGACACAGCTTGGATGAGGCTGAAGCATGAGGACACCATATAGTGGCTGAATGACACAGCGTGGAGGTGTTGGCAGCATGAGGAGACCATATAGGGGCTCAATGGCACAGCGTGGAGGTGTTGGCAGCATGAGGACACCATATAGTGGCTGAATGGCACAGTGTTGAGGTGTTGGCAGCATGAGGACACCATATAGTGGCTGAATGACACTGCTTGGATGAGGCTGAAGCATGAGGACACCATATAGTGGCTTAATGACACAGCGTGGAGGTGTTGGCAGCATGAGGAGACCATATAGTGGATG
This sequence comes from Hyla sarda, assembly GCF_029499605.1. Lineage (NCBI taxonomy): Eukaryota > Metazoa > Chordata > Amphibia > Anura > Hylidae > Hyla > Hyla sarda. The sequence goes on from NC_079192.1 coordinate 335,764,594, forward strand.
AATGGCACAGCCCGGAGTTGCCAGCAGCATGAGTAGGCACTAGGCCTTCACAATCCCTAAGATTAAAAGATGAATTAAGAAATTTAAACCGACCATTTTGGATAGCGGGTGCTACCTATGAGAAAATTTGAAATTCCCAGACCCAGGCCCAACAGCGGCATCAGTAACCCATATATTGCCTGAATGACTCAGCCTGGAGTTGGCTGATGCACAAGTACACAGCAGGGCTGCACAATCCCCCCCAAAAAAACACCACAATTTTAGAAATTTTTGAAAAAGATTTTGGATAGCGGGTGCTACCTATGAGAAAATTTGAAATTCCCAGACCCAACGGACAGAGTGTAGCAGGAGGCAGCATTGAGTACACACCAGGGCTTCAGAATCCCAAAGAAAAAACAACCATTTTTTAAAATAATTTTAAGAATATTTAGGACAGCGGGTGCTACCTATATATTGCCTGAATGACACAGCCTGGAGTTGGCCGATGCATGAGTACACACTAGGGCTTCACAATCCCTCCCAAAAAAAACAACATTTGTAGAAATTTCTGAAGAAGACTTTGGATAGCGGGTGCTACCTATGAGAAAATTTGAAATGACCAGACCCAGGCTCAACAGCGCCATCAGTAAACCATATATTGCCTGAATGACACAGGCTAGAGTTGGCTGATGCATGAGTACGCACCAAAGATTCACAATTCCTAATAAAAAAGGCAAACATTTTTGACGAAAAATTTTAGGACAGCGAGTGCTCTCTATATATTACCAGAATGACACAGCCTGGAGTTGGCTGCAGCATGAGGAGACCATTGAAATTTGTGATTTTTTTGGGGGGAAATTTAACTCAAAATTTGTGTCCCGGACCACATCGCGTGGGTACAAAGGACCTAATCTCACAAGCACCCACAGGGCTAATGTGGCCGTAAGATGTAGGCGCAACGTCTCCATAGCCCTGACCGGCCATTTTTGGTTTTTGTACCTTTGTTTAAGAACAAGCGCATATCCAAGAGTCCAGAAGACTCTATAATGCAGGACGGTGGACCACTAAAAGACTCTTCTATAAAATAATGTTTTATGAAATAAAGAAGAGGAGTTAATCCCTCTGCGTATTGTTTTGGAAAATTTTACTTAAAAAATCACACGCAACAATCGTTCAATGGTGTAATGGTTATTAATGTGGACAATTCAAGTTTATTACTGTGATAATTATCAGAAAATTTGAAAAAAACACTACCCAAGAGTGTTTAATAACCCCATACATTGCACCATAAATGTTGAAATTTAAATTAAGCATGTACGTATATCTTTCAAAAATCCTAAAATTAAAGGCCCAAGCCCAGAAGCATCATGAAGTCAAGTACTTCCTGAAAGACAAAGGAGCAGTCAGGAGTAGGCATCAGCAGTACCAAAGAGGCTTTAATAACCCCTTACATTGCGCGATCACTCGCGAGATCGAGCAATAACAGGTGTGTTATGCTCTCAGATGTCCAAGGCTGCACGCGCACTACACTGAATGGACCAGCGTGTGTCTATCCTTCACCGACAGGTGCGGGTAACCCGCTGAATCCCGTTCGCAATAGGGATCAGGGATTGCAATTATTTGCCAGGAAAGAAGAATCGCAACTAAGCACGGGTCATAAGCTTGGGTTCAGTAAGTCTCTGCCCTTTGTACACACCGCATGTCTCTACTACCGATTGGATGGTTTAGTGAGGTTCTCGGATCGGCCCCGGCGGGGTAGGAGAAGGCCCTAGCAGAGCGCCGAGAATTTAAAGATCATTGTTGAATTTAGCATTAAGCATGTATTAGCTACTGCTAAACTTCCCAAAATTTAAGGCCAAAGGCCTGAGGCATTGGGGAGGCAATTATTTCCTGAAAGACACATAATGAGTCAAGAGCAGTCATTTGCAGTACCCAAGAGGGTTTCATAACCAGCCCCTTAAATTTAAAGATCATTGTTGAATTTAGCATTAAGCATGTATTAGCTACTGCTAAACATCCAAAAATTTAAGGCCCAAGGCCTGAGGCATCAGGGAGGCAAATATTTCCTGTTAGACACAGAATGAGTCAGGAGCAGTCAGGAGCAGTACCCAAGAGGGATTCATAACCAACCCCTTACATTTAAAGATCAATGTTGAAATTTGCATTAAGCATGTATTTAGCTACTGCTAAACATCCAAAAATTGAAGGCCCAAGGCCTGAGGCATCAGGGAGGCAAGTAGTTCCTGAAAGACACAGAATGAGTCAGGAGCAGGCAATCGCAGTACCAAAGAGGGTTTCATAACCCTAATTGATAACCTAAGAGGGTTTCATAACAAACCATAATTGGGAAATGTTGGTGTAGCGGCATGGTCAATCTACTCTGAGGCATCTGGCATTGGTGGCTGGAAATCCTGGCTGATCCATCCCTGATTCATCTTGACAAACGTCATTCTCTCCACATTTTTAGTGGACAGACGAGTTCGCCTTGGGGTGACTATGGCACCGGCCACACTAAATACTTGCTCTGATGGCACACTACTGGCCGGGCAGGACAGCTTTTTCAGGGCAAACTCTGCTAGTTGTGGCCATAAATCAAGTTTGGCTGCCCAGAAGTCCAACGGATCTTCAATGGTTGTTGGCATGGCCATGTCAAGGTATGCCACCACCTGCTGGTTCAGGTCCTGCTCCATGTCTACCTGCTGCTGAAGAGTTGCTTCACTATGCGGGTGAAGAAAGCTACTCATCAGCGACTGTAGACTCAGGCTGCTGCTGATTGAGCTGGTACTGCTCCTGCCACCCCTCCCCAGCAGCCATGGCAGTGGAAGCTGGGCGCAGAGGGCCCCCCGAGTCAGACCTGCGAGTGGATGGACCATGTGGCCGATAGGCATCAGCCAACTGACTACGTAGAATCTCTCTGTAGTAGGTCAGTTTGTCCTCCCTCTCAGTGGGTGTAAAAAAGGCCCCCATTTTGGGACGGTAGCGAGGGTCTAATAAGGTGGAGATCCAGAAGTCATCCCGCTGAGGAATTTTGACAATTCGGGGGTCACTATGCAAGCAACTGAGCATGCATCGTGCCATTTGCGCCAGTGACTCGGAGGGACTACCTGCCTCCATCTCCACTGCATACTGCCACGGTGTGTCTGGGTCCTCTGTCTCAACTTCCTCATAACCCTCCAGCTTCTCTGGCTGCTCCTGCTCCTCCTCTCCTGTCCAATGACTAGAAACACCGGCCATCTCATCCAACCTAAACTGTGCTCCGCTCTGACCCTCATCATCCTCCTCCTCCAGTTCAGCCCGCACAGGGCTCATGTAGCCTTGAGATGTAGACGCAACGTCTCCATTGCCGTGACCAGCCATGGTTTCAATCATTGGTTGTAGGAAATGTAGGAGTGGAATGACGTCGTTAATGGCATAATCCAGGCGACTCACAAATAATGTGGCTTCCTCTAGGTGCCTCAGCAAACGGCAGGTGTCACGTATGAGCTGCCACTTGTTCACATTGAAATTACACAGGGGAGTACTCCTATCTGCTTGGATCATTAAGAAATCGGTGATGGCTTTTCTTTGTTCGTTTAGTCTGTTCAACATATGGAAGGTGCAATTCCAACATTTGGCAACGTCACAAATAAGACTATGTTGTGGGATACCGTTCTGATGCTGCAGCTCGAGGAAGGTGTGCTTGGCTGTGTACGAGTGGCTGAAGTACATGCACAGTTTCCTTGCCATTTTCAGGATGTTTTGCAAATGGGGTGAAGACTTGAGGAAGTGCTTGACAACAGGATTCAACATGTGTGCCATGCAGGGCGCATGTTTCACACTTCCTTGTTGCAGCGCGGACACAATGTTCTTCCCATTGTCAGTCACCATGGTTCCCATTTCCAGATTTCGTGGAGTAAGCCATACTCGGATTTTTTTACGAATGAACTTTAGCAGTGTCTCCCCTGTGTGACTCCGTTCGCTAAGGCAAACCATGTGAAGAACAGCTTGACACAGCCGTGCCCTACACACATGGTACGATGAAGGGCCACCGAGATTTGGACGTGCAGCGGAGGCCGAGGACACAGTGGCGGATGAGGAGGTGGCATCGCACACTGTAACAGGACCAATTGCCTGGAAGAGAGAGTATGGAGGAGGAAGCGGTGTGACCTGTCCAAGTTGCTGTTGTGGCTGTGCAGGAACCACATTTACCCAGTGGGCCGTAAAATCTGTATTTTTTGTAAAACACCAGCGGGTGGATACTATTGTTTGGACTTTGACGGTATGGAGCACCTTGACAGCTTAACAGGTACTAAATGGTACAATACTTGGATGTACCTATGCGGTATGCACTGATGAGGGCAGTAATATTCATACCTATACGCAGAAAAAAATCTGTATTTTTGTAAAACACAAGCCGGTGAATGCTATTGTTTGGACTTTGACGGTATTGAGTACCTTGACAGCTTAACAGGTACTAAATGGTACAATACTTGGATGTACGTATGCGGTATGCACTGATGAGGGCAGTAATATGCGTAACTATACGCAGAAAAAAATATTTAAAAAAAAAACAGCCGGTGAATAATATTGTTTGGACTTGCACAGTATGTAGCCCCTTAACAGATTAACAGGTACAAAATGGTACAAATGCACTATAGTCTACTGAACAATAACGTATTTCTGAACAGCAGCAGGACCCAACAGTGCAGGACCCAACAGTGCAGCACCACAAAAAAAATTTCAGGGATTAAACCCTAAATAGCACTCTGTCACACAATTCTGAGCAGCAGAAGATTTGTGGAGCAAAAAAAATAAACTCAATTGGGCTGAAAAATGAGGAGATAAGATGCTTCAGAAAGTTCAGGCAGCTTGGAGATCTGTATGAGGCAGCTGACAGCTATCTGCCCCTCTCTGCTGCAATGGTCAATAACGTGAATAGGAGGTTTAGCTATCAATGATCCTTCTCAGTGTAACAGCAAATCACTCTGCACTGCTGCCTTTCCCTAATGCTGATGTGACTAGCAGTTGCAGTGTAACGCTGTGGTATGAGCTATTCACACACACACAGTCCCGTCCTCTCTATCTGAGTGCATAGATGAAATGAAGAGAGGCAAGATGGCCACCGATTATATAGGGGCTGTGACATCACAGGGGTCAGTGAACACTGATAGGCTGCATCTCACATGTGATTCAGGGTCAGCCCGCTTACCTTCATTCCCGCCACTGTTTCCCGCCCTTCCATAATCCCCTGCCCCATGTACTCACATGTGGATCCGCCATCTTAGGTCTCCAATAGCCTGGAACGCTGTAAAATGGAGTTTAATGAAGCGATTCGTGTGATCGAATCGCGGCGATATTCGCATTCGTTGCAAATCGAATTTTTCATGAAATTCGTAAAGAATTCGGGTTCGTCAACTTCGATTCGCTCATTTCTAGTTTTAACCCCTTAATGACTCAGGGTTTTTCTGTTTTTGCACTTTAGTTTTTTCCTCCTTACTTTTTAAAAATCATAACCCTTTCAATTTTGCATCTAAAATTCCATATTATGACTTATGTTTTGCACCACCAATTCTACTTTGCAGTGACATTAGTCATTTTACCAAAAAAATCCATGGCGAAATGGGAAAAAAAAATCATTGTGCGACAAAAATTAAGAACAAATACCATTTTGTAACTTTTGGGGGCTTCCATTTCTACACAGTACATTTTTTGGTAAAAATGACACCTTTTCTTTATTCTGTAGGTCTATATGATTAAAATTATACTCTACTAATATAGGTTTGATTTTGTCTTACTTCTGGAGAAAATCATAATTACATGCATGAAAATGAATACATTTAAAATTGTCATCTTTTGAACAGCAGAATATTGTCATGTATCAAAAGAGGCATGAACTCGTGGGACAGGGACATAATACTCCCCATTTATAAAGCATTTGTACGGCCTCACCTGGAATATGCTGTTCAGTTTTGGTCACCGGTCCATAAAAGGGACGCTGTGTTGCAGGATAGGGTGCAGAGATGCGCGACTAAACTAATATGAGGCATGGAACATCTTACCTATGAGGAGCGATTAAAGGAGTTACAATTGTTTAGTCTTGAGAAGAGACGTTTAAGGGGGATATGATAAACGTATATAAATATATTAATGGCCCAGTCAAAAAAATATGGAGAAAAACTGTTGCAGGTTAAGCCCCCTCAAAGGACAAGGGGACACTCCCTCCGTTTGGAGAAGAAAAGATTTAGTCTCAAGGGGCGACACGCCTTCTTTACCATAAGAACTGTGAATTTATGGAACAGTCTACCTCAGGAACTAGTCACAGCAGGAACGATTAATAAATTTAAAACAGGGTTAGATATATTCCTGGAACAAAATAACATTAATGCTTATGCAGAAATATAAAATCCCATCCCTTCCCCCAATATCCCACCACACCCCTACCCTTCAATTCCCTGGTTGAACTTGGTGGACGTATGTCTTTTTTCGCCCGTACTAATTATGTAACTATGTAACTATGAACCTATAACATTTCTTTTTTTCCACATACCGGGTGGTATGAGGGGTAATTTTTTGCGCCATGATCTGAAGTTTTTAGAGGTACCATTTTTGTATTGTTCGGACTTTTTGATAGCTTTTTTTTTTCATGATATAAAAAGTGACCAAAAATAAGCAATTTTGGGCTTTGGAATTTTTTCGTGAATATGCCATTGACCGTGCGGTTTAATTAACAATATATTTTTATAGATCAGACATTTCTGCATGCGGCAATACCACATATGTTTATTTTTATTTACACGTTTTTTTTTTTTATGGGAAAATGGGGGACTTTCTTACTTTAATTTGGGAAGGGGTTAAATGATCTTTAATTTTTTGTCACACTTTTCTTTTTACAATGTTATAGCCCCCTCTAGTGTACACACTGATTTTCTAAACAGATCACTGCCATGCATTAACATGGCAACGATCAGTGTTGTCGGCAGTCGATTGCAGGTAACGGACCCTGCACTCGCGTTCTAGCTAATCGGCAGGTAACTGGTGTTTCAGGGGCAGTGGTCACCGCCCCGGCGCTACGCCATTGTTAGGATAGGGACCCACTCTGACTAGGTGGCCTTGAAGTGGCGAGTGGGCTTGTACTTTTTGATCAAAATGTATACTAGCAAGCTGTTCATTTTTTAAATTATGCTGAGAAGCAATTAGATCAAAATACAAATGGTGGATGTGTGGCTATGTTTCTTTTTCTCTTTTAATTTGCATAGTTGAGTTGCCCCCTCCCAAAGTGGTGTTAAAAAGGGCAGAATACATTTTTGAGCTCTTCAAAAGAAGCTTTAAGCGCCTAAATTTATTGCCAAACATAAAAAAAACAACATAAGGAAAAATATGGAGGCAAATGAAAAATGTACTCACAAAATTCGGACCACAATATTAAACCAGGAAAAAAGTGAGTTGTAAACTAGATGAAATACTATAAGCAATACTGAAGCAATATAAATCAAAGATAGATGCATCCATATTGTATTCCAAATTCATAGATTTCAATGGTCCTTTTTCAGATGCGTAATGGATACAAGTAGCACATTCTGTGGTTTTACAATACACATATTTTATACGACCTTACAAATAGTCCGATAAGAACGATACTTCTTTCTTGAAAGATCACATTTTATTATTCAGAGATCCTTGAATAATCATTGACATACAACATTTCACCTCTATGTCATAATATTATCTTCTGGCTGTTAAAGGGGTATTCCAGGCAAAACCTTTTTTTATATATATATATATATATATATATATATATATATATATATATATCAACTGGCTCCGGAAAGTTAAAGAGATTTGTAAATTACTTCTATTAAAAAATCTTAATCCTTCTAATAGCTATTAGCTTCTGACCTTTTCTGTCTAACTGCTCAATGAGGATGTCACGTCCCGGGAGCTGTGCATGATGGGAGAATATCCCCATAGGAACTGCACAGCTCCCGGGACGTGAGTCATCAGAGAGCAGTTAGACAGAAAACAACAATTCAACTTCAGAAGCTAATACCTACTGGAAGGATTAAGATTTTTTAATAGTAATTTACAAATCTGTTTAACTTTCCGGAGCCAATTGATATATATATATATATATATATATATATATATATATATATATTTATATAAAAAAGTTTTGGCCTGGAATACCGCTTTAACCCCTTAATGACGCAGGACGTAAATGTACGTCCTAGTGCGGTGGTACTTAACGCACCAGGACGTACATTTACGTCCTGTGCATAACTGCGGGCATCGGAGCGATGCCCGTGTCATGCGCGGCTGATCCAGGCTGCTGATCGCAGCCAGGGACCCGCCGGCAATGGCCGACGCCCGTGATCTCGCGGGCGTCTGACATTAACCCCTCAGGTGCCGGGATCAATACAGATTCCAGCATCTGCGGCAGTGCGCGATTTGAATGAATGATCGGATCGCCCGCAGCGCTGCTGCGGGGATCCGATCATTCAGAACGCCGCACGGAGGTCCCCTCACCTGCCTCTGTACGGATCCCGGCGTCTCCTGCTCTGGTCTGAGATCGAGCAGACCAGAGCAGAAGATCGCCGATAACCCTGATCTCTTCTATGTCCTATACATAGAACAGATCAGTATTAGCAATCATGGTATTGCTATGAATAGTCCCCTATGGGGACTATTCAAGTGTAAAAAAAAATGTAAAAAATTTTTTAAGTAAAAGTAAAAAAAAGTGAAAAATCCCCTCCTCCAATAAAAAAGTAAAACGTCCGTTTTTTCCTATTTTACCCCCAAAAAGCGTAAAAAATAAATTTTATAGACATATTTGGTATTGCCGCGAGCGTAAATGTCCAAACTATTAAAATAAAATGTTAATGATCCTGTACGGTGAACGGCGTGAACGAAAAAAAAAAGTCCAAAATTGCTACTTTTTTAATACATTTTATTAAAAAAAAATTATAAAAAATGTATTAAAAGTTTTTTATATGCAAATGTGGTATCAAAAAAAAGTACAGATCATGGCGCAAAAAATGAGCCCCCATACCGCTGCTTATACGGAAAAATAAAAAAGTTAGAGGTCATCAAAATAAAGGGATTATAAAAGTACTAATTTGGTTAAAAAGTTTGTGATTTTTTTTAAGCACAACAGTAATATAAAAGTGTGTAATAATGGGTATCATTTTAATTGTATTGACCTTCAGAATAAAGAACACATGTCATTTTTACCATAAATTGTACGGCGTGAAAACGAAACCTTCCAAAATTAGCAAAATTGTGTTTTTCTTTTTAATTTCCCCACAAAAATAGTGTTTTTTGGTTGCGCCATACATTTTTTATGATATAATGAGTTATGTCATTACAAAGGAAAACTGGTCGTGCAAAAAACAAGCCCTCATACTAGTCTGTGGATGAAAATATAAAAGAGTTATGATTTTTAGAAGGCGAGGAGGAAAAAATGAAAACGTTAAAATTAAATTGTCTGAGTCCTTGAGGCCAAAATGGGCTGAGTCCTTAAGGGGTTAAGGGGTTAAAGTGACTGCACCAGAGATATCCTATTGACTGTCATTACAAATTATTATTATCATATTATATTTGTAGCGCTATAAATTTCAGGGTACTATACAAAGCAAGTTAAATAAACATAATTTACAAAAAAGTCATAAACTAGAAGAGAATTAAGGGCCCTGTCTATGTAAATCCTCTACTTTGTCAAAAAAAATAATTTTTACATAGATTATTGTGATTTAGAGTTTTGTGTCTTATTGCTTATGAAAAGAAACTTTTTTTTACCTGTATTTAATTGCTTATTTCATGCCAACATGTGTGTAAAATCAGCCCACAACCTGCCTACCATTGATTTCTACAGATACTCCACTTTCCCATTCATACAACATGAAATTTTCAACCTAGAAATGGGGGTGTTTTTTTTTGAGGGTGGGATGAAGTTGTAGGGAATGGGGGGGGGGGGAGGGAGGTAGCTCAAGAAAGTGGATTGTTTATAATATCATTGGTATATAAGGCACCTATGAAAGATGAGACCCCAGCTTAAACCTAAACCTCAGTAAAGTAGGGGGGAAATGGAATGGTAAAGGGAAGGGTTCTTAAAGATTTAATTTTTTTGTGTTTGTATTCAATTATTTTTTGGCTTTCCATGCTTTTTACACCTTCCTTTCTTCATGTGTCTAATACTTTTCCCCCTGTGCATATTTGTTTTGGTTTGTGGTTATGGATTACTTGGGTTGTTACCAACATCTAGTGAAGTTCTCATGTCAAGAGCACCCTTGGAAATATAAGTGAAAAAAATGGTGATGTGTTCAATACTTATTTCACCCACTGTATATATACGTACAGGCACACATGGTTTACATACAAAAAATGACAAACACAAAAATGTTACCCAATGAATCATACTCAGTGGAATACTTGGTGTTTAAATCTAGTGATTAATTTCACCTTTTTTCTTACTTTTCAACCTATTACCTATTACTTTCCTATAGCTAAATTCTGCTTTCATCTATATGTTTCTTTTGTTTCGACTAACTGTTCAATTTAAAGACAAGCTATCAAATGAATCTCTCTGTTTGTCAAGTTAAGCAGTATTAAAACAAATTCTTTAAACATGCCAAGCTGTCTGAAGCTAAGTGATAATCAGACTTTAAAAGCACGCATTAAAGAGACAGGTAATAAAACCTCTGCGATAGATACAATGACACATGGGCTGGCACATCATTGCCTCCGGTATACGTGAAAGACATCTCAAATTAGTATTCCATTTTAAAGACCAATAGATGGGGAAATCTACTGGGGGAATATCACTTTCTGAAGAAAGAAACAAAATAAAAATATATTATTAGAGATGAGTGAATTTTTGAAAAAATTGTTCGGCCGATTCGCCGAATTTTCCTCCCAAATTTGTTTCTGTTCGAATTTTTTTGTTGCAAATCACTATTAAAAACAGCTATTTTTGGCCTAAAGAGAGCCTCAATAGGGGTTTAGTACACTTTGCCTTGCTGTAACACGCAAAGGGTGTGTGCTGGGTTAGTGAAATAATACTGTTATTCAGTATGACATGCAGAACAGAGGCGTTGCTATTAGAATCATTGTTGCAGAGCGGCTCAATGACAGAGCCTGGAGATGGCATCAGTATGAGGAGAACATTTAGTGGCTGAATGACACAGCGTGGAGGTGATGGCAGCATGAGGAGACCACATAGTGGCTGAATGACACAGTGTGGCGGTGGCAGCAGCATGAGGAGACCACATAGTGGCTGAATGACACAGCCTGGCGTTGGCGGCAGCACATAGTGGCTGAGTGACATAGCCTGGAGTTTGCAGCAGCATGAGGAGAACATATAGTTGCTGAATGACAGCTTGGAGATGGCGGAAGCATGAGGAGACCATATAGTGGCTGAATGACGCAGTGTGAAGGTGGCGGAAGCATGTGGAGAACATATAGTGGCTGAATGACAAAGCCTGGAGTTGGCGGCAGCATGGGGAGACCACATAGTGGCTGAATGACACAGCCTGCAGTTTGCGGCAGCATGAGGAGAACATATAGTGGCTGAATGACACAATCTGGAGGTGGCGGAAGCATGAGAATACCATATAGTGCCTGAATGACTCAGCGTGGAGGTGGCGGCAGCATAAGGAGAACATATAGTGGCTGAATGACCCAGTGTGGAGTTGGCGGCAGCATGAGGAGACCACATAGTGGCTGAATGACACAGCCTGGAGTTTGTGGCAGCATGAGGAGAACACATAGTGGCTGAATGAAACAGCCTGGAGGTGGCGGAAGCATGAGGAGACCATATAGTGGCTGAATGACACAGCCTGGAGTTGGTGACAGCATGAGGAGAAAATATAGTGGCTGAATGACACTGCATGGTGGTGGCGTAAGTATTAGGAAACCTTAGAGTGGCTGAATGACACAGCCTGAAGTTTGCGGCAGTATGAGGAGATCATATAGTGGCTGAATGACACAGTCTGGAGGAGGCGGCAGCATGAGGAGATCATATAGTGGCTGAATGACATGGCGTGGAGGTGCTGGCAGCATGAAGAGACCATGAAGTGACTGAATGACACAGCCTGGAGGTGGCAGAAGCATGAGGAGAACATACAGTGACTGAATGACGCAGCCTGGAGTTTGCAGCAGCATGAGGAGAACGCATAGTGGCATAATGACACAGCCTAGAGGTCGTGAAAGCATGAGGAGACCATACAGTGGCTGAATGACACAGCCTGGAGTTGGCGGCAGCATGTGGAGACTACATAGTGGCTGAATGACACAGCCTTTTGGTAGCAGCAGCATGAGGAGAACATATGGTGGCCGATTGAGATAGCCTGGAGCTAGCATCAGCATGAGGAGAACATATGGTGGCAGAATGAGACAGCTTGTAGGTGGCAGGAGCATCAGGAGTCTTGGTGAAAGAGTGGTGCTATGGCTGGCAATACCAGTACCCAATGACTAAGGTGGGTGAAAAAAGAAGAACAGCAGCATCAGGAGTGACCCGGTGAAAGAGTGGTGCTATGGGTGGCAATACCAGTACCCAGTGATGAAGGTGGGTGAAAAAAGAAGAACTTGGCATCAGATGTGTGGCATCAGGCGGGTGGCAGGATCAGAATAGAAGCTGAGGCAGGTAAGCATAAGAAAATGGTCTCTTTTGTAAAAGTGTTAGTGTGCACAAAAAAGTATTGAAGATATGCATTACATAAAACTTAACTTTTAATAATATGCTTAGGATAAAATATATGGACCCCAATTTATTTATTTTTTCATCAAACAAAAGGAAAAATGTGCAAAAACCACCATGTGCCACCTACACTGCCAAGTATTTTTGTGACGCAAAGACGTCTAAAAGGTGGAAGGTAATAACGTATGGTTCATTGTAAACGGTGGGGGAAAAATTTCCACTGCAATGCCCTACTCTCGCATTATTAATTCCCTTCTTGGCAAGTGTTACTCGTCCTCAAAAGGGCGGCCCCACACAGGAACATGTCCCTATTTCCATCTACAAACACTGCCATTTCCCAGGATTTTTCGGTGGAAATAGGGATTGGTTCCTGTGTGGGGATGCTCTTTTTAAGACTAGTAACACTTTCTTCAAAAAAGTGGAAGGGAACAACAAATTGTCCATTGCAGTAGGTGGGGGTAAAACTTCCCCAGTAAGGCCCTACTCTTGCCCTATGAATTCCCTTCTTGGCAAGTGTTATTCATCCTAAAAAGGGTGGCCCATCACAGGAAACTCTCTCTATTTCCTGTTAGAGGTACATATATTTTCTCCTAAGAAAAGTCATGTTTTAGCTAATGCATATCCTCAATCCTTACTTTTGGTCTGCTGCCAATAAATGTGTGTAACTGGGTAGCAGCGCCTTAAATACAGTATGTGTTGCACTATCCATATTTGTGAAGTGTTGGTCTGGCACCATGGTCAATCTACTCTGATGCATCAGGCATTGGTGGGTGAAAATCCTGGCTAATCCATGCCTGATTCATCTTCACAAAGGTCAGTCTCTCCACATTTTTCGTGGACAGACAAGGTTACTTTGGCCCTCGCCGCACTAAACACCCACTCTGATGGCACACTACTGGCCGGGCAGGACAAACTCTGCTAATTGTGGCCACAAATCAAGTTTGGCTGCCCAGAAGTCCAGCAGATCTTCAAGGTGTATTGGCATGGTAATGTCAAGGTATGACACCACCTGCTGGTTCAGGTCCTGCACTAGGTCTACCTGCTGTTGATGAGTTGCTTCACTATGCGGGTGAAGAAAACTGCTCTTCAGCGACTGTAGGCTCAGGCTGCTGCTAATGGAGCTGGTACTGCTCTTGTCACCCCACCCCTCCCCAGCAGCCATGGCATTGAAAGGTGAGCGCAGAGGGTCCCCCGAGTCAGACCTGCAAGAGGATGGACGATGGCGCAGATAGGCATCGGCCAACTGACTACATATAATGTCTCTGACTACATATAATGTCTCCTTGCCTCCATCTCCACTGCATATTGCCACGGTTTGTCTGGGTCCTCTGTCTCACCTTCCTCATAACCCTCTAGCTCCTCTGGCTGCTCCTGCTCCTCCTCTCCTGTCAGATGACTAGAAAAACCGCCCATCTCGCGAAACCTAAACTGTGCTCCACTGTGCCCCTCCCTCTCCTGCTCCTCCAGTTCAGCCCGCACAGGGCTCATGTGACCGTGAGATGTAGGCACCATATCTCCAATGCCCTGACCAGCCATAGTTTCCAAAATGTTGTAGTAGATGAAGCAGTGGAATGGTGTTGCTCATCCTGTAATCCTGGCCACTAATAATGTGTCTTCCTCAAAGGGCCTGAGCAAATGGCAGGTGTCATGTATGAGCTGCCACTGGTTGACATTGAAGTTACACAGGGGAGTCCCCCTATCTGCTTGGATCATCAAGAAATTGTTGATGGCTTTTCTCTGTTCATACAGTCGGTCCAATATATGGAAGGTGGAACTCCAACGTGTGGAAACATCGCAAATCAGACTATGTTGGGGGAGGCCGTTCTCAAGCTGCATCTCAAGGAGGGTGTGCTTTGCAGTGTCCGAGTGGATGAATTGCATACAGAGTTTCCTTCCCACTATTAGGATTTCTTGCAGATGGGGGGGAACACTTCAGGAACCACTTGACAACCAGATTGAACACATGTGCCATGCAGGGCACATGTCTAAGACTTCCTTGTCGCAGCCCAGACAAGATGTTCTTCCCGTTGTCGGTCACCATGGTTCCCATTTCCAATTTTCAAGGAGTAAGCCAGGATTTGATTTATTTATGAATGACTTTTAGCAGTTCCTTTCCTGTGTGACTCCGTTCACCAAGGCAAACCATGTGAAGAACAGCATGACACCACCGTGCCCTGCACAAATGGTATGCTGGAGGGGCACTTAGACTTGTCTGTGCAGTGGAGGCTGAGCAGACGGTGGAGGATGAGGAGGTGGAGTTGCACACTGTCACAGGACCAACGGCCTGAGAGCTTAGGGGCAGAAGCGTCATGACCTGTTCAAGTTGCTGTTGTGGCTGTGCAGGAACCACAGTGGATCGTAAAGGACATGTATTGTCCCTGACCGTAGTTACAGCTCTACATGTCAGTGCTGCCGTGCACTTTGGTACAAACCGACAGGCTAAAGAACTGGTCCACCTTCTGTTCCACAAAATTGTGCAGGGCTGGTACTGCCTTCTTTGCAAAGAAATGACGGCTTGGGGCTCTCCACCTCGGCTCGGCATAAGCCATCAGTTCTCTGAAAGGTGAAGAGTCCACCACTTGAAAAGGGAGGGACTGCAGAACCAGCAACTTGGACAGGAGCACATTCAGCTTCTGCGCCGTTGAATGAGTGGGCACATATTGTTGTCTCTTGGACATGGCTTTGCCGATGGATTGCTGGCAGAATGACTGACTCGAAGTAGGAGGAGCAGGAGCATCTGGAGCGACAGAACATGGGTAACAGTAAAAAAGTTCATAAGGTTGAAAAAAGACCAAAGTCCATCAGGTTCAACCTATATCCCTAATGAGTCCCTACTGAGTTAATCCAGAGGAAGGCAAAAAACCCTCATACTAGAGGTAAAAATTCCTTCCCGACTCCAAATATGGCAGTCAGAATAAATCCCTGGATCAACGTTCGGTCCCTATAAATCTAATACACATAACCAGCAATGTTCTTACTCTGCAAAATTGCATTCAGACCCCTTTTAAAAATTTTTACAGAGTTCACCATGACCACCTCCTCCGGGAGAGAATTTCAGTCTCACTGCTCTTACAGTAAAAAAACCTCATCTGTGCTGGTGTAGAAACATTCTATATTCTAAACAAAGAGGATGCCCCCTTTTTATATATACAGTCCTGGGTATAAATAGATCATGGGAAAGATCTCTGTACTGTCCCCTGATGTATTTATACATAGTTATTAGGTCTCCCCTAAGCCTTCTTTTTTCTAAACTAAATAACCCTAATTCTGATAATCTTTCTGGGTACTGTAGTCCTCCCATTCCCTGTATTACCCTGGTTGCCCGTCTTTGAACCCTCTCCAGCTCCACTGTATCTTTCTTGTACACTGGTGCCCAGTACTGTACACAGTATTCTATGTATGGTCTGACTAGTGATTTGTACAGCGGTAGAATTATTTCCTTGTCGTGGGCATCTATGCCCCTATTGATGCACCCACTGATTTTATTTGCCTTGGCAGCAGCTGCCAGTCACTACAGCTAAATTTACTGTTAACCTGTTAAGGACCCAGGGCGTACCTGTACGCCCTGAGTCTGCTCCTGATCTATAACGGGTATCATAGCGGGTCGGACCCGTTTCTAACAACGGCCGGGATCCGTGGCTAATAGCGCGCGGCATTGACCGCGGTGCCGCGCACTATTAACCCTGAACGCCGCGTCTAAAATGAAAGTGAAACCATGCCGGTTAGCTCAGGGAGCTGTTCGGGATAGCCGTGGCGAAATCGCGGCATCCCGAACAGCTTACATGACAGCTGGAGGATCCCTACCTGCCTCGTCTCTGTCCGATCGCCGAATGACTGCTCAGTGCCTGAGATCTAGGCATGAGCAGTCAAGCGGCAGAATCATCGATTAGTGGTTTCTTATGATAAACCACTGATCAATGTAAAAGATCAGTGTGTGCAGTATTATAGCTCCCTATGGGAGCTATAACACTGTAATAAAAAAGTGAAGAAAAGTGAATAAACATCATTTAACCCCTCCCCTAATAAAAGTTTGAATCACGCCCCTTTTCCCATGAAAAAAAAAAAAACTGTGAAAATAAAAACGTACATATGTGGTATTGCCACGTGCGGAAATGTCCGAATTATAAAAATATATTGTTAATTAAATTGCACGGTCAATGGCGTACGCGCAAAAAAATTCCAAAGTCCAAAGTAGTGCATTTTTGGTCAATCAATAAGACCTATCAATGCTAAAATGGTACTGCTAAAAACTTCAGATCACAACGCAATAAATGAGCCCTCATACCGCCCCATACGCAGAAAAATAAAAAAGTTATAGGGGTCAGAAGATGACAATTTTAAACGTATAAATTTTCCTGCATGTAGTTTTGATTTTTTCCAGAAGTACGACAAAATCAAACCAACATAAGTAGGGTATCATTTTAACCGTATGGACCTACAGAATAAAGAGAAGGTGTCATTTTTACCGAAAAATGTACTGTGTAGAAACGGAAGCCCCCAAAAGTTACAAAATGTCGTTTTTTTTTTTTTCACTTTTGTCTCACATAGATTTTTTTTCCCGTTTCGTTGTAGATTTTTGGGTAAAATGACTGACGTCATTACAAAGTAGAATTGATGGCGCAAAAAACTAAGCCATCATATGGATTTTTAGGTGAAAAATTTAAAGAGTTATGATTTTTTAAAGATAAGGAGGAAAAAACAAAAATGCAAAAACGGAAAACCCTGGGTCCTTAAGGGGTTAACTAAAACTCCCAAGTCCTTTTCCACGTCAGTCGTCCCAAGTGTGCTCCCATTTAATACATAATCCCAGCCCGAATTTTCCTTCCCATGTGCATTACCTTACATTTATCAGTGTTGAACCTCATCTGCCACTTCCCAGCCCAAGCCTCCAACCTATCCAGATCCATTTGTAACAGTGCCCTTTCCTCTATTGTGTTTACTGCTTTACAGAGTTTAGTATCATCTTCAAAGATTGCTACTTTACTATTCAACCCCTCTTAAAGGTCATGAATGAATGTATTAAATAGGACAGGACCCAATACTGACCCCTGTGGTACCCCACTAGTAACAGTCACCCCATAACCACCCTCTGTTTCCTATCACTGAGCCAGTTATTTACCCACTTACACACATTCTCCCGCAGCCCAATCCTTCTCATTTTATGCACCAACCGTTTATGGGGCACCGTATCAAATGCTTTGGAAAAGTCCAGGTATGTGACATCCAGCGATTCCCCCTGGTCCAGTCATAAAAGCTGATCAGGTTAGTTTGACAGGACAGATCCCTCATAAAGCCATTGTGATATGGAGTCATACATTTATTTGTATCAAGATATTCCAAAATAGCATCTCTTAGAAAACCCTCAAACAATTTACATACAACAGAGGTTAAACTAACAGGCCTTAAATTTCCGGGGTCACCTTTTGTCCCCTTTTTAAATATTGGCACCACATTTGCCATGCGCCAGTCCTGGGGGACAGTCCCTGTTACTATAGAGTCCATGAATATAAAAAAATAGGGGTCTGTCTATTACAGTACTTAATTCCTTTAGAACACGGGTGTGTATGCCATCTGGACCTGGCGATTTGTCTATTTTGATTTTTTGTAGGCAGCAATGTACTTCTTCCTGGGTTAGACAGGTGACCAGTAAAGGGGAATTTACCTTATCTCGCTGTATTTCACCTGGTATTTAATTTTCCTCGGTGAACACAGTGGATAAGAATTTGTTTAATATATTTGCTTTTCCATGATCCCCGTTTATAATTTCTTCTTTATCATTTTTTAAAGGGCCTACACTTTCATTTTTGACCTTTTTGCTATTTATATAGTTAAAAAAACATTTTGGGGTTAGTTTTACTCTTTTTGGCAATGAGTCTTTCTGTCTCTATTTTTGCTGCTTTTATATGTTTTTTTTTTTACATATTTTACATTTTTCTCTATAGCTTTTTAATGCTTTTTCACTTCCGTCTTCTTTTAGTAGTTTAAATGCTTTATTTTTGTCATTTATTGCCCCCTTAACGATTTTATTCATCCATATTGGTTTTCTTTTATTTCTGACCCTTTTATTCCCATAAGGTATATACATCTAATGGTACGTTCCCACATGGCGTATTTTGCTGCGTATTTGTTGCGTATTTGGTGCTGCGTATTTTCCTACCCATTGACTTCAACAGAGAAAATAAAATACGCAGCAGCAAATACGCAGCAAATACGCCGTGTGGGAATGTACCCTTACAGTGAGAGTTTAAGACATTTTCCCATTTTCTCATAGTCTCCCATTTAGTGTCAGTATTCTTGTTTTTGAGGACATTTTCCCATTTTATATTGTTAAGGGCTTCTCTGAGTTGGTCAAACTTTGTCTTCCTAAAGTTCATTGTTTTTGTGGCCCCTCGAGAGATTCCTGTTACGCCTAGCGCTCCGGGTCCCCGCTCCTCCCGGGAGCGCTCACGGCGTCTCTCTCCCTGCAGCGCCCCGGTCAGTCCCGCTGACCGGGAGCGCTGCACTGTCATGGCCGTCGGGGATGCAATTCGCACAGCGGGACGCGCCCGCTCGCGAATCGCATCCCAGGTCACTTACCCGTCCCGGTCCCCTGCTGTCATGTGCTGGCGCGCGCGGCTCCGCTCTCTAGGGCGCGCGCGCGCCAGCTCTCTGAGACTTAAAGGGCCAGTGCACCAATGATTGGTGCCTGGCCCAATTAGCTTAATTGGCTTCCACCTGCTCCCAGATTATATCTGCTCACTGCCCCTGCACTCCCTTGCCGGATCTTGTTGCCTTGTGCCAGTGAAAGCGTTTAGTGTGTCCAAAGCCTGTGTTTCCTGAACTCTTGCTATCCACCTTGACTACGAACCTTGCCGCCTGCCCCGACCTTCTGCTACGTCTGACCATGCCTCTGTCTAGTCCTTCTGTCCCACGCCTTCTCAGCAGTCAGCGAGGTTGAGCCGTTGCTAGTGGATACGACCTGGTTGCTACTGCCGCAGCAAGACCATCCCGCTTTGCGGCGGGCTCTGGTGAACACCAGTAGCCTCTTAGAACCGGTCCAATAGCACGGTCCACGCCAATTCCTCGCTGACACAGAGGATCCACTACCTGGAAGCCGAATCGTGACAGTAGATCCGGCCATGGATCCCGCTGAGGTGCCGCTGCCAAGTCTCGCTGACCTTCCCACGGTGGTCGCTCAGCAATCGCAGCAGATTGCCCAACAAGGACAGCAGCTGTCGCAGTTGACCGCCATGTTACAGCAACTTCTGCCTCTGCTACAGCAGCAACCATCTCCTCCGCCAGCTCCTGCACCTCCTCCGCAGCGAGTGGCCGCTCCTAGCCTCCGCTTGTCCCTGCCGGATAAATTTGATGGGGACTCTAGACTCTGCCGTGGATTTCTGTCTCAGTGTTCCCTGCATATGGAGATGTTGTCGGACTTGTTTCCTACAGAACGGTCTAAGGTGGCGTTCGTAGTGAGCCTTCTTTCAGGAAAGGCCTTGTCTTGGGCCACACCGCTCTGGGACCGCAATGATCCTGCCACAGCCACAGTCCAGTCCTTCTTCGCTGATGTCCGGAGTGTCTTCGAGGAACCAGCCCGAGCTTCTTCTGCCGAGACTGCCCTGCTGAACCTGGTCCAGGGTAATTCTTCAGTGGGCGAGTACGCCATCCAATTTCGTACTCTTGCTTCTGAATTATCATGGAATAATGAGGCTCTCTGCGCGACATTTAAAAAAGGCCTATCCAGTCGCATCAAGGATGTGCTGGCCGCACGAGAGATTCCTGCCAACCTGCAAGAACTTATCCATTTGGCCACCTGCATTGACATGCGCTTTTCTGAGAGACATCAAGAGCTCCGCCAGGAAAAAGACTTAGATCTCTGGGCACCTCTCCCACAGTCTCCGTTGCAACCTACGCCTGGGCCTCCCGCCGAGGAGGCCATGCAAGTGGATCGGTCTCGCCTGACCCAGGAAGAGAGGAATCGCCGTAGGGAAGAAAATCTTTGTCTGTACTGTGCCAGTACCGAGCATTTCCTGGTGGATTGCCCTATTCGTCCTCCACGTCTGGGAAACGCACGCACGCACCCAGCTCACGTGGGTGTGGCGTCTCTTGGTTCTAAGTCTGCTTCTCCACGTCTCACGGTGCCCGTGCGGATTTCTCCTTCAGCCAACTCCTCCTTCTCAGCTGTGGCCTGCTTGGACTCTGGTGCCTCTGGGAATTTTATTCTGGATTCTCTGGTGAATAAATTCCGCATCCCGGTGACCCGTCTCGTCAAGCCGCTCTACATTTCCGCGGTCAACGGAGTCAGAATGGATTGCACCGTGCGTTACCGCACAGAACCCCTCCTGATGTGTATTGGACCCCATCGCGAAGTGATTGAGCTCTTCGTCCTCCCCAACTGTACCTCTGAGGTCCTCCTCGGTCTGCCATGGCTCCGGCTTCATTCTCCCACCCTTGATTGGACCACCGGGGAGATCAAGAACTGGGACTCTGCCTGCCATAGGAAGTGCCTCTCCCCCCCTCCCAGTCCCGTCAGGCAAGCCTCAGTGCCTCCTCATGGCCCCCATCCTGGTGACACACTGCCCCGTGCCAGGCTTCGCCCTCTGCCCTCCCTCCCCATTCCCACTCCTGCTGTACTGCCTGCTGTTGAGGAAACCCTCCATTCTTTCCCGGTGTCCTCATCCCAGGGGAGGCAGTTACCGGACAAAGAAAAGGGGAGACCTAAGGGGGGGGGGTACTGTTACGCCTAGCGCTCCGGGTCCCCGCTCCTCCCCGGAGCGCTCACGGTGTCTCTCTCCCTGCAGCGCCCCGGTCAGTCCCGCTGACCGGGAGCGCTGCACTGTCATGGCCGTCGGGGATGCGATTCGCACAGCGGGACGCGCCCGCTCGCGAATCGCATCCCAGGTCACTTACCCGTCCCGGTCCCCTGCTGTCATGTGCTGGCGCGCGCGGCTCCGCTCTCTAGGGCGCGCGCGCGCCAGCTCTCTGAGACTTAAAGGGCCAGTGCACCAATGATTGGTGCCTGGCCCAATTAGCTTAATTGGCTTCCACCTGCTCCCAGACTATATCTGCTCACTGCCCCTGCACTCCCTTGCCGGATCTTGTTGCCTTGTGCCAGTGAAAGCGTTTAGTGTGTCCAAAGCCTGTGTTTCCTGAACTCCTGCTATCCACCTTGACTACGAACCTTGCCGCCTGCCCCGACCTTCTGCTACGTCTGACCTTGCCTCTGTCTAGTCCTTCTGTCCCACGCCTTCTCAGCAGTCAGCGAGGTTGAGCCGTTGCTAGTGGATACGACCTGGTTGCTACTGCCGCAGCAAGACCATCCCGCTTTGCGGCGGGCTCTGGTGAACACCAGTAGCCTCTTAGAACCGGTCCACTAGCACGGTCCACGCCAATTCCTCGCTGACACAGAGGATCCACTACCTGGAAGCCGAATCGTGACAATTCCCTTATTGAAGGACAAGTTATAATGTATTAAATTATGATCACTATTTCCTAGGTGTCCTTCTACTTGCACATTAGTTACTCTGTCAGGTCTGTTGGTTAATATTAAGTCTAGTAGGGCGCCCCCTCTGGTCAGGCTCTGCACCATTTGGGACAGATAATTGTCTTTAGCTATAGTCAGAAACGTGTTTCCTTTATGAGATTCACAGGTCTTGGTCTCCCATTTTATATCAGGATAGTAAAAGTCCACCATTATTACCACCTCATTCTGATTTGCTGCCTTGTTTATTTGCTTCATTAATTGATATTCTGCTTCTTCCATTATGTTTGGTGGCTTATAGAAAACCCCTATCAGAATTTTATTATTTTATCTCCATATATTTCTACCCATAATGACTCCACATTATCTTTTCCCTCCTGTATATCCTCCCGCAGTGCGGCCTTCAGACTGGACTTTACATAAAGACAAACTCCTCCCCCTTTCCTTTTTGTCCGATCCTTCCTGAATAGACTGTAACCCTGTATGTTGACCGCCCAGTCACAGGTATCGTCCAACCAAGTCTCTCTGTTTTACCCACTATGTCATAATCCGCCTCAGAGATCAACCCCTACAGTTCATTTGACTTTATTGGTCAGACTTCTGGCATTAGTCAACATGCAATTCAATGGCATATGGTTTTTCTTCCTTTGAAGCCCATCCCTATTAACTATTCTAACCCCTCCCTTTGCTCCACCCCCAGGTACATTAATAAGTCCCCCTCTCTATCTACACTATCTTCCCCCTCTATGTTGTAGGTCCCCCCCCCCAAGTCCCTAGTTTAACCCCTTAAGGACCAAGGGCGTACAGGTATGCCTTTGCTCCCTGGTACTTAAGAACCAAGGGCGTACCTGTACGCCCGTGGGAATTTCGTTCCCCGCCACGCGCCGGGCAGGGACCGGACCGGGGTGACTGCTGATATCTATCAGCAGGCACCCCGCGCAAATGCCCAGGGTGGGGTCATCAGACATCACACTTGCGATTTGCGCGATTCCGGGTCATTACGGGTCTATGGTGACCCGGTGACCCAGAATATAAGGGGGATCGTGGGTGTCTAAGACACCCACAATCCCCCTGAAGAGATAGGAGTGAGGTGGCAGGGGTGCCATTTACCGATTCGGAGGCTGCGGGCGACGATCGGCGTCGGAGATCGGCGGGCGGCGATGTCGTGCAGCAAGCTCCCTGGATCCGACGGAAGCCTAGCAACATCTGGAGAGCTGCAGTCTGAGACCACTATATAGTGGTCTCTATACTGTAGCACTCCAGATGTTGCAAAACTACAACTCCCAGCATGCCCAGACAGCTGTTTGGGCATGATGGGAGTTGTAGTTTTGCAACAGCTGGATGGCTACAGTTTGAGACAACTGTATGGTAGTCTCTGAACTATAGCCCTCCAGATCTTGCAAAACTACAACTCCTAGCATGCCCACACAACTGTTTGCTGTCTGGGCATGCTGAGATTTATGGTTTTGCAGCATCTGGAGGGCCACAGTTTGCAGTGGTCTCTATACTGTAGCTCTCCAGATGTTGCAAAACTGCAAATCCCAGCATGCTGGGAGTTGTAGTTGCGATCCCTCCAGCTGTTGCATAACTACATCTCCCAGCACAACCTTCGGTGATCAGTACATGCTGGGAGTTGTAGTTTTGCAACAGCTGAAGGCACACTGGTTGGAAAATATTGAATTAGATAACAGAACCTAACTGAAGGTTTTCCAACCAGTGTGCCTCCAGATGTTGCAAAAGTACAACTCCCAGCATGCACGGTCCGTCAGTACATGCTGGGAGTTGTAGTTTTGAAACAGCTGGAGGTTTGCCCCCCCCCATGTGAATGTACAGGGTACATTCACACGGGCAGGCTTACAGTAAGTTTTCTGCTTCAAGTATGAGCTGCGGCAAATTTTTCACCGCAGCGCAAACGCCTAGTGGGAACTTACTGTAAACCTCCGCCAGTGTGAATGTACCCTAAAAACACTACACTAAACTACACTAACACATAATAAAGGGTAAAATTAAAATTAAAAACGTATTTTACAGCAGTGTTTCCAAAACGGAGCCTCCAGCTGTTGCAAAACAACAACTCCCAGCATTTCTGGACAGCCACTGACTGTCCAGGCATGCTGGGAGTTTAGCAACAGCTGGAGGCACCCTGTTTGGGAATCACTGGCGTAGAATACCCCTATGTCCACCCCTATGCAATCCCTAATTTAGTCCTCAAATGCGCATGGCGCTCTCTAAGTTCGGAGCCCTGTCATATTTAAAGGAAACAGTTTAGAGCCACATATGGGGTATCGGGAGAAATTACACTACAAATTTTGGAGGTCTTTTTCTCCTTTTACCCCTTATGAAAAGGAAAAGTTGGGGTCTACACCAGCCTGTTAGCGTAAACATTTTTTTTTTTTTACACTAACATGCTGGTGTTGCCCTTTACTTTTTATTTTCACAAGAGGTAAAAGGAAAAAAAGACCCCCAAAATTTGTAACGCAATTTCTCCTGAGTACGGAAATACCCCATATGTGGGCGTAAAATGCTCTGCGGACGCACAACAAGGCTCAGGAGTGAGAGCGCACTATGTACATTTGAAGCCTAAATTGGTGATTTGCACAGGGGTGGCTAATTTTACAGCGGTTCTGACATAAACGCAAAAAAATAAATACCGATATGTGACACAATTTTGAAAACTACACCCCTCACGGAATGTAACAAGGGGTATAGTGAGCATTTACGCCCCACAGGTGTCTGATAGATTTTTGGAACAGTGGTCCGTGAAAATGAAAAATTAAATTTTTCATTTGCTCAGCCCAATGTTCCAAAGATCTGTCAAATGCCAGTGGGGTGTAAATACTCACTGCACCCCTTATTAAATTCTGTGAGGGGTGTAGTTTCCAAAATGGGGTCACATGTGGGGGGGTCCACTGTTCTGGCACCACGGGGGGCTTTATAAACGCACATGGCCCCTGACTACCATTCCAAACAAATTCACTCTTCAAAAGCTCAATGGCGCTCCTCCTCTTCTGAGCATTGTAGTTCGACCGCAGGGCCCTTGACGTCCACACATGGGGTTGCAAATGGGGTTGCAAATTTTGGGGGGTATTTTCTGCTATTAACCTTTGCAAAAATGTGAAATTTGGTGGGAAAACACGCATTTGAGTGAAATTTTTTTTTACATATGCAAAAGTTGTGAAACCCCTGTGGGGTATTAAGGCTCACTTTATTTCTTGTTATGTTCCTCAAGGGGTCAAGTTTCCAACATGGTATGCCATGTGTTTTTTTTGTATGCTGTTCTGGCACCATAGGGGCTTCCTAAATGCGACATGAACCCCGACCAAAATTTGCTCTCAAAAAGCCAAATATGACTCCTTCTCTTCTGAGCATTGTAGTTCGCCCGTAGTGCACTTCAGGTCAACCTATGGGGTACCTCCATACTCAGAAGAGATGGGGTTACAAATTTTGGGGGATATTTTCTGCTATTAATCCTTGCAAAAATGTGAAATTTGGGGGGAAACACACATTTTAGTGAAAACATTTTTTTTTCTTTTTACATATGCAAAAGTTGTGAAACACCTGTGGGGTATTAAGGCTCGCTTAATTCCTTGTTACATTCCTCAAGGGGTCTAGTTTCCAAAATGGTATGCCATGTGGAGTTTTTTTTGCTGTTCTGGCACCATAAGGGATTCCTAAATGCAACATGCCCCCCAAAAACCATTTCAGAAAAACATACTCTCCAAAATCCCCTTGTCGCTCCTTCGCTTCTGAGCCCTCTACTGCGCCCGGCGAACACTTTACATAGACATATGAGGTATGTGCTTACTCGAGGGAAATTGGGCTAAAAATACAAGTATTGTGAAAATTCAAAAATTGGGTCTACAAGAACATGCAAGTGTAAAAAATTGAAGATTGTGAATTTTCTCCTTCACTTTGCTGCTATTCCTGTGAAACACCTAAAGGGTTAAAACGCTGACTGAATGTCATTTTGAATACTTTGGGGGGTGCAGTTTTTATAATGGGGTCTTTTATGTGGTATTTTGTAATACCTTCATATCCACTTCAAACCTGAACTGGTCCCTGAAAAATAGTGAGTTTGAAAATGTTGTGAAATATTGGAAAATTGCTGCTGAACTTCCCTCTGATGTCTTCCAAAAGTAAAAACAAGTTAATTTTATGATGCAAATATAAAGTAGACATATTGTATATGAGAATTAAAAAATTTTTGGGGGAATATCCATTTTCCTTACAAGCAGAGAGCTTCAAAGTTAGAAAAATGCAAAATTTTCAATTTTTTCATCAAATTTGGGGATTTTTCACCAAGAAAGGATGCAAGTTACCACAAAAATTTTCCACCATGTTAAAGTAGAATATGTCATGAAAAAACTATCTCGGAATCAGAATGATAACTAAAAGCATTCCAGAGTTATTAATGTTTAAAGTGACAGTGGTCAGATGTTCAAAAAACGCTCTGGTCCTAAGGTGTAAAATGGCCTGGTCCTTAAGGGGTTAAACACTCCTCCACCCTTCTAGCCATCTTCTCCCCTAGCAACTCTGCACCCTGCCCATTGAGGTGCAGCCCGTAGAGCCGGTAACCGACAGCGAAGTCAGCCCAGTTCTCCATGAACCCAAACCCCTCCTTCTTACACCAGCTTCTGAGCCACTTGTTTACCTTCCTAATCTCCTGGGTATGACACACAGCTCCCTTCGGCTGAGGTGGTGGAGCTTTGGCTGGCTGAAACAGTGAGCAGCGTTCCACTGGGTGATGCAGCAGGCTGGACCACCACATTGGAGCCACGGTTCTCCCAGGCCGCTTTATGGTGATGCTGCATATGTTGATGCAGGGCCGTGGTGCCAACATTGGGAACCTGGCCACGCCTCACCTTCTGCTGACACATCTAACATATGGCATCCTCGGATGCTTGATTTAAAAATTGCCACACCACCGAGTAGCTGATTTTCCCACCAACAGTCCACACTAATTGACTGCTACTGCCGCCAACTCCAGGAACCCCTGTTCTACTACCTCCCAGGAAGGTAGGCTGCCGCGAAGCAGGTGGTCTACCTTGGGCACGCTTGTCTCCAGACTTTCCACTTTTGCCACCATGCTGACTGCCCACCATGCTACCACCTTGCAGGCTCAGCTGCTGCCTCAAGGGCAACCTGCAACCTTCTTCTCGTTATAAATGTACACATGGAGAAGAAAAAGATTTTGCACTCACCAGTCCAGGAAACAAAATTGCAGCTTTATTCATGAACTATAACATCAGCAAGCAAGAAATGAACAGCGTTCCAAAGTAGCTGGATGAAGCGTCATCTACTACGTGAAAAGATTCATTGCCCTACTACACATGCCCAACACATGTGATCCACTCCCCCATTCACCTGACCCCAAGCTACTTTGGAATGCTGTTCAAATCTTGCTTGCTGATGTTATAGTTCCTGAATAAAGCTGCAATTTGGTTTCCTGGACCGGTGAGTGTGAATGTTTTTTTCTTCTCCATGAGTACATTTCTCACTGTGACTCCAATTCTGCACCCTACACCGGGAACCGGGTCAGTTGCAAGTTGTCCTAGCAGTGTGTGATCATATAATATCTAAGGGATGCCGCTGCTCCTTCTGTTTCTTTGCTCACTTATGTCTTCTTCTCCTGATGATGATGAAGTCCCTTCTGCACCCAGCTCCCAAGTGTGATCGGCTTCATCACCATCGAGTTGTGTCTGCACGTAACAACTGATGTCTTCCTCAGGTTCCTCAACAGTGTCTGCTTCAGGAGCCTGAACACTCACAACACCACCTCCCACACCACTCTCCTCATCACTACATGCCCGCCTAGCGGAGGAAGCAGCGGATGTCTCCTCCACTTCTTGACTGGGCAGTGGCTGCTTACTGTCCTCTAGTATATCGTCCTCACTAAATAGTGGAGCTGAACTCACAGCATGAGATACTTCTGTGGGGGTGGGAACAGCATAAGACAGAGGCAATGGGGGGACAGGGACTGATCCCGGGGCCATGACAACTGAGGGTTATGTCTAAGGAATCCACCGACTGCTGACTGGGGGTGTCAGATGTCCCTTGTGATGAAATGGATGACCGTGTTAACCAATCGAATAACTACAGATGGGTTGCTGGTCGAGACATGGCCGTTACACCACCTCCCACAGACATGAATGGAGGGGGTGTGGCGTGATGTCACGAGGGGGCGTGATGTTACGTCACGTCTCCAGTTCCGGAAACCAGAAGTTTCCAAAACTGGAGACGCAGCCCTGCATACTATACGGGTGCTGCAGTAAGATTGCGGGGGGTCCCAGTGGCGGGGATCAGACATCTTTTCCCCTCTCCTTTGGATAGGAGATAAAATGTTAGATCCCGGAATACCACTTCAAAAATCAAGTATACTTTATTTTACAAACTGGTCTATAGAAAGACATTTTTATTTTATTTTATTGCATACCATATGGAGAAATTACAAGATGTCAATGCATTTTTCTTACCCTTTCCAATTTTTTTTTAAAATTAATGTTTTGCCAATTAATATGTTTTAAAAGTAAATTTAGATAATCAAAAAGAGCCAGAGGATTGAAAAGCACAAATATGGACCCTGTTATAAGCTGGAAATGATAAGGAGGCATTTAGAGGCACTGTCAACAATGCCCAATTTCTGTAGTGTTGTTTTTTTTTTTTTTTTTCTTACTCAAAGTTGAAGTTAAGTTTTAACAATAAAATAAAATGAGAAGGGGGGTACAAAAAATAATAAGAAGAAAGGGAATAGGGAAAACAGGAATACTGTTGCTATTTAAGTTTTACTTCTTTTAAATAAAATGGAAAAAGTGCTCTCCTAACGCTCTTCTAATGGCATAGCATTGAACAGTGTATGTAATCAAAGGATTGCAAGTAATAGTTCCCTATGGGGGCTAAAAAATGTGTAAAAATAGTTTAAAAAAAGGAATAAAAGGGATTTAACCCCTTCCTAAATAAAAGTTTGAATCACCCCCATTTTCCCATAAAAAAATATGTAAACAAAAATAAAAATAAGTACATGTGGTATTGCCGCGTGTGTAAATGTCCTAACTATAAAAATATACTGAGGCGATGAGGAAAAACAAAAGTGCAAAAACAGAAAAACTTGTGGTCCCTGTGAAGCCCCCGCCCCCACTGCGTGATTCACTGAATTCAGCAGTGGATCTTTTGGGGGACATATCTCAGGACCTACTGGACATATTTAAATAAGTGACCTCTCATGGACTTCTGTTCACCCACACTATGAGCCAGTGTATAAGGTTTAATGTGGGTGAATGGGCTGATAGTTTGCCTTTAAAGAAAAACTGGCGGGCTATGCGTAATTGGGCCAAAATGGCAAACATTTTCTGTGTATTTCCGTGCACGGAAATATTTGCCTTTTTTTTTTACACCAAAAGGGGCATGAATTGAATCATAAAGGCCCCATTCTGTATAATTTTTCTTGTTCTAGAGAAGAATGGAGGGGCTGGGCTTAGATAGCACTATGGCCCAGATTTACTATTGCATGTGAGCCAAAATATTGGGGCAATTTGCAGCACAAAAATCTTGATGAAAACTTTTTTTTTAAATCAACTTATTAGATGCTGAATACTACAGAGGAAATGGTTTTCTTTTTGGAACACAGAGCTCTCTGCTGACATCATGACCACAGTGCTCTCTGCTGACATCTCTGTCCATTTTAAGAACTGTCCAGAGTAGGAGAAAATCCCCATAGCAAACATATGCTGCTCTGGACAATTCCTAAAATGGACAGATGTCAGCAGAGAGCTCCGTGTTCCAAAAAGAAAAGCATTTCCTCTGTAGTATGCAGACCCTAAAAATTACTGGAAAGATTAAGATTTTTTAATAGAAGTAATTTAGGGAGACACCAACTATCAGTTTAAACAGTGCCAGATGTTTGCACCAGGATTTGGCAAATTTTTAGCACATTAAAGCCATGTTTCCTTTCCCTGGGGTCATTATTCCTTTGCTGAGGCCATGCCATTGTTTTGGACCTGGTAGAAAAGTACCAAGAAAGTGTCAAAAATAAATGTGGCTTAAAACATTTATTTTTGACACTTTCTTGGTACTTTTCTACCAGATCCAAAACATTGGCATGGCCTCAGCAAAGGAATCATGACCCCAGGGAAAGGAAACATGGCTTTAATGTGCTAAAAATTTGCCAAATCCTGGTGCAAGCATCTGGCACTGTTTAAACTGATAGTTGGTCTACACTGAAACTATCCAGTCCAAGGCTGGGTTCACACTACGTTTTCTCCCATACGGGAGCGCATACGGCAGGGGGGAGCTAAAAGCTCGCGCTCCCGTATGTCACCATATGCGCTCCCGTATGTCATTCATTTCAATGAGCCGACCGGAGTGAAACGTTCGGTCCGGTTGGCTCATTTTTGCGCCGTATGTGCTTTTACAACCGGACGTAAAACTGTGGTCAACCACAGTTTTAGGTCCGGTTGTAAAAGTGCATACGGCGCAAAAATGAGCCGACCGGACCGAACATTTCCCTCCAGTCGGCTCATTGAAATGAATGACATACGGGAGCGCATACGGTGACATACGGGAGCGCGAGCTTTTAGCTCCCCCCTGCCGTATGCGCTCCCGTATGGGAGAAAACGTAGTGTGAACCCAGCCTAAGAATGCAACAGATCCGTTTCTAAACTGTCTAGTTTAAGTAGACAATGTCAAAGAATGTGATAGTTTCTGTAAATCTAGGCATATAGATCTATATTAAAAACAGGCATTGTTGTCTATGGACAAATTTGTGTTTCCATGTATCATGTGCATAAGGTCTCACATCTTTCTAATTCTATTTACTACTTTGTTGACTTGTTTTCCTCATAGGAGTTTGTAGCTTAAATGCCCTATGACATAAGAGAAACACAGTTTCAGAAATTGGCTGTTTTTAATGTTTAAAATTCACTCATAATATTAAATAACAGCTTTGAATTGCCAACAGCTATAACTGTGTATTTCTTTTATTAAAGTTTATTGTTGGATGATCCCAAATTCGCCTCTTCTGTTGATGTCCCTCATGCCTCAACCCTGTTTAACCTGTAATAGTTCAGAGTGTTAAAGCTCTGTGTTCCAACTTTCAAAATAATGGGACCTTATTGTGTAAAGTGAAGCTCTCCTGCTAAAATAATTATGTTGGATTCAGCAAGAGATAATGTCACCATATGCTGACTGGTAGCCTTTGCATAAAATGTATTTTTCTTTTCATTCAGATTAATGTTAATTTTACCAAATCTAAAAATGTGTAACCTCTTTCATCATGTTTCTGGCATAGGGACCTATAACACTGCACACACTGATCTTTTACACAGATCACAGGCGTGTATTAACACGCCTGTGATCAGTGTTATCGGTGCTTGACTGCTCCTGCCTGGATCTCAGGCATGGAGTAGTCATTCGACGATCGGACACCGAGGAGGCAGGTAAGGGCCCTCCCGGTGTCCTGTAAGCTGTTCAGGACGCCGCAATTTCACTGCGGCGGTCCCGAATAGCCTGACTGAGCAGCCGGGTTACTTTCACTTTCACTTCAGATGCAGCAGTCAGCTTTGATCGCCGCGTCTGAAGGGTTAATACAGGGCATAACCGCGATTGTTGATGTCCTGTATTAGCCGGGGGTCCCGGCCGTTGATAGCTGCCGGGACCGACACGATATCACGTGGGGACATATCGCGGGAGCCGGCGGAGGACGTAAATATAGGTCCTTCGTTGTTAAGGGGTTAAGAGTGTTGGGTTTTTACTAGTGTAAAAGGTTGATTCTGACTTGTAAGATTCCTCTCTACTTACTATCGAGATTTTCAAGTCTGGAAAACTTTCTGACCAGCTTTTGCTTGGTAGAAATTTCCAGCCATTTATTCACAGGATCTTCTATGAATTCAATAGTAAATCGGTTGGACAGTGAAATTATGCTCTTTTTTTTTTTCCGTTTATAGGTTTATTTTGTTGCATTGCAAAACAAATTATGGCACAGATACAATTTGTGTCGCACAGCGCCAAAGAAAGGAGCATTGCGCCACAGGATGATTTTACAATAGAAAATCATGGCCACTATGTAAAAAATCTGCATGAAGACAGCCTTGCTAGTAAAGCTGCAAAAAGCTAAAGAATTTAAAAGGGTAGTCCAGGAAAAAACGTATTTATTTATATATATATATATATATATATATATTTATATATATATATATATATATATATATATATATATATACTGGCCCCAGAAAGTTAAACAGATTTGTAAATTACTTCTATAAAAAAAATCTTAATCCTTCCAGTAGTTATCAGATGCTGATGTTTAGTTGTTCTTTTCTGTCTGTCAACAGTGCTCTCTGCTGACACCTCTGCTTGTCTAAGGAACTGTCCAGAGAAGGAGCAAATCCCCAGTGTAAACCTCTAATGCTTCGGACAGTTCCTGAGACAAGCAGAGGTGTCAGCAGTGAGCACTGTTGTCAGACAGAAAAGAACAACTCCAGCAGCTGATAACTACTGGAAGGATTAAGATATTTTTATGGAAGTAATTTACAAATCTGTTTAACTTTCTGGAGCCAGTTGATATATAAATAAAAAAAAAAGTTTTTTTTACTGGAATACCCCTTTAAAACCAATAAGCCAAAAAAATTGGGTGTTTTTCCAGTAGTCTCTGCATCTTGCAAAATGTGAGACTTTTTGGCATATCCTAAAAGGAGTATAATAGTCTCAGCTTGAATGTTAGTTCTAAACAATTCAGTGTTCAAGATCTGTGATGCAGAAGATACAGTCTGAAAATGTTCACTTTTTAATTTGACACTTGACACATCTTAATCATGGTGTCAGGACGGCGTGTCACCGCAAATCGGTAATTACACTTTAATGAATTATTCTTAACTCTGAAACAAGCATTTTAGAAATGTCTTCACACTGTCTATATATTTAGATTGAGTCCATTCCCATCTCATTCATACAGATGTTCATTTAGCTTTGCCAACTAAATGTATCATCTTTTTAATACGAAGAACATTTGATCAGTCCATATAACTGATGAAAGCCAAGAACACCCAACTAGCCGATGTGTAAAATATGATAAGTTATCACGGCAAATGATGTTTCACAGTCAATATAGATTTGTCAGGCTAGATAAGTTGCACGTTTACCACACATTTAAACGTGCATTTCTTCAGATGAGAAATATTTAACAAAATGCATCTGGAAATGATGTGAAAAGATATGTTTATTTGCAATGTTTGTCATTGACAGCTTTTTCCCACACAAAATATGTCCATGTTCTGGAGGTGAACAAGTGGCATGAAAATGCCAGAGGGTAGAAAATCTAAAAATGAAATTATAGTGAATTCTCTAGAGAAACTTCTGATGATGCGAAAATTAATCTCAGCATGTCAGAAAAGTTGGCAATCGAATCTCCAAGAGTAGATAGCAATATCAAGAACCCTCTTTGGACTTGCAATCGAGGAAAATATGATTTTCTCTATATGACACCACTTGACTTCTTGGTAAGACCTAAATATTTTTTTAACCTTACAGAATGATATTACTGTACAATGGGAAGGATTTTATATACAGATTAAGTGAACAGAGAAAAATGAGAATAAAGGCATTTTTGTAAAATTTTATTCGAAGTACGATAATAATAATAATACAGTATTTTAAATCCTGATAATTATATTGATAATAATAATAATAATAATAATAATAATTCTTTATTTATATAGAGCACAAAGATTCCACATTGCTGTACACTCAAATTGGTCCCTGTCCCCCTTTGACGCTCACAATCTGCACTCAACTATGAGTATGTTTTGGGAGTGTGGGAGGAAACCAACACATACAGGGGGAGCACATATAAACTTATTGCAGATCCCGGTGCTGCAAGGCAACAGTGGTTCCCATATAATAGTACCATATATTAGAGCCACAACATAACAAACTAAGAAACCTAGTGCACATTTGTATTCTGTATGGATGCACAGAAGCAAAATTCTGGAAAACATGGAGGTCCTGTAGGGCTCCATAGTACAAAGCCCCGAGCTCATTGCTTCATACATAAGTACAAAAATGGAAATGTGCCCCTTTTGAAATGATAGGTAAAGGTTTGTGTGCAGAAAATGTATGGTGGAAAGCACTACCAGCAAAGTGGACTGTATACTAAATAACAGTCTTGTAGTTATCAAATAATACTACTATACAGGTACTGTTACTGGGTTACTTGCCCACAGTTCTCAGACCAACCAAATATTAGTACCAAATAATACTGCTTCATGATGATCACATATCACCACCACAGTCAATAAATATTGTCATTATACTATTACTAAAGAATAAAACCCTGTATACCGAAGCTAATATTACCAATATTAATACTACACATTACTACTACCTAATTATTTATACTGTTACTAAACTGTGGCTCACAGTTTGGAATTATTCACTTTCATTTTCCTTACTTCTCCATCTGGTCCATATCACCATAATGGCTTCTTCTAGCCACAGAAAAACTGTGTAGCACTACTTTTGCACTGAAGTTACACCTGCAGCTGACAGTCAGTGCAGCTGATGGGGTAAATATTGGATCCGCAGTGCTGTAGGCCCTGAATCCACCCTTTTATGGCTGCCTGAGGTAAGATTCTCATCTTGCTTCCAGGCAGATGCTGCCATGCTACTATTATATCACCTTTATTATACCTCTTATTAATCTACCACAAAAAAAAAAACAAACTCTCAAGCAAAATCCACATTTCAAAAGCCACATGGCTTACATGTGGTACTGCCATATCTGGAAGAATCTGTTTAGCAAATGCATTGTGTATTTGTATCCAGTGGCACAGACTTGGTACAATATATGTTCAGGTGTGCAATTTAATAAAGTAACATATCAGGTCACAATGCTTATGACTTATAACTTAATATGAGATTAATTTTGTGTGTTTTTTTTTATTTTATTATTTCTCGTTCGCATCTATGCAGTTGTCAGCCAGTGTTGTATAAGTTACCGTGTATAGTACTGGCTGACAATTGCATATTTGTTACAGACCTTCATGAAAAACTTCCAACACCCTAATGGGGGACATTAACTCAGTGCTTAGGGCAGCCCGTGCTGTAAATACGAGACTGGATAAAGACAGAAAGCAAAAGAACAAGATAAACACATTTATATTCAAAGGGTATAGGTAATTTGATGCCTCTCTCTAGATGTGAATATGTATCAACATGGATAAAAATATAGACAAGGCCTGCAGGAATCCATAGGAATGGAGTTCCTGCACTTTTTTCATAGCAGGAACACTGTTCCCATTAGCAGGAGTTCTGCAGGACCAGCCCATGAGCGGAAATCTTGGTTAAGTTCCCACACTTTTTCCCAGTACTTGAGATGTAAATGGCATAAACATGAATCAAAGCCCTGAGTGTATATGTATGTATATATATATATATATATATATATATATATATATATATATATATATTAGCTTCAGTGTAGCGCAGACCGGAAGTCAGCAGCAACTTACAGAGTGGTGAGATGCAAACACTGGTCCACCAGAGATATGACTTTTGGGCAGGATGCATACCTGGGGACGATAGTGAGTATATACCATAAGATATGGAGGCCATTTTTATGTACTTTTTGAATAACCCCTAGCAAATCTAAGAGCATATATCTGTATAGAAAACATTGGTTAACCATGTTTTTTTATGCAAACATGCTTTTATGTAAACCTAAATTCAACACAGGAAAAACAGGTGTACAGTCAGAACATCGATATATAGCAGGGAACATAGAAGTATATGGAATATAGAAGTATTATTTATACAATTAAAATAATATGGCAAGTTAAAAACTTATTGTCAGAGATTTTGAAGCACCCATAGTGGTTGTCGCTTTCACACACACACGTGAATAAATACCATTTACTGTGCTGACCTACACAAGGATAGTATGAAATTACAACTACAGCTAAATATTTAGTGAGAAAATTAATTGAATTTCATGATATAGATTTTTTAAATCTGTAACTATCATGGGGTGTGGTTTGCCACCGAAGAAGATGGCTGCCTGATCACAGAGCTTTCGCTCCCTGTGGCCGTGAATTAGCCTTAATAAGCTCTTACTGCCCTCCGACCAATGAGGAAGGGCACCCGGCGCAGAAGGAGGAACCTGCCTGTCTGCCATCCTCTCCCCCCCCCAGGGGAGCCTGGCGAAGTACCTCTGTCTGTAATCCTCTTCAGTCCTGTGCTCTTTGCCTGACACTCAGGGCTCTGTGCACTGCCTCTACTCCAGGTCTGTAGGGGCTGAGGCAGTGAAGGCTGCCACTGGTGTCACCCAGGGCAGCTCCCGCGGGATTCTGTCCCGGACACCCGCCCACGTGGTGGTGCAGCCACCTGACGCTTGGGTTCCTGAACTTGCCTCCAACTGTGTTGTGCTTTTGGTGAGTGGGATCCCTGCCCTGATGCCTCCTGGGCTCAGCTCTCTGCCATCTACTCCTCAGCCCTCATTAAGCCCTCCAGGTCCCCATCCCCATCCCCCATCCCATGCTCGGGCAGCACTGGTGAGGGGATCCAAGCCATCCCCTGGGATCTCTCCCCCTTCTGGCCATCCTGCCCTCTCCTGTGCACAAGTCATCAAGTCCCCTGGTGTGCTCCCCTGGGACTTCTGGGGACTGTACTGCCTCAGCCTTCTACCCCCCTGCAGGGCTCCCCACCGGGAGTCTTTCTTCTTCCCCCCTGTACTCCTACTAAAACCCAGAGGATCATGGCTACTGTGAAGCTGCCTCACTGCAGGACTTGCATGCCACATCGGAAGCTATATTTAACATGCTCCTGGGAAAACCCCTGTCTCATAAGATAAAGCTGGATAGGGCTTATAGAGCTCTCCGACCTTGCCCTTCCAATGGCCCCCCCTAGAGACATTATATGCTGTGTTGCTGACTTCCAGCTAAAAGAATGGATCATGGCGAAGTCATGTTCTCTCAAGCATTTTGACTTTGCTGGTGCTCCAATCAAGCTGTTTCAAGACCTCTCCTGGATAACCTTGCGTAAGAGACGGATGTTGCAACCTCTGCTGTCCTCTCTTTGCTCAGCCCAAATTTTGTACAGATGGTCCTTCCCGTTCACCCTCCAGGCACACTGTGCTGTGCTACGCTCCTTTGCTGGTTTTCCGGCATTGTGTGATGCCTTAGACCTGCCGGTCCCTCAACTTTCGGACTGGGGCCGGACTCCTCCACCTCTGCCTTTGCCTACAGTGTAGACTCAAATATGAAAAAAAGGAACAGAGAAAAGCGCAAAAATGTGCCGTTATTCTGGTGGTGATATTTAGATGTAGCTGTGAGTGTAGGTATGCTCACCTTCTCGTGTTGCGCTCGGGGCACAACACCGCACGTAGCTTGAATTCCTGGTATACAGGGGTCATATGGTTCCGGAAGGGCTGCTCGCACTCTGCCGCCTCGAGGAAAGATCCCGGACGCCTGGTTTGCTGAGAAGAAATGCAAGGATCTCTGATCCGA
Organism: Hyla sarda; assembly: GCF_029499605.1. Lineage (NCBI taxonomy): Eukaryota > Metazoa > Chordata > Amphibia > Anura > Hylidae > Hyla > Hyla sarda. The sequence continues at coordinate 335,802,194 of NC_079192.1, forward strand.
AAAAGGTGGTGCCTTAGAGCGCTCCTTTCCAAAGGGGAGGGTGTGGAATTAATAGCCACACAATCGGAATGTAGATAAAATCTGGAGATATATTGCAGGTACAGTGCAAACATAGGATAACGCGTTTCGAGGGGTGGGACCCCCTCTTCGTCGGATCCTTTGCCTACGGTGTGGCAGCCGGTTTGGGATAAATGCTCCTGAGCTGCTATGAAGCCGTCTTCTCCAGGTCACCGTAGTGCCCCATCTGATCCCCCTTGAGGGATCCCTCAGGGACTCTGGCTGTTAGTTTACTGCCTTTTTCCAGGACTCAATGTACCTTGTTATTCCTCATCGTAGTGTGCTCTATGCCTGATTTGCTAAGTTTAACATATGCTTAATTTAAATGTGTTATTTAGCTATTGTTCAAGGGCTACTTACTTGCCTGGCCTATGGGTGGGATCTTCCTTGTTTTAGGCCTACCCTTCTGGTGCGTTAATCTACTTCCCCCGTTTGAGGCCATGGTACCTTAAGATCTTTTGATAGGACTTCTGTTTATCCTGTTCCCTTCTACCCCTCGGTCTCCTCTCTGGCCTCTGAGCCATTGGTGCATTTCTGGTTATGTCTTCCATTTGTGTTTTTCCCTGTGTCTTAGTTTTTTCCTCCATTTGTCCCCTCTTTCTGGTTTGTCCTCTCGTGTTTTTTCTCTCTTCTTTAGGTCCAGATGGCTGTTGCAGTGGATCTCCTGGCTTCCTCTACAATTCCTGGGTTTCAAGGCCCTTTCTTATGGTCTGACTGAGTACAGTTCTGCATTTGCTCTCTTCTCCTCTCTGCCCTCTCATGGCTAAGTGTATCTCCCTGAACGGAGAAGGGCCTTAATTGTCCATCTAAGCAACCGTTTTTGCAGAGGGAGTTGATGGCCCTTAAGGCGGGCATTGTTTACCTTCAGGAGACGCACTTTGACAGGATGGGTACCTTTACATTTTTACCACATCTACCCTCAGGTCTTTTCAGCATCCACAGATAGAAAGGCTGCAGGGGTGGCTATTTTAATTGCTAGGTCGTGTCCCCTACAAGTCTCCTCTTCTTACTTGGATCCTCTGGGGCGGCTTGTTATAATCGAGGGCTCATTCATGGGTAGGCAGCAGCTCCTATGCAATGTTTATGCTCCTAATACCTCTCAGGGGCCTTTTTTGCGACTGGCTTTGTCCTGCTTAAATAAATACTCCCCCTCTGTGTGGCTCTTGGGGGTGATTTTAATCTGGTCTTTTCCCCATCTATGGACCGCCACTCGACTGTAGATGCATCACCATCCCCTTCCCAGTTGCGTTTATCTACCCTTTTCCAACGCTTGGTTCGTTTGGCCTCGCTGTATGACTTTTGGCACATTAACCATCCTACTGATCGCTCTTTTACCTTTTATTCTCATCCTCATAAACTACATACCTCGTATTGACTATTTCTTTGGTAACCTCCGTATGGTCCGTATGCTTTCCTGTGCCCTTATGAAACCCATCTAATGGTCTGATCATAGCCCTATCCTTCTTTATTTCTCCCCTTTCGCTTCCTCTCCTTGCCGCTGTCACTGGTGTCATAATGATTCCTTGCTTTAATCCCCCCCTTCCCGGGAGTCGATCCGAGTGAGAATCATTGAGTATTTTGTTAATAATGAAGGCACTGTGACCTCCCATGTGATTCTGTGGAAAGCCCATAAATCGGTTATTCGAGGTCACTGCATCGCTCTGGGTTCACAATAAAAACGTGATGCTCTGGCTCGCTCACGGGAATTCCGCTCTCAGATTGCTCACTTAGAAGCCCTTCTGTTGTCTTCCCCTTCTCTCTCGGTGCTGAGGTGCCTGGTTGCTGTTCGGTGCCAGCTGGGTGACGTAGCCCTTGACAAGCTAGAACGTCAATTGCTGTATGCTAAGCAGCAATTGATGTTCTAGCTTGTCAAGGGCTACGAAAAGGGTAACAAGGCACACACTATGTTGACGAGGCGCCAGCAGGATCGTGCGGCAGCCCAGCCTCACTCTGCTCTGCTTCATTATCACCCTGAAACTATTTCTTACTTGTTTTTCGGTTACTATTCTAAGCTTTAATCCCTTTCATCACAGCTTCTTTCCGACCCTGGTGAGTGCGCTGCAGCACTTGATTCTTTTATTTCCCAGTGTAGTTTGGTGTCTCTCTCTCAGCAACTGACCGTGAGGTACTGAGTGCTCCCATAACCCATTCACCTATCTTTACTATAAAACTTATTCTACTATTTTCCTTCCCTGGCTGGTACCTTTTTTTTTTACTCTTTCTTGGGTGGGGGGATATCCCGCAGTCTTTTCTCCACTTTTTAATCACATTGATTCCTAAGACTGGTTAGGACCCCCATGATTGCTCCAGCTATCAGCCCATTATCCTTCTTAACTCTGACCTGAAATTGTTCTCTAAGGTCTTGGCTAATCGCCTTTGCTGCTTTCTTCCTACCCTTGTTCACAAGGACCAGGTTGGTTTCCTTCCTCGCCGTCAGGGTGGAGATAATACAAGACGGGTAGTGGATCTAATAGATCTGGTTAATTGGAGATGGGACCAGGCTTTGGTTCTTAGTTTAGACACTGAAAAGGCCTCCAATAGCCTGGGTTGGCTATTCTTGTATGCTACCCTCCAGAAGTTTGGTATTTCAGGCAATTTCCTCACTGCGCTGCGGGGTCTTTATTCCTTTCCCATTGCCTCTATTAACTTACCTCACACTTCCTTCCTGATTTTCTCTTTATGCATTGAACCTCTAGTGGCTATGATCCTTGGGGACTCAGACATTTCTGGCATTACCCTTCATGATAGGGAATTTAAGATCTGTCTTTTCGCTGATGATGCCTTGCTAACCCTCACTAATCCTTTGCTGTCTTAACCTGCACCATATAAACGTCTCCATTCCTATGTTTGTCTTTCAGGCTGCAAGGTTAACCTCTCTAAATCTGAATCTTTACCTTTAAATCTACCTCCATCCATGACCTCTCTCTTATGGGCTGACTTTTCCTTCTGGTGGTCTTCTTCTGCTATTAAGTATTTGGGTGTCTCCCTCTCCCCTGGCTTCTCCTCTTTGTATTCTTCAAACTTCCCTGCTCTTTTTCATGTTTTCTGAGCTTTAATGGAAAAATGGCAGTCCCAATATATTTCCTTTTTTGGATGCATTGTGGCGGTGAAGATGACCATACTCCCTAAATTGTTATACTTTTTTGAGACGCTACCGTTCCGAGTTCCTTTAGCTGTGCTACGCTCCTTTCAGTCAGCCATTTTTATGTTTATTTAGGATAACAAGCGCCACCATCTCCCTATGTCAGTTGTGATGGCCAGTAGACACTTGGGAGGGTTAGGGGTACCAGATGTTACTAAATATTACTGGGCTGCCCATTTACGCCACTTGGCCGCGTTGGTCTACTTATCATGCCTACAGTAAATGGATGGAGATAAAGAAACTGTGGCTTGCTCCGGTTAATCCTAACTCTTTCCTATGGGCTGTCCCCTACCCGCGCCTCTCTTGGGTCCTATGTCATTTTCCCGATATGTCTGGAGCCACAGTTCCTGGAGATTTACGCTCTTTTCCCCTTTCTCTATCACCCTAACTTCTCTTCGGGGCTCACTTCTGGTATGGTCAGGGAGTGGGGCTCCAGAGCATTATTTTGCTGGGCTGATGTAGTTGATCCCTCACCCGTGCACTCCATCCTTTTGACCAGCTAGTCGCACGTTGGGATCTACCGTCTTCTGAGTTCAGCTTCACCATTATCTGTCCTCCAGGCAGGGCTCGCTGATTGCATCCTTGCCCACAGGCTTTGAGCAGCTGTGTAAGGGCGGTCCTCAGGGGAAGGGACTCCTCTCTAGTATTTACTCTTTCCTGCTCTCCCCTCCAGATGGTCCCCCTCCTTCCCATTGCTATATGTATCGCTGGGAAGAAGCCCATTATACCACTATCTTGATTTCCCAATGGCGTGTAATCTATGAAGGGGCTTCTAAAGCGTCGATATGCACAGCTTATAAAGAGACAATTTAAGATGCTTATGGGATGGTACCATACCCCGGTACTTTTGAATAAATTGAACCCTGACATTCCTCCTAAATGCTGGCATTGTGGAGTGGGTCTGGGTACTATCCCACCACATCCTCTGGTCGCTCCCGCTTATAGTTAACTTCTGGGTGCAAAGGTTGGTTCACTCAATCTTGGGAGTCTTGGTCCCCTTGACCCCATGGTCTTCCTCCCAGACTTGCCTAAACAGGCTTTATCTAAAAAGCCGTTTAAACTCTTTCTGCACGTAGATCTCGCCGCCAAGACCCTCATAGCCAAACATTTGAAACAGAGATTGCCTCTGCCAGAAGACGATCTTATTGCCCGCATTCGTGAAATTTACTGCCTTGAATCTCTCACTGCCTCCTTGAATAACACTATTCCTTTATTCCTATCCATATGGGACCCCTGGGACCAATTCACTGATGACCTTACCGTATCTCTTTAGCACTTTCTCTCTTTTTGTCCTTTTCTTTGTCTTTGTCTCTCTCTCTCTCTCTCCCTCTCTCTCTCCCTCCCTCTCTCTCTCTTTCTCTTGTGTATTCCCTCCCTCCTCCCCCACCTCCCTTATATTTTGAAGTTTCTTATTGCCTAATATTTTATGATGATGCTCTCCCCTGATGTTTGCTTGGACTTATAGTTCTTGCTCTACTGTCCTTGCCAGTTGGCGATTTGTATACCTTCCTTATAATGTTCTAGCCTAAAATAAAAATTACAGTTTAAAAACAAATCTGTAACTATAACACATCTATCACATACAAAATTTTCTGGAATGCACAGTAGTGGTTACCGTTTAGCACGCTGTGTCCTGGTCATAGTGAGGTCATACTTGTTACCTTCTGTTAATATTCTGTCAGATAATATTTTTGAATATCTTAAAATGCTTTATGGGAAGTAAGATTATCACCTGAACACACATTTTCTCCACTCTTAATACTGCTTTCTTTGCAAGTTGGTCTTTATTAACCCACCCCACTAACCATTTATGTTGTTCACAGTGTGAAATACTGTGTCATTGCTGACCTGCCCATAGCAAGGTTGTCACTTACTGCTTTATTTATGCACAGCACTAAAATATCTTATCAGCACACAAATATGTCCAGACCACGATGACATTAACAACATCAAGATGGCACAGCAGATAACAGCGGATAAAAAGTGTGGCCAGCAGGAGCAATACAGATTGGGAAATATTAATTACTTAATGGCTGGATCCTTTCATAGCTGACATATACGTCAGCCAAAAATGTTGTTTTAATAGCATAACACACAAAACAACAAGGTCAGATGCTTTTAACTTTAAAAAAATGCACCTATGGGTTTTAAACTGTAAAAGTGACAATTCTGACAGCAAATAGACAATTTAAAGCAGGCGAATGCATTAAACTGATGGACTCTTAAATGTTTTTAGCAGTAGTCTGAAAATTGTATTGTCTAACTAGAAAGATGATGTGTGTAAAAGTGCAGAAGCCAGAAAATGAGCTTTACTTCTGGCTTTATTATAATATCTGTATTTCCCGTACTGCATTTAAAGGGCTACTCTGACCCCAAGACATCTTATCCCATATCCAAAGGATAGGGGATACGTTGCCTGATCGCATGGGTCCCACTGCTGGGGACCTCTGCAATCTTTCACGTAGCACCCGCTATCTTCAGCCTCCGGAGTGAACATCGCTACGGGTATGATGACTCACGATCACGGGGCTGGAGTATTGTGACATCATGGCTCTGCCCCGTGTGATGTCACGCCCCCTCTCATATGCTTGCATTGAGGGGGCGTGACATCACACGGGGCAAAGCCATGATGTCACGATACTGCGGCCCCGTGATCGTGATTCAAAAGAGTCGGAGCGATGTAAGCACCACCGCACCAGGATGTACATTTACATCCTGCGTCGTTAAGGGGTTAAACTTCTCCTGCCCTTTTTAATCCTTTTTATTACTGTGTGCCTAAAACTAGATACTAGATTAAAGATGTGGCTGCACCAGTAGAAAAAATTAAAAATACCCCTCTAGATACCATCCCTTTTTCCATTCAAAACATGATATTATTAGCTTTTGATGCCACAAACTTTGAGAGATGAATGCAGTTATTTTATGGATTATTAATGAATGCACCTGGATTTTTTAATTGTAACATCATCCAATGATGATCCAGTCAAAGTAAAGTGGCATACAAATTGGGCCTTAAACTGTTTAGCAAATCCACAATGGAATGTCTGCATGTAGTTGAAGAGATACTAAGCAATAGTGATGGAAGAGTAGCTACATAACATAATAGTCAGAGGCCAACAGCTGTCAAGACGATAACTCATTAAGTGTAATTCAGAATAGGGAAGCCAGTTCTGATAATTTAGAGTCAGTAACATCAGCTAGAGAAATGAAGGAACAAGAGTGGGGCATGAGCTATGACTGTCCAAAGTGAGTTAGGTATGAAAACATATAAAATATAGGGGCAAAGGATTTAGGTAGGATTTAAGCACATAGAAGTATAGTGTACTGAGTTTAGTCATTCAAGGGGCTGACCCCCCTACACATGGACAAACAAACGGACAAGATGTATCACAAACAACTCATACAGAGTCAAAAGTTAAAACAAATGTAAATTGTGTCCAAGAGATTACCTGGATGTGACAGGACATATAGAAATTCTTTTAGACATATAGTATAGGGTACTGTATGCAAACACATGGGTTTATGGAGATGTTAGCTGGTAAGTACAAGCTAGACAGTGCAAAGGATATTATACTGTAAATTTTCTAAACAAGCAGGATTTGTAAACTAGTTATACATCTTGCACTAAAAACATGCACTGAAACTGGCAGCTATATAATTTACAAATGATGTTGATTTTTTTAATATATATATATATATATATACCACATTTTAGTCCACTGTATTTTTTCAGATCTATAAACCAAATTACATAAATCGAGTAAACTTGTGCGGCCATGTTGAAATCTCTGCTGGCTCAGAGCCAGCGTAAACTAAACTGTCAAAACTTTGGCGAGCGGGGGCACCCGCTGCAACCAATTCCATGCCCCCTTCCCAGTAGGCCACAACCCTTGTGTGAGTGCTCATGAAAAAGTAAAATAATCACACACCATCTGCAGCTAGCACAGAGATTGTGTAATTTTTTGGCGTTTTCGCCAAGGCAAAAAAAAATAATAATAATGCAAATAATATTGCATGGTAACTACCCCCCATGTCTTCTACCCTTAACCTAGCTTGAGTTTATTTCTACTTAGTGAGATCTTCTTAGCACTGACTAAAGGTATGGTTGAATCAGTAATATATTTTTCAGGGTTCTATGTGCTAAGAATAGTTTGAGGCAGGGGCGTAACTGTAGGTGTCTAAGGGGTCCCCAAGGTACATCTGCCCCAAAAGAGACCAGTATTGAAAATGGCACATGGAGGCCTGTTGTAGATTTTGCATTAGGGCCCAGAAGCTAAAAGTTATGCCTTTGGTTTGAGGGTCTCTTACAGAATATGAACTTTATTCCCTATAACATACAGTATATTTATATCAGGAATTCAAGCACTGACTTTAAATGTCAACCTTATAAAAGTTTTAAAAGTTCATTTTAATATTTCAATAATAAAACCTTTTAAGGCACTTTCCATTTGTATTGCTTCCATTATTTACAATTTTTTGACTTGATGCTGTGTCCATGTACATGCCAAATTACACACTAAGATTGTGGGGTACATTGTATAGATCGTGTGACTGGATTGATTTTAAAAGGTAGGTAGGATTGCTAAATAATGTGCTTATCACCCTTACAATCCTAAAATTTACTCTGTTGGGTTCCTAATGCAATTTAAGTGGGTTTCATTCTCCATTCAAGAGACCCATACTTGTCCAGTAATTGCTATTAAGTGTCTACATCCTGTTATTTAAAAATGCATTTGCACTTGCTTTCCCTTTCCTGCAACTGAGATCTCTGTGTGGGAGTGATATCCTAGTGTTTAGTTGAAGCTTTGAAAGCAATACAAAAGAGAAATAAATGCCAATACAAAAGGATTTTCTGTATTCCAGCATGCCTAGCTGCCCCTTGCTTATAATTGCTTAAAAAATCTTCAACATTTCTATGTAGAAAGCAAGATAGAAATATAAAACACAATAGAATTAATGTATAGGTGAAAAACTCATTACACATGATATGGAGCTACATAGGAGACATGCCTCAATCAAAATATTGGTAAACATACACTTTGAATGTGATTTTATGATATGATTATAATATTGAGTGCAAACAAATGCAAATCAAATGATAAAAGAATTTCTAAGCTCAGTACCAAAGAAGAAGACAAAGAGCATAATCAGACATGTAGAGGTCAGGGCTGGCACAGTTCCTTTAATAGAGTGGAATGGGTTATGGTCAACGGAGATTAAGTTATCTTAATATGATGACTAATAGGAGGTCAGGGCAGGCAGCAGGAAAGCAGACAAGCAAAATGGATCAGGAACAAAGTAGACAAAACAGAACACCTTTGTGCTTTCAGGAACCTAGGAAGAACCTAATTGCTAAATAAGCAATGTAAAAAGATCCTTAAATAGCCTGGGTTATTGTTGAAAACCTAAGACATTAGTGTGCACCAACACATTAGAATAAATTATGAAATGGGGTGGTTTTCCATCAATGTTTTTGGTGGATACATTGTTTGTTTTTCTGTTACTAGTGAATAGTTTTAATTTAGCCCTGATTTTTTTGGATATCACAGTTTGCTGTTTTAGAGGTCTACCAAGTTTCCTCAACACTTGCTGGCATGAGCTACAGAAAAGTTTGCTGCTTCTTTAGACAACATGGCAACTGACACTTGCTTTCTGCTGGACCAAAAACATTTGACTTTCTACTAGTACCAATATGCACAAACACGTTCACTTACAATAACTTGAATCTACAGCTTGGTCATAATCTATTGACATCTACAAACTCTTGTGTCTTCTTAAAGAGTATCTGTCATCAAATCATATGTTCCAAACTAACTTAGATTATATTTCCTAACTACTCCTAACACCTCTCCTGCCCTTACATTTTTTCCCAAGCTTTAAAAAGCTCTGTATCTTACCTTTCCCCTTGCTCACATTGTGTGAGCTCCCAGCAGGAGAATGTGGGCGTTCCCCAGGCACAACGTCACTTAAGCCTGCGAGAGCTGTGCCTCGCCATGCCCCACAAAGTGCAAAGCAAGTGTCTTATAATTACATAAGGAACAATACATAAAAAAATTATTTTGGTGACAGATACTCTTTAACTCCTTAAGGACGCAGGGAGTACCTGTATGTCCTGCGCCCCCTCCCGCAATATAACACAGGGTCACGCGGTGACCCCACATCATATTGGGTTGGTCCCAGCAGATAATGGTAGCCAGGACCCGTGGCTAATAGCGGATGTCACTGATCGCGGTGACGTGCATTATTGACCCTTTAGACGCGGCAATTGAAGTTGATCGCCGCGTCTGAAGTAATAAAAAAGCATTCCTGGCTGCTCAGTCGGGCTGATCGGGACCACTGCGGTGAAACCGCGGTGTCCCAATCAGCTAGGATGCATAAGGAGGGTTCCTTACCTGCCTCCTGTGTGTCCGATCGGTGATTGATTGCTCCAAGCCTCAAATCCAGACTTGACCAATTGACCACCGATAACACTGATGAATGCAATGCTATAGCATAGCATTGATCAGTGCTGGCAATCAATGTACTGCATGTTATAGTCCCCTATGGGGGCTATAACATTGCAAATAAAAAGTGTAAAAAAAAGTTATTAAATGTGATTTAACCCCTTCCCTAATAAAAGTTTGAATCACCCCCCCATTCTCATAAAAAAAAACTATGTAAATAAAAATAAATATACGTGGTATCACTGCATGCGTAAATGTCTGAACTATAAAAAATATATTATTAATTAAACTGCACAGTCAATGGCGTAAACGTAAAAAAAAATCCAAAGTTCAAAATAGCGTATTTTTGGTCACTTTTTATACCATAAAAAAAAAAAAGAATAAAAAGTGATCAAAATGTCCGATCAAAATAAAAATAGTGCCGATAAAAGCTTTCAGATCACAACGCAAAAAATTAGCTCTCATTCACCCCCGCATGCAGAAAAATAAAAAAAGTTATGGGGGACATTTTTATTTTTATAAATTTTCGTGCATGTAGTTATGATTTTTTCCAGAAGTAAGACAAAATCAAACCTATATAAGTAGGGTATCATTTTAATCGTATGGACCAACAGAATAAAGAGAAGGTGTAATTTTTACCAAGAAAAATGTACTGTGTAGAAACGGAAGCCCCCAAAAGTTACAAAATGGCATTTTTCCTTCAATTTTGTTGCACAATGATTTTTTTTGGTTTCACCGTATATTTTTGGGTTAAATTACATATGTCATTGCAAAGTAATATTTGAAGTGCAAACAATAAGCCCTTATATGGATTTTTCGGTGGAAAATTGAAAGGGTTATGATTTTTAAAAGGTAAAGAGGAAAAAACAAAAATGCACAAACTGAGTCCTTAAGGGGTTAAGATATTGACTTTTTAAACATTGTTTCTGTCTCTTAGATGTGGCTTGCTTCAAGTATATGAGATAGAATTTCCATTGTAATAGTGGTTCCTCTCTATCTGTAAACCTAATTTTTTCAAGTGCACTTGAATTATTGCATTGGAGCACATTTAGGTTTGTCATCTCAGACTGTTCCAGAACTGTGGACATCCTTCTTTCTCTTGTAAGACCTAGATAATATGTCACATTTGAAAGGTCTTTTGCTTTAGAACTTTTACCTAATCTTGTAATTTATTTTTCTTCTTGGTCAGCTATGATAACATCATAAACATAAACAACAAGGTATATCCACCTCTCATCTGAATATTTTAGATACAAACAGGGATAAGTTTGACTTCTTTTAAATCATTCTTCCAACAAAACTTTGTCCTTCTTAGTGTTCTATGTTCTTGCCGATTGCTTGAGGCCATAGAGCGTTTTTGTAGCTTACAAACAAGATGTTCTTCCCCTTTTTAATATAACGTATTTATCGGCGAATGACACACACTTTTAAAACTTAAATTTAAGGAAAAAAGCCTGCCTGCATGTTAAAGGCCGATAAATCTTCTGGTCACTGATTTAACCCCTTAAGGACTCAGGGTTTTTCCGTTTTTGCACTTTCGTTTTTTCCTCCTTACCTTTTAAAAATCATAACCCTTTCAATTTTCCACCTAAAAATCCATATTATGGCTTATTTTTTGCGTCGCCAATTCTACTTTGCAGTGACATTAGTCATTTTACCCAAAAATGCACAGCGAAACGGAAAAAAAAATCATTGTGCGACAAAATCGAAAAAAAACGCCATTTTGTAACTTTTGGGGGCTTTGGTTTCTACGCAGTGCATATTTCGGTAAAAATTACACCTTATAATTATTCTGTAGGTCCATACGGTTAAAATGATACCCTACTTATATAGGTTTGATTTTGTCGCACTTCTGGAAAAAATCATAACTACATGCAGGAAAATTTATACGTTTAAAAATGTCATCTTCTGACCCCTATAACTTTTTTATTTTTCCACGTATGGGGTGGTATGAGGACTCATTTTTTGCGCCGTGATCTGAAGTTTTTATCGGTATGATTTTTGTTTTGATCGGACTTTTTGATCACTTTTTATTCATTTTTTAATGATATAAAAAGTGACCAAAATACGCTTTTTTGGACTTTGGAATTTTTTTGCGCGTACGCCATTGACCGTACGGCTTAATTAATGATATATTTTTATAGTTTGGACATTTACGCACGCGGCGATACCACATATGTTTATTTTTTATTTTTTTTACACTGTTTTATTTTTTTTATGGGAAAAGGGGGGTGATTCAAACTTTTATTAGGGAAGGGGTTAAATGACCTTTATTAACACTTTTTTTTTACATTTTTTTTGCAGTGTTATAGGTCCCATAGGGACCTATAACACTGCACACACTGATCTCCTATGCTGATCACTGGCGTGCATTAACACGCCTGTGATCAGCATTATCGGCGCTTGACTGCTCCTGCCTGGATCTCAGGCACGGAGCAGTCATTCGTCGATCGGACACCGGGGAGGCAGGTAAGAGCCCTCCCGGTGTCCGATCAGCTGTTCGGGACGCCGCGATTTCACCGCGGCGGTCCCGAACAGCCCGACTGAGCAGCCGGGTCACTTTTACTTTCACTTTAGAAGCGGCGGTCAGCTTTGACCGCCGCTTCTAAAGGGTTAATACCGCACATCGCCGCGATCGGCGATGTGTGGTATTAGCCGCGGGTCCGGCCGTTGATTAGCGCCGGGACCGACGCGATATGATGCGGGATCGCGGCGCGATCCCGCTTCATATCGCGGGAGCCGGCGCAGGACGTAAATATACGTCCTGCGTCGTTAAGGGGTTAAAGCGGCCGCAGCAGCATCTGCTTGTTAAGTATTAGCAGCACGGCCGCGGCCACTTTAACCCCTTAACGACGCAGGACGTATATTTACGTCCTGCGCCGGCTCCCGCGATATGAAGCGGGATCGCGCCGCGATCCCGCATCATATCGCGTCGGTCCCGGCGCTAATCAATGGCCGGGACCCGCGGCTAATACCACACATCGCCGATCGCGGCGATGTGCGGTATTAACCCTTTAGAAGCGGCGGTCAAAGCTGACCGCCGCTTCTAAAGTGAAACTGAAAGTATCCCGGCTGCTCAGTCGGGCTGTTCGGGACCGCCGCGGTGAAATCGCGGCGTCCCGAACAGCTGATCGGACACTGGGAGGGCTCTTACCTGCCTCCTCGGTGTCCGATCGACGAATGACTGCTCCGTGCCTGAGATCCAGGCAGGAGCAGTCAAGCGCCGATAATGCTGATCACAGGCGTGTTAATACACGCCTGTGATCAGGATGAGAGATCAGTGTGTGCAGTGTTATAGGTCCCTATGGGACCTATAACACTGCAAAAAAAAAGTTTAAAAAAAGTGTTAATAAAGGTCATTTAACCCCTTCCTTAATAAAAGTTTGAATCACCCCCCTTTTCCCATAAAAAAAATAAAACAGTGTAAAAAAATAAATAAATAAACATATGTGGTATCGCCGCGTGCATAAATGTCCGAACTATAAAAATATATCATTAATTAAGCCGTACGGTCAATGGCGTACGCGCAAAAAAATTCCAAAGTCCAAAAAAGCGTATTTTGGTCACTTTTTATAACATTAAAAAATGAATAAAAAGTGATCAAAAAGTCTGATCAAAACAAAAATCATACCGATAAAAACTTCAGATCACGGCGCAAAAAATTAGTCCTCATACCGCCCCGTACGTGGAAAAATAAAAAAGTTATAGGGGTCAGAAGATGACATTTTTAAACGTATAAATTTTCCTGCATGTAGTTATGATTTTTTCCAGAAGTGCGACAAAATCAAACCTATATAAGTAGGGTATCATTTTAACCGTATGGACCTACAGAATAAAGATAAGGCGTAATTTTTACCGAAATATGCACTGCGTAGAAACGGAAGCCTTCAAAATTTACAAAATGGCGGGTTTTTTTCGATTTTGTCGCACAATGATTTTTTTTTTCGTTTCGCCGTGCATTTTTGGGTAAAATGACTAATGTCACTGCAAAGTAGAATTGGCGACGCAAAAAATAAACCATAATATGGATTTTTAGGTGGAAAATTGAAAGGGTTATGATTTTTAAAAGGTAAGGAGGAAAAAACGAAAGTGCAAAAACGGAAAAATCCTGAGTCCTTAAGGGGTTAAATCAGTGACCAGTGGCGTCTCCTCCGCGCTCTGGAAAACTGTCACATATTTTCTCCTGCACTATCCACAGGTGTGGGAGACGCTGATTAAAATGAGCCCTACCTTGTCCAGATCTGCCCTACCTTTTAATCAGCATCTCCCGCACTATCCACCAGTACCTGTGTATAGTGCGGGAGAACCTCCCTCATCATTCCCCCTTTTCTGCTTTTTATAGTTTGTTTATTTTCCTTACCTGGCTGCGCTTCGGCAGGTCAGGTCAGGAGGTGAGTCTTGCGGGGTCAGTGAAGCAGATGAGTGATGTCCTCTGCCGGCTTCTCTTCGCGGCATTAGGACATCACTTTTCATTTCCTGTAGTCACCGCCGAAAAGTGAGATCCCTAATGCCGTGCAAGGAGCCGGGAGAGGCCCCTCATCTGCTTCACTGACCCCACAAGCCAGCCGAAGCACAGCCAGGTAAGGAAAGGGGAAGAGTGGTCTTCAACCTGCGGACCTCCAGATGTTGCAAAACTTCAACTCCCAGCATGCCCGGACAGCAGTTGGCTGTCCGGGCATGCTGGGAGTTGTAGTTTTGCAACATCTGGAGGTCTGCAGGTTGAAGACCACTCATAGGAGGAACATGATGGGGGGGGATGATGAGACAGGGGGAAATTATGAGGGGGGGCATGATGGGGGATGATGAGATGGAGAAATGATGAGGGGGGAATGATGGGGACATGATGAGACAGAGTGGGGGGGATGATGAGGGGGGATTGATGGGGGACATGAGACAGGGTGGGGGGATGATGAGGGGGGAATGATGGGGGACATGATACAGGGTGGGGGGATGATGAGGGGGAATGATGGGGGACATGAGACAGGGTGGGGGGATGATGAGGGGGGGATGATGGGGGACATGAGATAGGGTGGGGGGATGATGGGGGGAATGATGGGGGACATGAGACAGGGTGGGGGGATGATGAGGGGGGGATGATGGGGGACATGAGACAGGGTGGGGGGTGATGAGGGGGAATGATGGGGGACATGATGAGACAGGGTGGGGAGTGATGATGAGACAGGGTGGGGGGATGATGAGGGGGAATGATGGGGGACATGATGAGACAGGGTGGGGGATGATGAGACAGGGGGAAATGATGGTGGGGGAGGCACTAAATGCTTAATGTCTGTATGGCTAGTGGTGGTCTATGACGGGGGAAATGATGATCCATGGGGGGATTGATGAGACATGGGGGGTGGCGATGAGAGGGGTAAATGTGCACAGGGTCTGATAAAAGGGAAGGAATGATGTGGCACTGGAGGGGACGGGACCAAACTAAGGTGCAGAAGAAAAAAAAGTTTGGAGGATGATGTGGCATTTAGTCCAAGTATTTTATTTTACATTTTATTTTTTTAACTTAAATTTCCCTGTTAAAATGGGGGTGCGTGTTATACACCAGTGCATGTTATGCGGCGCTAAATACGGTAACCTTGTGGCTGAAACATGTACAACCCCTTTTCAGCAGTTTCTAGAACTAGTATAGCCATAAAAGTCCTGAATGTGGTTTCTTAACTTAGGAAAATGTTCTTAACTATATCACTTTGCTTTACAATTTTGACTTTAATCTATAAATTCTACCTTCAGGGTTATACTTTATTTTGAAAACCCACATCATTTTGCTTTCTTAACTTGTGGTACTTTGGGGAATTTTAATGTCTGCATTCGGAAAAGAGACCGTAGTTGTTCATCTGCAGTTTTGATCTAGTTTTGCATTTCTCGCTGACATTAGACCCGGTTCAGCAAAGGTTTCAACCCAAAAGGACCTTTGGCTGAGATACCATTGTTCCATCTTTCCATTTCTTAACTAAAGTTTGAGCTCATACTATCTCTTCTTCAATGTCTGCAGAGCCTATTTACACTTCAGTGTTTTTTTCCTTATTTTCTTGATTTGTGATTGATATTATGGTTGTTGTTCAGGCTGAGTTAATGGTGGTACTTTAAAGAATTTGAGAGACAGAGTGTTCATCACTACTATCTGTTACAAGGAAATAAGAAGATTATCTTTATCTCAATAAAGATATAGGTTATCCTATGTATGTTTTAATCACTTACTGCATTGCTCCTTACATCTCTGTTGTCTCAAATTGCTATTTAATTGTGATCCCTTATTCCTGTGTGTAGTTCCCTCTAGAACCTTATTTGACCCATTAAAACATATAAAGGTTTCAAACATGTCCCCCATTTTCAATAACATGTCAGCATTAAGCTGCATGAACCCATTTGGTTCACCTTTTTTTTTTTTTTTTTTTTTTTTTTTTTTTACACGCAGATATGCTTTACTTCTAAATATTTCTATGTGCTATAGTTTACCCTTTTCTTTACCATTGCTCATGTGAAGCTTATTTTTTCTTTATGTGGCTATGTTTTTGAGGATAGCAAAGAGTCAAGATTGCTTCTCCCCAATATGTTACTAGATCATCATAACACAGCATGTTCTTTGACTTTCACAGAACATTCAGATATTTCATTTCTCCACACCATTTTCTTCAGGGTTATATGTTATGCTCATCTGTAACATGATTCCATTCCTTTTTAATCTACTTATGTCTCACTACTTGTGTATTCTGAACCATTGTCTGCACATAGTACCTTTGGCATTCCCCAAATATGTTATATTACATTATATGTTTCATCAAGATATTCTTCAGGGGTCTCTGGAATGTCACCTTTTCTCTATAGCAGGTAGGCAATTGTGTACCTTGAATAGTTATTATAATAAAATGTATGTATCAAGTAAAGTGGCTGAGCTGATCTAATGACATTGGCGGAAATGGTTTCCTTGTCATTTCCCCTTTAAGACAACGAATGCCTTCATACATCAGGCTGCATTGGTCAATTGTAATAGTAAGTAGCTCTTGATTAGTTTCCATATTGTATACATGTCTCCATGTTCCCCACATCTTTGTCACATGTGTATACACTTCTTATGTTGTTCTAGTTTAGCAGAATAAACCATTTCTTTGCATTTCAGCTGGTACAATTCTTCTTAAATGTTTCCTTCTGTGAGAGCATGACCCTCTATTCTGAGGATGCAGTTGTCATTTTTAAATGTAACAATATTCCACTGTTTTAGTGACAAGTTTCTTTCAACACAAAGAACATAAAATACATGCTATACTTGCATCTCTCTGAGAAGTGTTAGTGAAGCATGATAGTGGAGATGAACACCTCCTATTTCAGCATGCCTGGGGACATTATCAGGGTCAGTGGTGTAGCTGTCAAGTTTGGTGTCAACTGGTGCGGTAGAAAATAGTGCAACATGTATAAGATGTTGAATATTTTTGATTTAAAGGGGTTGTCCCATCTTTAATTTTTGCTTTTCTGGCTACTTACAGCCTATTAGCAGCCAATAGAGGTTGTTGGAAGAGCTAGAAAGAGCTTAAACAATTTGTGTAACTTCCACTTATTTTAATGGGAGTTGCGCTGATGTCGTAGCTACACTGTTTGAGAAATTCCCCGAGGCCCCAATTAGAGGTCTCTGCACAAGTCCCAAGGCATGTTAATGTACATTGTGCTTCAATACTGAAATAATGCCCCTGGTTTCTCCAAATAATATAATGTCCATGTGCTTTCATACAATATAATGCCCCCTGTGCCTCCATTCAATAAGAATTCTCCCTGTGCCTCCATTCAATAAGAATGCCCCCTGAAACATGTAACAATGCCCTCTACTATATTCATAATGTTTCACTGATTCAGTAATAAGGCCCTCTGATATCAAATAATGCTCCCTTATAATGTAATCATGTCCCCTGTTATACAGGGTGGGCCATTTATATGCCTACACCTTAATAAAATGGAAATGGTTGGTGATATCAACTTCATGTTTGTGGCACATTAGTATATGTGAGGGGGGAAACTTTTCAAGATGGGTGTTGACCATGGCGACCATTTTGAAGTCGGCCATTTTGAATCCAACTTTTGTTTTTTTCAATAAGAAGAGGGTCATGTGACACATCAAACTTATTGGGAATTTCACAATAAAAACAATGATGTGCTTGGTTTTAACATAACTTTATTATTTCATGAGTTATTTACAAGTTTCTGACCACTTATAAAATGTGTGCAATGTGCTGCACATTGTGTTGGATTGTCAATGCAACCCTCTTCTCCCACTCTTCACACACTGATAGCAACACCTCAGGAGAAATGCTAGCACAGGCTTCCAGTATCCGTAGTTTCAGGTGCTGCACATCTCATATCTTCACAGCATAGACAATTGCCTTCAGATGACCCCAAAGATAAAAGTCTAAGGGGGTCAGATCGGGAGACCTTGGGGTCAACTGGCCCACGACAACCAATCCACTTTCCAGGAAACTATTCATCTAGGAATACTCGGACCTGACACCCATAATGTGGTGGTTTACCATCTTGCTGGAAAAACTCAGGGAATGTGCCAGGTCTGAGCATTCCTAGATGAACAGTTTCCTGGAAAGGTCTCCCGATCTGACCCCATTAGACTTTTATCTTTGGGGTTATCTGAAGGCAATTGTCTATGCTGTGAAGATACAAGATGTGCAGCACCTGAAACTATGGATAATGGAATCCTGTGCTAGCATTTCTCCTGCAGTGTTGCTATCAGTGTGTGAAGAGTGGGAGAAGACGGTTGCATTGACAATCCACCACAATGGGAAGCACATTGAACACATTTTCTAAGTGGTCAAATAACTCATGAAAGAGTAAAGTTATGTTAAAACCAAGCACATCATTGTTTTTCTTGGGAAATTCCCAATAAGTTTAATGTGTCACATGACCCTCTTCCTATTGAAAAAACTAAAGTTGGATTAAAAATGGCCGACTTCAAAATGGCCACCATGGTCACCACCCATCTTGAAAAGTTTTCCCGTTTACTATACTAATGTGCCACAAACAGGAAGTTAATATCACCAACCATTTCCATTGTATTAAGGTGTATCCATATAAATGGCCCACCCTGTATAATAATGCCCCCTGATAAAGAAATAATGCCCCCATTTGCCCACAGAATGCTCATAGTGTACAATTGTGACAAAACAAAAAATTTAAATACTGATACTTACCAGGTCCCCACAATGTATAAAGCAGCTCTTCTCTTCAGATCAATAGTCTATGAGCTGTATGGCCTGGATCCCGGGCTGGCACAATGACTTCATATCATTGTGCCGGCCTGCCAGGGGATCACAATCATTTCACCCGCTTGTTCTTCTCAAGGTATGGTATGTAAGGGAAACTTGGATTGGCAGCACTGGACACAGCAAAGATAATACAGGTGGGTATATTGTCTTATATTTTACCACAAAACAGTCTTTAAAATACTTTTAAATTTTAAATGCTTTACTTAGATATTCTATCATATACAATATGCAAAGGTGTAGCTAAAGTCATGTGAGTCCCAAGACAAATTTTGGACATTTTAATCGGAAAACAAAACCCACAAAAAGTGAATATGAAAGTTTCTTTGCTGACTGCAATGGACTTGAAGATTTTACTCTGACCAATAAAATATTGAGAAAATATCCAGAGGATAAGCCATCAATTTCTAAGTTATTTATTAAATTATTGTAACTTTTCCCTAAAGCCTTCCTTAAAAGTAAAGTAAAAAAAAAAAAAAAAAGATTGCACAGGAACTAGAAAATGATATATTTCTCCTAAAATATCATTTTTATTAAGCAATATATTCCAACTTACAGCGTATTAATATAATATACTTTTCCAGCAGAAGAGGTGAGTCTGTTAAGATTTTCCATTTGTTGCACTGTTGCAGAAAGTTTATACAAGATACTGACAGGCCATATTACACTTTTTGTGAGAGACACCTTTCATCCAAAGAATCTGCTTGATAGCTTGACGTCCTCCCGGTATCTGGATATCATAAGAATGTGTGACAGTTAAGATGATGACACAAATCATTTTCAATGACAAGCAATCTCTTTCAAAGAGGGCATGTACAGCACACATTACAGGAGAAAATAAAAAGTTAGTGTTGCTGTCAAAAGCTGAGCACATCCTATCCAAAACTACAATATATGGTACATTTCAGGCAATTAAATACATGGTATGCTATACTATTGTTTTGTAATACTCTTACATACCAATTTTAGAATTAGGATAATATTTTATTTGCACTTTAATAATTATAAAGTCATTAAATTGTGTTCTATTTAAAAAACATGTAATATATGAAATGCAGAAAAATGTGTGAATGTTATACTTCTCAATGTTCTCCATCTGTTGAACCAAAGGAATGATAATTTTATACATGTACAGATGTAACCTTTAATTATTTCTAGGATGGACACATCGGTCCATTCTACATGTATAAATATTAACAGGAATATAATGTAAAAATACTCCGTGTGATTCCAGAATATGATATGATCTGTAGAAAGCAGGCCAAAAGAAACTGATCTATACTGAATATTTAAGATTAAAGGGGTACTCCACTGGGAAAAAAAACAAAAACATTTCTTAAATCAACTGGAGTGAGGAAGTTAAACAGATTTGTAAATTACTTCTATTAAAAAAACTCAATCCTTTCAGTACTTATCTGCTGCTATATGCTCCACAGGAAGTTCTTTTGAAGCTGAGTTTTGAATTTCCTTTCTGTCAGACCACAGTGCTCTCTGCTGACACCTCTGTCCATTTTAGGAACTGTCCAGAGTAGAAGCAAACCTATCCTGCTCTGGACAGTTCCTGACATGGACAGAGGTGTCAGCAGAGAGCACTGTGGTCAGACAGAAAGGACATTCAAAAAGAAAAGAACTATCCTGTAGAGCATATAGCAGCTGATAAGTACTGGAAGGATTGAGATTTTTTAATAGAAGTAATTTACAAATCTGTTTAACTTTCTGACTCCAGTTGATTTAAGAAAAAATGTTTTCCAGTGGAGAACCCCTTTAAGTTTAACAAGAATTAATAGCCAATACATTTAGTACTTTGAGCTATACTTACCCTCTTCCCAAATATTGATGTATCTGTACGTATGGGTTGTGTATTAAAGCTGACACAGATCCCTGGCATTGGGTGCAGTGATACGCATGAAGACCTAACCCTCTGACATAGGTTTGTATAATTCTGAAAAACAACTAATATTTATATTAACTTTGTGACTCTATGGCTTATATTTCCTTGCCTTCTAGGTTTACCATATTTTGTCATATATGATTCGCCCAATGGGTGGGGGTCTTGGTCATGATGTGGGTCAGATACTCACAGTTGCAATTGTTTGTATATCACATAGATTGGTCTGCAAGTTTTGTTTAGCTTTATTTATAACCACATGGCTCTCATTTAGGCTCCTTTCACACTGACGTTTGTGCCCGTCAGTATACCAGCCATTAGAAGATAGTGGGATGAGGATGGACGATGGCGCAGATAGGCATCGGCCAACTGACTACATAGGATGTCTCCGTAGTAGGTCAGTTTGTCCTCCTTCTCAGTGGGTGTAAAAAAGGCCCCCATTTTGTTTCGGTAGCGAGGGTCCAATAAGGTGGAGAGCCAGAAGTCATCCCACTGCCGAATGGTAACAATTCGGCGGTCACTACGCAAGCACGTGAGCATGCATTGTGCCTTTTGTGCAAGTGACTTGGAGGAACTCCCTGCCTCCATCTCCACTGCATACTGCCAAGGTGTATCTGTGTCCTCTGTCTCGCGTTCCTCATAACCCTCTAGCTCCTCTAGCTTCTCCTACTCCCCCTCTCCTTTCAGATGACTAGAAAAAACGCCCATCTCGCGAAACCTAAACTGTGCTCCACTGTGCTCCTCCCCCTCCTCCACTTCAGCCCCCACAGGGCTCATTTGGCCATGAGATGTAGGCGCCACGTCTCCAGTGCCCTGACCAGCTAACGTTTCCAACACATGTTGTAGTAGATGAAGCAGTGGAATGACGTCATTCATCCCCTAATGTGGCTTCCTCAAAGGGCAAGAGCAAACGGCAGGTGTCACGTATGAGCTGCCACTGGTTGACATCAAAGTTACACAGGGGAGTCCCCCTATTCGCCTGGAACATTAAGAAATTGGTGATGGCTTTTATCTGTTAGTGTAATCGGTCCAACATATGGAGGGTGAAATTCCAACGCAAATCAGACTATGTTGGGGTATACCATTCTGACACTGCAGCTCAAGGAGGGTATGCTTTGTGGTATACGAGTGGCTGAAGTGGAACACTTCAGGAACCGCTTGACAACCAGATTTAACACGTGTGACATGCAGGGCGCTTGTCTTAGGCTTCCTTATTGCAGCGCAGACAAGATGTTCTTCCCATTGTCAGTCACCATGGTTCCCATTTCCAGTTTTCATGGAGCAAGCCATGAATTGATTTCTTGATGAATTACTTTTAGCAAGACAAACCATGGTATGCTGGAGGGGCACTGAGACTTGTCCATGCAGAGGAGGCTGAGGACACGGTGGAGGATGGGGAGGATGAGGAGGCAGAGTCACAAGACCAATGGCCCGAGAGTGTGGAGGCGGAAGCGGCGTGACCTGTCCAAGTTGCTGTTGTGGCTGTGCAGCAACCACATTTACCCAATGGACAAGCAAATAGCAAGCTGATATATGGGTTACGAGTAGGTGACAAATTAATTTTTTCAGCATTAATAATGGCATATAAATATATAAGTATTAATATGTATTGGTCAGCAGTCAGAATCATTTTAATCAACTTGTCAATAGCACTACCAAAAACCTCTATTAGCTAAATTTGGTAAACAGCATCTTCTGCAGTATATTTTGTAGACATAACTGTTGCAAACCAAATTACAACATTATCCCTTAAATTACACTGCTTTGAGTCCCTCATATATGAAGTAGATGGTTAAATGATTATTTTCTGTCCTGAACACGCTCCACATGATTTATATCAGTTATAGATAAATATATAAGCAAAGCATTGTGGTTGAAGGCTTGAGCTAACGATTTTCTGGTTGCTTAGGAAACCACTATCTTATCCTACATAAACAAACAAACAAAACAAGAAAAAGAAAGAAACAAGAGTATGCAAGGACAGTGTAAAACTGAGCATAATCCGTTGTTTGGCACAAAAATAGTTTTAACTGAGATCTGTACTCAATATTTATGTAGCTACAGCACACAATAAGATATAGGTGATTTGCTGGCATGAATGTTAACCTTTTAATACGTTTACATTGGTACTTAAATTGGTTTAATGCTGAAAAGTTATTTTGTTTTTGTTTTTTTTTGTTTTTTTTTCCTTTTTTTATGTAATTACTTTTACGGCCAACAATATTTTCTGCATAAACAACATGTGTTACATTTTTAAGGAATTGTTTTCCAGCAGAGAATTAACAAATCAGGATATCCAAAGCTTTTTTTCTACATTTTTTTAAATGAGAAAAGTAAAAGTATTAGTATGTCATCAATGAATGACCTTCCTTTATTTTCTAACTTGATGAACCATGACCTAAAGTTACAAAAAACTTTAGGTGACCGTATGAATTGCCAAAATATATAAACAATGCAACTCATTGGGTCTTACTATTTACCCAGAATTAGCCTTCAAGCTCATTGATTGACGAAGAGGGCCATGTGACACATCAAACTTATTGGGAATTTCACAAGAAAAACAATGATGTGCTTGGTTTTAACATAACTTTATTATTTCATGAGTTATTTCGAAGTTTCTGACCACTTATAAAATGTGTTCAATGTGCTGCCCATTGTGTTGGATTGTCAATGCAACCCTCTTCTCCCACTCTTCACATACTTATAGCAACACCGCAGGAGAAATGCTAGCACAGGCTTCCAGTATCCGTAGTTTCAGGTGCTGCACATCTCGTATCTTCACAACATAGACAATTGCCTGCAGATGACCCCAAAGATAAAAGTCTAAGGGGTCGGATAGGGAGACCTTGGGGGCCATTCAACTGGCCCACAATGACCAATCCACTTTCCAGGAAACTGTTCATCTAGGAATGCTCGGACCTGACACCCATAATGTGGCGGTGCACTATCTTGTTGAAAAAACTCAGGGAACATGCCAGCTTCAGTGCATAAAGAGGAAAACACATCATCAGGTAGCAATTTCGCATATCCAGTAGCCTTGAGGTTCCATTGATGAAGAATGGCCCCACTATCTTTGTACCCCATATACCACACCATACCATCAATTTTTGTGTTCCAACAGTCTTGGAGGAATCTATCCAATGTGGGTTAGTGTCAGACCAATAGCGGTGGTTTTGTTTGTTAACTTCACCATTTACATAAAAGTTTGCCTCATCACTGAACAAAATCTTCTGCGTAAACTGAGGGTCCTGTTACAATTTTTGTTTTGCCCATTCTGCAGCACCTGAAACTACGGATACTGGAAGCCTGTGCTAGCATTTCTCCTGCGGTGTTGCTATCAGTGTGTGAAGAGTGGGAGAAGAGGGTTGCATTGACAATCCAAAACAATGGGCAGCACATTGAACACATTTTATAAGTGGTCAGAAACTTGTAAATAACTCATGAAATAATAAAGTTACATTAAAACTGAGCACATCATTGTTTTACTTGTGAAATTCCCAATAAGTTTGATGTGTCACATGACCCTCTTCCTATTAACAAAAGTTGGATTCAAAATGGCTGACTTCCAAATGGCCGCCATGGTCACCACCCATCTTGAAAAGTTTCCCCCCTCACATATACTAATGTGCCACAAACAGGAAGTTCATATTACCAACCATTCCCATTTTATTAAGGTGTATCCATTGAAATGGCCCACCCTGTATAAGAATGTAGACAATTCCAAAGTGTAAACGGCAAGAATGTAAGACGGCACTCACCAGGGTCGTAGCTTCATATCTTTATTTTCATAGTTGCGATGGATAGGGGTACGGTGTTAAGCAGGTATCATGGTGGAGACGCTGAGGACCTCAGCGTGGAGGTAACAGCTGTGTCGTACTTCTTCAGACCATACACACCCCAGGCGTAGCCGCCGGTGATACACCTGCATGACGTCATACAAGGGGCGGGGACAAAAAGAGCAAAAACCAAATGCAAGTGTAATAAAAATTATTTAAAAACAAGTCTCACGCTGGGAAAAGTACACCACTCAATGCAAATAGTTAGATGAAGATACTCAGATCTAATTTTTCATTTAAGCCTAATCTTCCTTGAGCTCCGTTGCACATGATCCAACAAGCCTCAGTTTGCAGGAGGGATTTTTGTCTGTCCATCCTGTCTCTGCTATTAACTCTTTCTATTCTAAAAAAAAATCCAATGCTGATGGATTCCCATTATGTGCCTCCCATATGTGTTCAATAATTCTAGGAGAGCTATTTTTACTGCGTAATGAATATAAGTGCTCAAGGAATTTGATGTTCATAGCTCTTATAGTGCTTCCGATGTAAAATCGTCCAAACTCACATATGAGACCATAAACAACATAATTCGTTTTACAACAGAAAATCTTTGCAATGGATCAATGACCCCCCTAACTTAACGGAATTCCTGCAGATCAACTGTGGGCACCATGTAACTATTTGCATTGAGTGATGTACTTTTCTCAGCGTGAAACTTGTTTTTAAATCTTTTTTATTACACTTGCATTTGGTTTTTGCACTGTTTGTCCCCGCCCCTTGTATGACGTCACGCAGATATTTGACCGGCGGCTACGCCTGTGGCGTGTATGGTTTGAAGAAGTACGGAAGTAGGACACAGCTGTTACCTCCACGCTGAGGTCCTCGGCGTCTCCGCCATGATACCTGCTTGACACCGCACCCCTCTCCACCGCATGAAAATAAAGATATGAAGCTACGACCCCGGTAAGTGCCGTCCTACATTCTTGCCGTTTACAGATTTGTAAACTACTTCTATTAAAAAATCTTAATCCTTTCTGTAGTTATCAGCTGCTGAAGTTGAGTTATTATTTTCTGTCTGACAACAGTGCTCTCTGCTAACACCTCTGTTTGTCTCACGAACTGTCCAAAGCATTAGAGGTTTGGTAATTTGGGATTTTCTCCTACTCTGGACAGTTCCTGAGACAAGCAGAGGTGTTTTCAGAGAGCACTGTTGTCAGACTGAAAAGAACAACTCGACTTCAGCAGATGATTACTGGAAGGATTAAGATTTTTTAATAGAAGTAATTTACAAATCTATTAAAATATATAAATTAGGGCTCAGGGTTTAGGACAAATGGACACATATTGGATTAAATGTATTTATTGATATACAAGCTGAGTACCCGGCATTGCCCGGTTTTTCCTTCCTAATCCATGTTGGGGAGGAAAATAAACAAAGGAGGAAGCTTTTGACTTCATATCCCGTCCTCATATATTGTTGTCATATCCCAACTCCATATCCCAACCTCCTATCCCGTCATCATATCTCGACCTCATATCCAGTTCTCATATCCCGTCCTTATATCCCGTCCTCCTATCCCGTCCTCCTATCCTGTCCTCCTATCCCGACCTACTATCTTGACCTCCTATCCTAAGCTCCTATCAAGGCCTTCTATCTCGACCTCCTGTCCCGACCTCCTATCCCGACCTCCTATCCCAACCTCCTATCCTGACCTCCTATCCCATCCTCCTATCCCGTCCTCCTATCTCGTCCTCCTATCTCGACCTCCTATCCTGACCTCCTATCCCGACCTCCTATCCCGTCCTCCTATCTCGACCTCCTATCCCGATCTCCTTTCCCGACCTCCTATCCCGTCCTCCTATCCCGTCCTCCTATCCCGACCTCCTATCCCGACCTCCTATCCCGTCCTCCTATCCTGTCCTCCTATCCCGACCTCCTATCCCGACCTCCTATCCTGTCCTCCTATCCCGTCCTCCTATCCCTTCCTCCTATCCTGACCTCCTATCCCGACCTCCTATCCCATCCTCCTATCCCGTCTTCCTATCACGTCCTCCTATCCCGTCCATCTATCCAGTCCTCCTTTTCCGTCCTCATATCTCGACCTCCTTTCCCATCCTCCTTTCACATCCTCATATCTCGATCTCCTATCTCGACCTCCTTTCCCGTCCTCCTTTCCCGTCCTCCTATCCCGTCCTCCTATCCTGTCCTCCTATCCCGTCCTCCTTTCCTGTCCTCCTTTCCTGTACTCCTTTCCCGTCCTCCTTTCCCGTCCTCCTTTCCCGTCCTCATATCTCGACCTCCTTTCCTGTCCTCCTATCCTGTCCTCCTATCCAGTCCATCTATCCCGTCCTCCTATCCCGACCTCCTATCCCGTCCTCCTATCCCATCCTCCTATCCCGTCCTCCTATCACGACCTCCTATCCCGTCCTCCTATCTCGACCTCCTATCCCTACCTCCTATCCAGTCCTCCTATTCCATCCTCCTATCGCGTCCTTCTATCCCGACCTCCTATCCCGACCTCCTATCCAGGTCCTCCTATCCTGGTCCTCCTATCCCGGTCCTCCTATCGTGTCCTCCTATCCTATCCTCCTATCCTGTCCTCCTATCCCGACCTCCTATCCCGACCTCCTATCCCGACCCATAATATGTGTACCATTTATTGAAATATCTCCAGCCGTACGGAAGTTATGTGGGAACATCCATTTCCCATTGATTTGCATGGGAGGACAAAAACCCCGACCCTCACAAATGGGGGTAGTTAAGGGTTAAATTAACTATCCTATATTTTAAGTGCATATATAAGTAACATGTGACCAAGTATTATCAAAATATCTCAAGCCATTTGGAAGTTACGCAATAACATATTTCCCATTGACTTGTATGGGACGTTAAACATAAACCCCGCCCCTGGCAAATGGGGATGAGTAAGGGTTAAATTGCCTATCCTATGTTTGTTGTTGACATATAAGTAACATGTGTGTCAAGTTTCGTGTTAATATATTTAGCCGTTTGGACGTGATGCTAAAACATACACGCATACATACATACACACACATGTTGAGTTTTATATATATAGATAATGATATGACAATATAATAAAGTAAAATAGAATACAATAGTGGTGTCTGCGTCTCACAGGGCCCTTGTGAAGGCGCAGCACCCGCTAATATTATCCAAGGTATAAATACTTCACAATATGAATAAATGTATTAAAAAGATATTAAGACCACCATATAGTTAAAAGTTCATATGAAACCTCTGATAGAAATACACTGTACAGGGAGAGAAATCTGAATAGGAGAGTCCAAGTTCATCCACAATAATCAATTCTCTCCTCTCTCCAAAAGTTCTGCAAATTGTGACAGGTTTCAGTTAAATAGTTGTAACCAGTAGCAAACAAAAAAGTTCTTGTTTGTTAATAACCCATAGCAACCATTCGTAAGTGTCCGGCTGCAGCAGTAGATCACAATTCTACAACCTTGCAAAAATGTTCATACACTTGCTATTAGCAGATGATTGTCAAGATATACGCTTGTATGCAGTGACTGTTAATATATTAACAATACATTCATATCTTTGGATACTTTGTATCTCACCACTCCCGGGCACTGATGCGCTGGACTTCACGGGGATGCTGCGATCTTCTCCAGTTGCGCGATGGAATCCCGCAGTGTATTATCACTGGGTGGCTCTCGTGGCGCGAGACAGCATCACCGGAGTCTCGGCCGCCTCCCACGGTGGCAATGCCGGGTGACAGTGGGTTCCGGGTAGTGGTCCTGCAGCGGTTCTGCAGGTAAGTATATTGTTATGCCGGTGGCGTCCTCGTGGCAATGAGGCGCGTATATCTCCTGTATCGGGTGCCGGGTGATTGACAGTTGTATTTCCCGGTATCGGACTGCTGGTTGCTGAACTGGGCAGATAAATGGGTGGTCTCAATAGTTATTTAGGGGGACGCTGGACGCGTTTCAGGACTGTCTCATTCTTTTCTTCAGCAGCTATACATATGGATCCATATGATCCATATATTTGTCCATTGGTCCTAAACGCTGAGCCCTAATTTATATAATTTAATAGACAAACTACTTTATGACACCTTGGGTATAGGTGTTTAATTGGGTAGCCCGGGTTTATTTGGCGGTTAGTTAGACAAGAGCCTCTCCAACTCTTTTTATAATTTACAAATCTGTTTAACTTTCTCGCGCCAGTTGATATATATATATATATATATATATATATATATATATATATATATATATAAGTTTTTTTCCTGGAATACCCCTTTAAGGCGTTAAATGGAACATCAACTAAAACAGACACACAACAATAAACAGGAGCCTCTTTATAATTCTTAAATAATGGCTTATTGGGACTGAAGAAAAAGCCTCTTTAAAACTAAGATTTTTTTTTAGATATGTTCTGTGTAAAAAGAGATATTAAACATTTTGTTTCAATCAAAAAATAGAAAGTAACAGGGGTTGTTTCATTCTTGATGACTTGCACTCAGAAATGTAAAGCACTGCGAAATTTGCTTGTGATATATGAATGTGTTTTATTTTTATTTTATTATTGGTGATTAGGGCATACTGACTGCACAGAGGTGAACCCCAACTGGGTTGCCTTATCTATGGGCTATCTGGTATGTTTATGAATAAGATGTCTAACTATGAAAACCATGGGTCGTACTGTCTACCTAAAGAAACTGTATGTGATTGTGTTGGGACAAGTTACCAAAATTTTGCTGGGACAAGTTACCAGTTGGCTGAGGTAGCAGCAACCTATGCTTTCAAAAGCATTTATAGTGTAACCATAGCCTAGGGGAAATTCCTGGCAGCTAATTCCTTTATAGATTAGAAAGTCAGTAAGAAAAATCCCATGTTTAACCCCTTAACCCCCTAATGGGTATTCCCTGATGTCCTGGTACTTAAGGACAAAGGGCGTACCTGTACGTCGTGGGAATTTCTGTCCCCGGCGCATACTAAGCGGGGACCGGACCGGGATGACTACTGATGTCTGTCAGCAGGCTTCCTGTGCCAATGCCCAAGGGGGTCCTGAGACCCCCCCCCCCCCCCATGTGCAGTGGTCTCTAAACTGTGGCGCTTCAGATCTTGCAAAACTACAACTTCCAGCATGCCCAAACAGTAAACAGCTGTCTCGGTATTCTGGGAATTGTAGTTTTGTACCTCCAGCTGTTGCATAACTACATCTTCCAGCATGCCCTCCGGCGATTAGTACATGCTGGGAGTTGTAGTTTTGCAACAGCTGGAGGCACACTGGTTGTAAAATACTGAGATAGGTAACAGAACCTAACCGAAGGTTTTCCAACCAGTGTGCTTCCAGCTGTTGCAAAAGTACAACTCCCGGCATACACGGTCTGTCAGTGCATGCTGGAAGTTGTAGTTTTGCAACAGCTCGAGATTTGCAACCCCCCCCCCCATGTGAGTGTACTGGGTACATTCACATGGGTGGGTTTACAGTGAGTTTCCTGCTTCAAGTTTGAGCTGCTGCAAATTTTCCACCGCAGCGCAAACTCATACCGGGAAACTCACTGTAAACCTAAATGTAACCTAACAACACTAAACTACACTAACACATAATAAAGGGTAATAAAAATGAAAAACGTATTGTACGGCAGTGTTTCCAAAACGGAGCCTCCAGCTGTTGCAAAACAACAACTACCAGCATTTCTGGACAGCCACTGACTGTCCAGGCATGCTGGGAGTTTAGCAACAGCTGAAGGCACCCTGTTTGGGAATCACTGGCATAGAATACCCCTGTGTACACCCATATGCAATCCATAATTTAGTCCTCAAATGCGCATGGCCCTCTCTCACTTTGGAGCCCTGTTGTATTTCAAGGAAACAGGGCAACATATGTGGTATTTCCGTACTCGGGAGAAATTGCACTTCAAATTTTGGGGCGCTTTTTCTCCTTTTACCCCTTATGAAAAGGATAATTTGGGGTCAACTCCAGCCTGTTAGTGTAAAAAAATAAAAGGTGCTGGTGTTGCCCCATACTTTTAATTTTCCCAAGAGGTAAAACGAATAAAAGACCCCCAAAATTTGTAACGCAATTTCTCCTGAGTATGGTAAAATGCTCTGCGGACGCACAACAAGGCTCAGGAGTGAGAGTGCGCTATGTACATTTGATGCCTAAATTGGTGATTTGCACAGGGGTGACTGATTTTATGGAAACTACACCCCTCATGAAACGTAACAAGGGTTATAGTGAGCCTTAACACCCCACAGGTGTTTGACAAAGTTTCGTTACAGTTGGATGGGAAAATGAAAAAAAAAATGTTTTCACTAAAATGCTGGTGTTACCCAAAATTTTTAATTTTCACAAGGGAAAATAGGAAAAAGGCCCCCCAAAATGTGTAACACCATTTCTTCTGAGTAAGAAATACCCCATATGTGGATGTAAAGTGCTCTGCGGGTGCACTACAATACTCAGAAGAGAAGGAGCACCGTTGGGCTTTTGGAGAGAAGATTTGTCTGGAATTGAAGGCCACGTGTGTTTAAAAAGCTCCCATAGTGCCAGAACAATGGACCCCCCACATTTGACCCCTGTCCACTGTCATGGAACCACGGGGTGCTTTGTAAACGCACATGGCCCCTGACGTCCATTCCAAACAAATTCTCTCTCCAAAAGCTCAATGGCGCTCCTTCCCTTCTGAACCCTCTACTGCGCCCGCCGAACACTTCACATACGTATATGAGGTATTTCCTTACTCGGGAGAAATTGGCTTATGAATTTCAGGGGGCTTTTTTCTCCTATTGCCCCTTGTAAAAATTCAAAAACTGGGTCTACAAGAACATGCGCGTGTAGAAGAAGGAAGATTTAGAATTTTCTCCTTCACTTTGCTGCTATTCCTGTGAAACACCTAAAGGGCTAAAAAAAACTTTCTGAATGTCATTTTGAATTCTTTGAGGGGTGCAGTTTCTATAATGGCGTCATTTATGGCGTATTTCTAATATGAAGGCCCTTCAAATCCACTTCAGAAATAAACTGGTCCCTGAAAAATTGTGATTTTGAAAATTTCGTGAAAAATGTGAAAATTGCTGCTGAACTTTGAAGCAGCCCTCTGATGTCTTCCAAAAGTAAAAACATGTCAACTTTATGATGTCAAAATAAAGTAGACATATTGTATATGTGAATCAATATATAATTTATTTGGAATGTCTATTTTACTTACAAGCAGAGAGCTTCAAAGTTAGAAAAATGCAAATTTTTTTATTTTTTCATCAAATTTTGGAATTTTTCACCAAGAAATGATGCAACAATTGACGAAAATTTATGACTAACATAAAGTAGAATATGTCACAAAAAAATTATCTCGGAATCAGAATGAAAAGTAAAAGCATCCCAGAGTTATTAATGCTTAAAGTGACAGTGGTCAGATGTGCAAAAAACGCTCTGGTCCTCAAGGTGAAAATGGGCTTGGTCCTTAAGGGGTCAAGGATATAGGGCGTACGGGTATGCCCTGATGTCCTGGTCGTTAAGGACACAGGGCGTACCTGTACACCCGTGGGAATTCCGATCCCTGCCGTGTGTCGGGCGGGGACCAGACCGGGATGCCTGCTGACCCCTGGAGGGGTCCTGAGATTAAGATCGTCGATTTGCACTGATTCCGGGCTGATCGGGTCTCTGGTGACCCAGTCGCCTATAAAATAGTAATGATTGGAGCTGACAGCCTCGATCATCCCAAAGGATAGGAGTGAGGTGGCAGGGGTCCCACTTCCTCCTTTCCCCTGCGATTGGCTGGTGTGCCTCCAGCTGTTGCATAACTACAACTCTCAGCATGCATGGCCTGTCAGTGCATGCTGGGAGTTGTAGTTTTGCAACAGCTGAAGGTTGCCCCCCCAAGTGAATGTACAGGGTGCATTCACACAGGCAGGAGTTTACAGCAAGTTTCCCGCTTCAAGTTTAACTTCCCTGGCAGTATGATTCTGTATGGAAATTTGTACCAAAAGTGGTACAATTTTTTACATTCAATTTCACATCTCCTCCCGCCTATTTCACATCTCCCCCATCACACTCCCCTTCCCTTGTCACATTCCCCCCCCCTTATCACATTCTCCTCCCCCTTGTCACATCCCCCCCTTGTCACATTTTCCCCCCTCCTTGTCACATTCCCCCCCCCTTGTCACATTCTCCCGCTCCTTGTCACATTCTTCCCCCCCTTGTCACATTCCCCCCCTTGTCACATCCCCCCCCCTAGTTACATTCTCCCCCCCTCCATGTTACATTCCCCTCCCCCCTGTCACATCCCCCCCTTGTCACATTCTTCTCCCTTTGTCACATCCTCCCCCTTCATGTCACATTCCCCTCCCCCTGTCACATCCCCCCCTCTGTCACATTCCCCCCCTTGTCACATCCCCCCCTCTGTCACATTTCCCCCTTTGTCACATTCTTCCTCCCCCCCGTCACATTCATCCCCCCTTCTCACCTTGTCACCTTGTCTTGTCCTGCAGCAGCATACACTAGGTTTGCCGGGCAGATTTTAAACCTAGTGTATTTGCTGCAGAACAAGCCCTTTCCCCTTCAGCCAATTACTGGCTTTACACCACTGCGGCCTGTGATTGGCTGAAAAGGGAAAGGAGATGAATAGTGAAGAGAGCAGGGACCAGAGCGCATGGAGGGGAATGGCATCTGCAGGGACCGGGATTAGGTAAGCAAAAGTTTTTTTTTTATTTTACTACTTTTTCACTTAGCTCAGTGTTTTTCTAACAGGGTGCCTCCAGCAGTTGTGAAACTACAACTCCCAGCATGCCTGGAAAGCCTTTGGCTGTTCGGGCATGCTGAGAGTTGTAGTTTTGCAACAGCTGGAGGCCCCCTGGTAGGGAAACACTGACTTTTAGTATTTTTCTTTACCTGCCCTGGCCGGCCCCGCCACAGTAGCCGACCCGAGCAGATAATCGCATGTTTTCCCGGGGGCGTATCGCTATTTCGCACTGCTTTTGCGATATATCGTGCAGCCCGGCGGGCAACTCTGCAATTCTACCCCGAGAGTGTCTCGGGGTTACCGATCCTGGCAGGGAAAATTAACCCCGAGTCACACTCAGGATAACCGCTCAGCAGGTTAAGATGTGGCAAATTTTCCACTGCAACTCAAAATTCTAGAGGGAAACTCACTGTGAACCCCCGCCCATGTGAATGTACCCCAAAAACACTACACTACACTAACACTAAATTAAGAGTAAAACACTATATATACACTACACCCTTACATTGTCATCCCCCCAATAACAATTAAGAACTTCTTGTATGGCAGTGTTTCCAAAATGGCATGTTGGTAGTTGTGCAACAGCTGGAGGCACCCTGTTTGGGGAAAACTGTTGTACAGTACTTTTGGGGGAGGAGGCAAGTGTAACGCTTGCATCCGAGTACACCCCTATGAAAATCCCTAATTTCGGCCTCAAATGCGCATGGCGCTCTCTCTCTTTGGAGCCCTGTTGTATTTCAAGGCAGCAGTTTAGGGCCACACATGGGGTATCTCCGTACTCAGGAGAAATTGCGTTACAAAGTTTTTTTTGTTTTTTTTTTCTCCTTTTATCCCATATGAAAAGTTAAAGTTGGGGTCTACACCAGCATGTTAGTTTTAAAAAAATTTCATTTTTTACACTAAAATGCTGATGTTGCCCCATTCTTTTCATTTTCATAAGAGGTAAAAGTAAAAGAAGACTCACAAAATTTGTAACACAATTTCTCCCAAATACGGAAATGGACCCTGTATGCGGACGTAAAGTGTTCTGTGGGTGCACAACATGGCTAAGGAGTGAGAGCGCCATGAACATTTGAGGCCTAAACTGGTGATTTGCACAGGGGTAGCAGCTGATTACAGCGGTTCTGACATAAATGCAAATTTAAAAAAAACACCCACATGTGGCCCCATTTCGAAAACTACACCCCCTCATGGAACGTAACAAGGGGTGCAGTGAGCATTTACACCACACAGGTGTCTGACAGATTTTTGGAACAATACAATAGAAAGTGGAAACAGACAGACCTCTAGGTATATATAGGTGATGAAATGGATTTCTGTGCAAATGTGGGCTAGGTAAAGTGAGTGCAAATGTGGTGTGGAAAAATTGATATAAACTATAATAAAAAATATATTAATAAAAAATATAATAAATATATTACATTATATATTTTATATTTTATATAATAAATATATTACATTATATATTTTTTACAATATATATATATATATATATATATATATATATATATATATATATTGTAAAAAATATATAATGTAATAAAAAAAATGTAAAGTAACAAAACAAAAAAACAACATATATATATATATATATATATATATATATATAATGTATAATGTAAAAGAAATAGAATGAATGGGTGATGTAAAATAGGTGAGTGGTGAATATGTGAGAGGTGAAGAGATATCAAAATGTATAATTTAAATATATAATTAGAAAAGCTGGTTTAAACAAGTATGTTCTAATTTATTATTATTAAAATATTTCCTAACGTATTAGTTCAAGCAGATCCCTTGCTGTGGACTGTAAGTATAAATATAACAATTAAAAAACAGGTATAAGTAGATAGGAATAATAGTACAATAAAACAATTTATAGTTAATATTTCCACCCGTAAGTTGGTTGGAAAAGCCGTTAATTGAATCCAATCTATCAGTAGTTTTAGGCAGATAGTGGATAGTTCAATAGTTAGTCGCAAGTTTGTAACAAATGAGCACCGATATTGTAGCAAGTTTGAGACAAGTTTGTATCAAGAGGTTGGTGCTGTGCACCACTCACCGCACCGCTTTCAGGCTTCTCCGGGATGATCAGACCTCGCTGCTGAGGACTGGCACAGCTCTGCGGCCGGCCTGGATGTAGTGTCCGAGAGCTTGTCTAGATGGAATGTCGAACCCGGAGTGGCACAGATGACTGGCCGAAGATGGTTGGCCGTGGAGGGGTAATTCTCGCGTCCAACTCTATTGAAATGTCGTCAAACACCTGTGGGGTGTTAAGGCTCATTTGACCCCTTGTTACTTGCTGTGAGGGGTGTAGTTTCCAAAAAAGTGTGTGTTCGGGCACCATAGGGGCTTCCTAAATCCGACATGCCCCCCAAAATTCACTCTCCAAAATCCCATTATCGCTCCTACCCTTCTGATACCCATATGAGATATTTCCTTACTCAGGAGAAATTGGCTTACCAATTTTGGGGGGCTTTTTCTCCTATTACCCCTTGCAAAAATTCAAAAACTGGGTCTACAAGAATATGTGAGTGTAAAAAAATTTAGATTTTGAATTTTCTCCTTCACTTTGCTGCTATTCCTTTGAAACACCTAAAGGGTTAACACACTTTATGAATATCATTTTGAATACATTGAGGGGTGCAGTTTTCATAATGGTGTCCATTATGGGGTATTTATAACATAAGGACCCTCAAATTCATTTCAAAACTGAACTGGTCCCTGAAAAATTCAGGATTTTGAAATTTATGTGAAAAATTAGAAAATTGCTGCTATACTTTGAAGCCCTCTAATGTCTTCAAAATGTAAAAACATGTCAACTTTATGATGTCAACATATAGTAGACATGTTGTATATGTGAATCAATATATAATTAATTTGGTATGTCCACTTACAAGCAGAGAGCTTCAAAGTTATAAAATGATACATTTTCTAATTTTTCATGAAATTTTTACATTTTTCACCAAGAAATTATGCAAGTATCAACAAAAATTTACCATTAACAAAAAGTAGAATATGTCATGAAAAAATAATTTCGAAATCAAATTCACAAGTAAAAGCATCCTAGAGTTATTAATGCTTAAAGTGACAGTGGTCAGATGTGCAAAAATTGCTCTGGGGTACTCTGGTGAAAAACTTTTTTTTTTTTTTATCAACTGGTGCCAGAAAGTTAAACAGATTTGTAAATTACTTCTATTAAAAAATCTTAATCCTTTCTGTACTTATTAGCTGCTGAATACTACAGTGGAAATTCTTTTCTTTTTGAAACACAGAGCTGTCTGCTGACATCAGGAGCACAGTGCTCTCTGCTGACATCTCTGTCCATTTTAGGAACTGTCCAGAACAGGATATGTTTGCTATGGGGATTTTCTTTTACTGTGGACAGTTCCTAAAATGGACAGAGATGTCAGCAGAGAGCACTGTGCTCGTGATGTCAGCAGACAGCTCTGTGTTTCAAACGGAAAATAATTTCCACTGTAGTATTCAGCAGCTAATAAGTACAGGAAGGATTAAAGGGGTACTATCGTGGAAAACTTTTTTTTTTTAAATCAACTGGTGCCAGAAAGTTAAACAGATTTGTAAATCACTTCTATTAAAAAGTCTTAATCCTTCCAGTACTTTTTAGGGGCTGTATACTAAAGAGAAATCCAAAAAAGAAATGCATTTCCTGTGATGTCCTGACCACAGTGCTCTCTGCTGACCTCTGCTGTCCATTTTAGGAACTGGAGAAAATCCCTATAGCAAACATATGTTTCTCTGGACAGTTCCTAAAATAGACAGCAGAGGTCAGCAGAGAGCACTGTGGTCAGGACATCACAGGAAATGCATTTCTTTTTGGATTTCTCTTTAGTATACAGCCCCTAAAAAGTACTGGAAGGATTAAGATTTTTTAATAGAAGTGATTTACATATCTGTTTAACTTTCTGGCACCAGTTGATTTAAAAATATAGTTTTCCATGGTAGTACCCCTTTAAGAATTTTTCATAGAAGTAATTTATAAATCTTTTTAACTTTCTGGCACCAGTTGATAAAAAGTTTTTCACTGGAGTACCCCTACGCCCTACGCCCAGTCCCGGTGTTTAAAACGGGGTCACACCGGGTCGGTCCCGGTTGCTATTCATAGCTGGGACCCTGGGCTAACAGCGCGCGGCACCGATCGTTGTGCCGCGCTATTAACCCTTCAGACGTGGCGATCAAAGTTGACCGCCACATCTGAAAGTGAAAGTAAACGCTTCCCGGCAGCTCAGTGGGGCTGATCAGGACATCGCAATAAAATCATGATGTCCTGATCAGCTAGGACGTGAGGTGAGACCCCCTTACCTTGCTCTGTCGCGTCCGATCTGGGTTTGATTGCTCCAAGCCTTAGCTACAGGCTTGAGCAATCGAGCCCCTATCTCGCTGATCCATGCAAATCTATGGCTTTGCAGGGATCAGTATAAGAGATCAGTGTGTGCAGTGCTATTGCTCCCTATGGGAGCAATAGCACTGCAAAAAAAAGTGAAAAAAAAGTTAACAAAGGTCATTTAACCCCTTCTCTAATAAAAGTTTGAATCACCCCCTTTTCCCATAAAAAAACTGTGTAAATAAAAATAAACATATGTGGTATTGTCGTGCGCAGAAATGTCCGAACTATAAAAATATATTGTTAATTAAATTGCACGGTCAATGGCCTACGCGCAAAAAAATTCCAAAGTCCAAAATTGCGTATTTTTGGTCACTTTTTATAACATGAAAAAATGAATTAAAAGCGATCAAAAAGTCTAATCAATACAAAAATGATACCGATAAAAACTTCAGAACAAGGCACAAAAAATGAGTCCTCATACCGACCCATACGCAGAAAAATAAAAACATATTTTAACATATACATTTTCCTGCATGTAGTTATGATTTTCTTCCGAAGTACGACAATATCCAACCTATATAAGTAGGGTATCATTTTAACCGTATGGACCTACAGAATAAAGATAAGGTGTTATTTTTACCAAAAAATGCACTGCGTAGAAATGGAAGCCCAAAAAAGTTACAAAATTACATATTTTCTTTAATTCTGTCGCACAATAATTTTTTTTTTCATTACGCCGTGGATTTTTTGGTAAAATGACTAATGCCACTGAAAAGTAGAATTGGTGGTGCAATAAATAAGCCATCATATGGAATTTTATGTGCAAGATTGAAAGCGTTATGATTTTTAGAAGGTGAGGAGGAAAAAATGAAAATGCAAAAACGGAAAAACTGTGCGTCCTTAAAGGGTTAAAGGGATACTCCGGTGGAACACTTTTTTTTTAAATTCAACTGATGGCAGGAAGTTAAACAGATTTATAAATTACTTCTATTTTAAAATCTTTATTCTTTAATCTTTATCTAAATCTTTATTTCAATATTTATCCTTCCAGTACATTTTAGTAGCTGTGTGCTACGGAGGAAATTCTTTGCTTATTTAATTTATTTTTTGTCTTGTCCACAGTGTTCTCTGCTGCAACTTGATGCCTGTATCAAAAACTGTCCAGAGCAGGAGAAAATCCCCATAGCAAACCTATGCTGCTCTGAACAGTTCCGGACACGGACAAAGGTGGGTGTCATCAGAGAATAATGTGGACAAGACAAAAAAGAAATTTGAAAAGCAAATCATTTCCTCTGTAGCATACAGCTGATAATAAGTACTCAAAGGATAAAGATATTTTTAAATAGAAGTAATTTACAAATCTGTTTAACCTTCTGGCACCAGTTCATTAAAAAAAAAAAAAAAAAGTTTTCCACCGGAGTTCCCCTTTAAGGTGAAAAATGGGCTCTGTCCTTAACCCCTTTATACCATGGGCGTATGGATATGCCCTGGCTTCCTGATAGTTAAGGACCCAGGGCGCACCTGTAGTCCCGTGGGAATTTTTCGTTCCCTGCCACGCGCCGGGCGGGGACAGGACCGGGGTGACTGCTGATATCGATCAGCAGGCACCCCATGCAAATGCCCAGGGGGGTTATCAGACCCCCCATGTCGGCGATCACCGCAAATGCAGATGAATTCACACCTGCGATTTGCACCGATTCCGGGTCTTACTGGTCTATGGTGACCCGGAAAATAAGGGGGATCGGGGTTGTCCAAGACACCCCCTGAACAGATATGAGAGAGGTGGCAGGGGTGCCACCCCTCCTATCCCTGCTATTGGTCGTATAGAAGCGACGACCAATAGCAGATCGGGGGCCTGGGGGGTTTACTTTCGGTTAGGCGGGGCAGAACGTGGAAACTGATGGGGACCAGCGCGGGAGGTCCACTTACCCATTGGTAGTGGCGGAGGCTACTATCGACAGTGGAGATCGGGGGCAGCAGAGGATGATTCCTACGGAAGCCGGTGAGTTGCCTAGCAACATCTGGAGGGCTGCAGTTTGAGACCACTATACAGTGGTCTCTAAACTGTATCCCTCCAGATGTTGCAAAACTACATCTCCCAGCATGCCCAGACAGCTGTTTGGGCATGCTGAGATTTGTAGTTTTGCAACAGCTGGAGGGCAACAGTTTGAGACCACTATACAGTGGTCTCTAAACTGTAGCCCTCCAGATGTTGCAAAACTACAACTCCAACATGACCAAACTGCAGTTTGCTGTATGGGCATGCTGGGATTTGTAGTTTTGCAACATCTGGAGGGCCACAGTTTGGAGATCACTGTGCAGTGGTCTCTAAACTGTAGCTCACCAGATGTTGCAAAACTGCAAATCCCAGCATGCCCAAACAGCAAACAGCTGTCTCGCCATGCTGGGAGTTGTAGTTGCATACCTCCAGCTGTTGCATAATTACATCTCCCAGCATGCCCTTCGGCGATCAGTACATGCTGGGAGTTGTAGTTCTGCAACAACTGGAGGCACACTAGTTGGAAAATACTGAGTTAGGTAACAGAACCTAACTTAAGGTTTTCCAACCAGTGTGCCTCCAGCTGTTGCAAAAGTACAACTCCCAGCATGCACGGTCCGTCAGTACATGCTGGGAGTTGTAGTTTTGAAACAGCTGGAGGTTTGCCCCCCAATGTGAGTGTACTGGGTACTTTCACATGGGCGAGTTTACAGTAATTTTCCTGCTTCAAGTTTGAGCTGCGGCAAATATTTCGCATCAGCGCAAACTCCTAGTGGGAAACTCACGTAACCCGCCAGTGCGAATGTACCCTAAAAACATTACACTACCTTAACACATAATAAAGGGTAAAACACAACATATACACCCCCTTACACTGTCCCCCCCCCCCCCCAAATAAAAAAGAAAAACATATCGTACGGCAGTGTTTCCAAAATGGAGCCTCCAGCTGTTGCAAAACAACATGCTGTCCAGGCATGCTGGGAGTTTAGCAACAGCTGGAGGCACCCTGTTTGGGAATCACTGGCATAGAATACCCCTGTGCATGGCACTCTCTCACTTCAGAGCCCTGTCGTTTTTCAAGGAAACAGTTTAGGGCCACATATGGGGTATTTCTGTACTCAGGAGAAATTGCGTTACAAATTTGGGAGGGCTTTTTCTCCCTTTACCCCTTATGAAAAGGAAAAGTACGGGGCTACACCAGCCTGTTAGTGTAAAAACATTTACACTAACATGCTGGTGTTGCCTCATACTTTTTATTTTCACAAGCAGTAAAAGGAAAAAAGACCCCCAAAATCTGTAACACAATTTCTTCTGAGTACGGAAATACCCCATATGTGGGCGCAAAATGCTCTGCGGATGCACAACAAGGCTCAGGAGTGAGAGCGCACTATGTACATTTGAGGCCTAAATTGGGGATTTGCACAGGGGTGGCTGATTTTACAGAGGTTCTGACATAAATGCAAAAAAATAAATACCCACATGTGACCCCCATTTTGGAAACTACACCCCTCATGGAATGTAACAAGGAGTATAGTGAGCCTTAACTCCCCTCAGGTGTTTGACGAATTTTCGTTAAAGTTGGATGGGAAAATAAATTTTAAAAAAAGTGCAATAGAAGACAAAGAGGCAGTGCAGCTCAATCTACCATCTACTCCGAGGTTAACTGGTAGGTCTAAAAACCCCAAAAGACCCAGTAATCAACAAGAAGAAATATAATAAGAGATAATTATATAACCAGTCCTCAAGAAGTAGTGAAAATAAGTAGTGAAAAAAGGGGAAAGAATAAAAAAGGGAAAAATTAGTGGTTTCGAATAAAAAATGTACAGTGATATGTGAAATAAAAATAAAAATAAAAATAAAGACAACAGTAAAAAATAAATAAAAATGAAAAAGAGAAAGGGGAGAAGAAAATGATAAATGAATAAATGAGGAAAAAAAAAAAAAAAAAAATGAATAAGCCTGCAGAAAATGATAATACCTAAACAATCATATGCATTTATTAAAAATAAAACTGATTGATGCCTGGGCAGGGCCCTTGCTCAGGCATGCAATAAAAATATTCCAATAAAATAATAAAAAAAAAAAAAAAAAAGCCAACTATCTCAAATTACAAAAATAGTCCTTTGTAGCCGAAAAAATGATATGAATAGCAACAATATTAAATGAAAAATCCGGTGATTGAAGAGACTGTGTGCTCCAATGGTACTCCTATATAAAATACAGTCACCTTGAGCTGTGATAAATGTTTCAATGTTTCATTGTAATTGCTCGCTGTTATCTACTTGTGTCCCACAACAAATGTTTGTAGAAATAACAATATTGATAGCAAGATACAGTTGCTTATGTGAGATCAGGCACAGTCCCTTATGCATATGTTCACCGTGATGATCGGCGGCTGTATATCTCCAAAGTTGCAGTCTCCGGGGACTGTGGGAGCCCAGTGCCCGCACGGACCGGATCGATCACTGCCCTGGTATGGGTAAAGAGGTACTTATCGTGCCGTGGTTGGGACGATGTGATGATCCCAATTACGATAATGTAAGCCGCTGGGTAATAGATCGTAGCCAGGTGGGAGTATCGTGCTTCGCACAGCTTAGTGGCCGGTCTATGGAGAAAACGGCAGCCACTGCCCGGCGTCCTCGTGGCGTGTGAATGGCGCGTTAATTCACAGTGGTCCACTAGTCCGGGTCCTACAGCGCTGTCCAGGTAGTATCGGCTGATACAGGTGTCAAGCCAAATTTGAGATAGGGATGGCAAATGGATGTAAGACAAGGCTAATAGGGATCCCTGGGATCTCGGCTGCGGCACCCCGCTATCATTACTGCACAGAGCAGATTTGCTCCGTGTGTAATGACCAGCGATACAGGGGCCAGAGCATCGTGACGTCACGGCCCGCCCCTCCCACAGACTTGCATTAAGGGGGTGGGCCGTGACGTCACGATGCTGTTACAGTGGTGCCCAAACGGTACCCCTCCAGATGATGGCCACCACACCCCCTCCCATAGATTTGTATTGAGAGGCGGACCATTACCTCATGAGGGGGCGGAGCCGTGATGTAACAATGCTCTGGCCCCTGTATTGCCTGTCATTACACATGGAGCAAGTCTGCTCAGTGCAGTAATAATAGCGGGGTGCCACAGCGGAGATCCCAGGGGTCCCATGCAGCGGGACCCCGGCAATCTGACATCTTCTCCCCTATCCTTAGGATAGGGGATAAGATGTATTGGAGCGGAGTATCCCTTTAAGGGGTTAAAGCACACTTTGTCATGAATTTTTACCCACATAAACTAATCCTAGGTTGACAAAAGTGGTTACCAATTACAAATCAGGCATAGCTTTTGCTGATTTCTAGCAGCTTTGATCTGGCTTAAAAGGTTTTTATTACAGTCATCAACA
Source organism: Hyla sarda (assembly GCF_029499605.1). Classification (NCBI taxonomy): domain Eukaryota; kingdom Metazoa; phylum Chordata; class Amphibia; order Anura; family Hylidae; genus Hyla; species Hyla sarda. The sequence continues at coordinate 335,845,235 of NC_079192.1, forward strand.
GTCATGTAGGCATGGCTATGCCCCGCGGCCATCAGGCATATCCACTGTATGTCAGCGCTGGGACCGCTGTGTGATTGACACACAGGTCCCAGCAAAAAGACTCCTTATTATCTTTATGTGTGGGTGGCGAACATTCAAGTTTATAAGAAAAACCAGTGCCTGTTTTCCTTTCTTCATAAAGTGCCTGCGCTGCGCTGTGGGTGGTGAGTTTTCATAGCAAGCACTCGCTCCTGATGGTCCCAGTGCATGGTGTAATGCTCTGCCTCTAGCATAACGCTGCGTACTGGGACTATCAGGAGCGAGTGCTAACTACAAAAATACACCGCCCACTGTGCAGAGTCGGCACTTTCTGAAGAAAGGAAAACAGACACTCGTTTTTCTTATAAACTTGAATGTTCGACGCCCGCACATAAGGATAATAAAATGTCTATGCGCTGGGACCTATGTCAATCACACAGCGGTCCCAGTGCTGACATACAGAGGATAGGCTTGGTGGCCGTGGGGCATAGCCGGGCCTATACAACTGTTGCTGACTGTAATAAAAAGCATTTTTAAGCCAGATCAAAGCTGCTAGAAAGCAGCAAAAGCTATGCCTGAGTTGTAATTGGTAACCTGGCATTAGTTTATGGGGGTGAAAATCCATGACAGTTGTGCTTTAAATAATCCTTTGTACATAAACACAGACACTTTTATAGGTAAAGGTATTCACTGCTTACATTTTTATTCTATTGCATAGCAAACTGTATTTCTATTTTTCCCTATTTAACACGTTATATTGTATTACAAATAATTCTAATATCTCATAAACATTAATTGTTTACTCTATTTTTTTATTATTGCAAAATGTATTTGAACAAGAAGCTGCTGATCAAAGTCAGGCACTTTAATTGTGAGTTAGCCTTTAGATTTTCTGTGGTTTTATTAAATGTCTATGGGAGCAATTCATTATGTTCCAATGCTGCCAAATGGGTAATGTCACATAGAACCTCCAATTTACTACACTGTGTAAATCTTATAAATGTCCCCATATGTCTTCTACAGAGCATACACTACTACAAAAGCTGATTTACTGTCTTCAGGAGCACCCCTGCCTATACCAGGCAAAAGCATGTGGCACGGAAGCTTGCTGTAAAATGATATTTACAGTGTCATTACCAGAAATAAGACATTGATAATTATTTCAAGGAAATTATTATTTCTTTTTCCAACAGCTGCTGTGACCATTGAACATAATAAGGGCTTTAGGAAGGACAAAACAACTGCTTTGGTATAACATTGTGTCTCCTACAAAATCAACTTGCAGTGTTGAAAACTATAAAATATTTTAAGGGGTACTCCGGCGCTTAGACATCTTATCCCCTATTCTTTGAATAGGGGATAAGATGCCTGATCGCAGGGGTCCCGCTGCTGGGGACCCCCGTGACCTTGCACGCCGCACCTTGTTAAAATCAGTCCCCAGAGCATGCTCCGGGGACTGATTTTAACGGGGTGCGGTGTGCAAGATCACACGGGTCCCCAAGGCGGGACCACGGCTATCAGACATCTTATCCCCTATCCTTTGGATAGGGGATAAGATGTCTTAGCGGCGGAGTACCCCTTTAAAGGAAAACTGTCAGATATTTTCTCCCGCACTATCCACAGTACTGGTGGATAGCGCGGGAGACGCTGATTAAACGAGCCCTACCTTGCCTGGATCCGCCCTGCTTTTTGCCGGCAATTGTAGTTTTATTCTATGTGTATATCTTGCTGTAACTGCCACAGGCGGGGCTTCTGCAGCTAACTGAGGCTGATGTCAGCGCCGCTTATGAATATTCATAAGCAGCGCTGATATCAGTGCCAGTTAGCTGCAGAAGCCCCGCCCGTGCCAGTTACAGCAAGATATACACATAGAATAAAACTACAATTGTGGGCGAACGGCCGTGCGGATCCGGGTGGAAAGTGGATAGTGCGGGAGAAAATATTTGACAGTTTTCCTTTAAAAAAAAAAAAAGAAAATCACACACCCTTGACATATTGTAGCACACTGGTTTTTAGCCAACACAACATTCCTGTAATTTAACAGATTAAGTAATATTTTTGATATAACTAAAATGTTAACATCGAACCCAATGATTTCTATAAACATAACACAATGGGCAACTTTTGCACAACTCTGCGATTTGGCTTTTAATTTGACACATAAAAACTTTGTTGGTTTTTATTCTAATTCAGGAAAAAAAATTGTGTCATGTTCAGTTTGTTGTTTTATGTGCAGAAAATGTATATCCAAAAATTACGTGATGTGTACAGGTCCCAATCTCAAATGCAGAAACGCAACGATTATTTGAGGTAAATGTCTTCAGAAATTGTCTCCTTTTTATAGTAAAATGTAGCTTCTCGTAAATACAAATCCATATTTGCAGGTGTTTTTATCTCCCAATTAACAATGATCAGAGAGCATAATGGTTGAACAGATGACTTTACTTCTTTCACAACAGTGGCACAAGAGCTTGGTGTTACAAATAACATCTGTGGCACAATATGCTTTGTGGTTACAAGTTATTCTTAGTGGAAGAGAATACTTAAATGTTTCAAACTTCACGTCTATGCATTGAGCTAGCATAGATTTCTGCTATACTTCACTTTAGTTATCGGCATAAGTATAGTAAGGCTGGTCTCACTTGCTAGTATTTGGCTTAGTATGCAAAATTTGCATCAGTATGTGGAAGCTAAAACCAGAAGTGGGTCCAAAACACAGATCTTTACATTACATTTTTTTTCTGCAGGCTCCACTTCTTCTTTTGGGTTAAAAATGCAAAAAAAAAAAAAAAAAACTGAGAACCCAGTTTAAATCTGCTGAGCCATTTTGCCTCCTTTTAAATATTGTCCAATTTTAGTTTAATGCTTAAGATGTGTGCCAAAATGTGTCATTCTCGGTGCATTAAGCTCCTTTCAGCAAGTTCCCACTCACTTCCTGATTGATAGCCCACACCTGTTTGCAGAGTGTCTTTAACCCCTTAAAGACCGAGCGTGTATCCGTTTTTTGCACTTTCGTTTTTTCCTAATTACCTTTTAAAAATCATAACACTTCCAATTTTTCACCTTAAAACCTATATGATGGCTTATTTTTTTTGTGCCACCAATTCTACTTTGTAAAGACATCAGTCATTTTACCCCAAAATATACGACGAAACGGCAAAAAGATCCTTGTTTGACAAAATTGAAGAGAAAACACCATTTTGTAAATTTTTTAAATGTTGGGGGCTTCTGTTTCTACGCAGTAAATTTTTTGGTAAAAATTACATCTTTTATTTATTCTGTAGGTCCATACGATTAAAATCATACCCTACTTATATAGGTTTTATTTTGTCTTACTTCTGGAGAAAACTACATGCAGAAAAATCAATATGTTTAACCTCTTAAGGACCAAGGGCGTACAGGTACGCCCTTGGTCCTGCTCTCCTGATATAACGCGGGGTTACACAGTGACCCCGCGCCATATCGCGGTGGGCCCCGCGTCATAGTGAAGCCGGGACCTGCCTTTAATAGCGCACAGCGCCGATCGCGGCGCCGCACGCTATTAACCCTTTAGCCTCGTGGCCGCGCGGCTAAAAGTGAAACCGAAAGTGGCCGGCTAGCTCAGTCGGGCTGTTCGGGATAGCCGCGGCTAATCGCGGCATCCCAAACAGCTGACAGGACAGTGGGAGGGCCCCTACCTGCCTCCTCGCTGTCCGATCGCCGAATGACTGCTCAGTGCCTGAGATCCAGGCATGAGCAGTCATGCGGCAGAATCGTTGATCACTGGTTTCTTATGAGAAACCAGTGATCAGCATAGAAGATCAGTGTGTGCAGTGTTATAGGCCTATAACACTGAAAAAAAAAGTGAATAAAGATCATTTAACTCCTCCCCTATTAAAAGTTTGAATCACCCCCCTTTTCCAATAAAAAAAAACACAGTGTAAATAAAAATAAAAATAAACATATGTGGTATCACCGCGTGCGAAAATGTCCGAATTATAAAAATATATCATTAATTAAATCGCTCGGTCAATGGCGTGCGCGCAAAAAAATTCCAAAGTCCAAAATAGTGCATTTTTGGTCACTTTTTATATCATTTAAAAATGAATAAAAAGAGATCAATAAGTCCTATCAATGCAAAAATGGTACCGTTAAAAACTTAAGATCACGGCGCAAAAAATGAGCCCTCATACCACCCCATACACGGAAAAATTAAAAAGTTATAGGGGTCAGAAGATGACAATTTTAAACGTATTAATTTTCCTGCATGTAGTTATGATTTTTTCCAGAAGTCCGACAAAATCAAACCTATATAAGTAGGGTATCATTTTAATCGTATGGACCTACAGAATAAAGATAAGGTGTCATTTTTACCGAAAAATGTACTACGTAGGAACGGAAGCCCCCAAAATTTTGTCACACAATGATTTTTTTTTTCCGTTTCACCGTAGATTTTTTGGGCAAAATGACTGACTTCATTACAAAGTAGAATTGGTGGCACAAAAAATAAGCCATCATATGGATTTTTAGGTGCAAAATTGAAAGAGTTATGATTTTTTAAAGGCAAGGAGCAAAAAACGAAAATGCAAAAACGGAAAAACCCCCGGTCCTTAAGGGGTTAAAATTGTCATCTTCTGACCCCAATAATTTTTTTTATTTTTTCATGTTCGGGGTGGTATGAGGGCTAATTTTTTGTGCCTGAAGTTTTTAGTGGTACCATGTTTGTTTTGAGCGGACTTTTTGATCACTTTTCATTCATTTTTTCGCAATATAAAAAGTTACCAAAAATACGCTATTTTAGACTTTGGAATTTATTTGTGTGTACGTCATTGACCATGTGGTTTAATTAACAATATATTTTTATAGTTCGGATATTTACGCACGCGGCAATAACACATATGTTTCATTTTATTATGGTAACATATCTTTTATATGGAATTTGGGAAAAGGGGGGTGATTTAAACTTTTAATTAGGAAGGGGTTAATGGGTGTTTTTTTAAACTTTTTATTTATCTTTAAATTTAAATAATTAGATTCCTCATACAGATCAATGTGGTTTCATACCACATTGATCTGTGTGCTCTGCGCTCGATTGACAAAGCCTGGTCCTGCCAGGCTTTATCATTCACAGCGTAGCAGCCGGCACAGCAGCTGGCAAGCAGTTGATTGCCACCTCGGGATCATGCTGCGGGGCGGGGGGGGGAGATCCACCCCACTGGACCACCAGGGATGGTTTAAATGTCCCTTTAGACACCGCTGTCAACTGTGACAGCGGCAATCTAAAGGGTTAATAGCTGGCCGGCCGCATGTCAGCTATTAACGTTGGCTCCCAGCTACAGGAATCAACTGGGGACCGGCCAATGTGACGCGGGCTCGAGTCGGGAGCTGGCTCGTCCTTAGACAGCAACCGATTAATAAATCTTGTAATAAATTTCAGCACACATTGCACCAATATTTTAGGTGCAGGCAGTTCTATTTTTCTTCCCCATTGTTTTGATTTAAATCTTCACAGCCATACACAAATATACACGCATTATTTAACGGGAAACTGATAGCCTGTTCACCCGCACTAAACCAAATATACTGGGCTATAGTGTAGGTGAACAGCATTAAAACCAGTGGTCACTTACTTTAATTGGGGAAGAAGTTGCAGAGTAATGCCAATCTCCTCATCTATTGCTATTGCACTGCTGTGTGCAATGGACACGGAGAGCCGGCTCGATAAGCTTTCCTGCCTCCTCAATATTCACCTCCTGGCCTGCCCCTCAATGAGTATTCAAATGTCTTCACTCTCGCTTCACTAGGACATGAGAGCCTGGTAGAGGTGAGCATGCTGCTCTCTGAGCAGAGCACAGGCGCTGCCGCCTCGCTACACCTGGAAGTCGGTTGTAGCGAGGCAGCAGTGCCTGTCCGGTAAGCTCACTTCATGTACTAGTAACATGAGAGTAAAGACATTTGAATATACATCACGAAGGCAGGGCGGGCATTGAATTTTGAGGAGGCAGGGAAGCTTGGTGAGCTGGCTCCCCGCCTCCATTGTGTGCAACATCGCAATAGCAATAGATGAGGAAACGGGAATAACTCTGCAACTACTCCACTAATTAATGTATGTGATCAATGTTTTCATTGTTGTTCACTCACATTCTAGTTAGTAAAAAAAAATTGACAGTGACCTAGATTATGATTTGGTTCCACACAAGACTTGGCTGAAGAACGTAAGCCCACTGAAGAAGAAGTGTTGCCATGAGCACCTTTAGTAGTGTTGTTTTAGACTAGTAACTCATGTATTAATGCATTAAATAGCCGCATTATGGAATATAGGAATATGCATAAAAGGTACTTTTCTAATAACTTAATGTCCTAGATATACAGTAAAATGTGCAGAAGCTATAATTTATCATTTCATTTAATTTAGGACCTTACGGGTCCTTTCTAGATGAATTTGAAATTGTTTAGTGTGAAGAAATATACATATGTAAGCCTATACACACTGCTTATTCACACAGTTCATTTATTATGTTACAGCTCTGCTTAATAAATGACAACCAGTCTCAGACCTGTAACTTCACACATTTTGTACTATAATATAATAACTACTCTGATCTTCATGTCATGTTTCAGTACTAACAAGATTACATCTCTACATTTACAATTCAGAAATGCAGAGTTTCAACTGACTACATGTGTAAAAGATTGTATCATTGCCATTTTAAAGACCAACTAGATGTAAAATATTTTCTTTACTTCTAGTTCGTTGTCAAAATGCACAAGTTCTCCATCTTTCCCTACATGTATGAAGATCAGTAGTAGCAGAGGATGTGTCCCTAGCCTCAATTTACAAGATCAACTGTCTGTTAGGGTGGATTTAGATGTGCAATAAAAAAGTAAAGTCTGGTATGGTCCCATGTAGCGTTTACGCAGCATATTTCACGCTGTGCAAAACCTGCTATGTAGCAGGAAATATATATTCTCAGATAGGCAGACACGCAGGGCCTACTCATTGCAGCCCTGTGTGCTGTGAGGTTTGGATGTGGAGCCGCATGTTACAGTCAAGCTGGCGTGCAGACCCGCCTCCAAACCTCACTGAACACACAGGGCAGCCGCCTGGTATGTGTAGGCTTATCGGAGAATACGCAGCATATTTACCTCTGCGCAGAAGATTTTGCGCAGCATTAAATACGCTGCGTAATCACTAAGTGGGACCATACTCTTACTCTTAGGTTAGTGTCATACACAGTATATATTCTAATACTTCAGTTTAATGCTATCTTTTGAGACAAAGCCAGAAGTAGATCCAGCAGGAAGAATAAGTATTGCTTTTGAATTTCTGACTTTAGAAATTAACTAACTGCGGCAAAAACAGCAGTGTTTTAAAAAATAAAACTTCAGTGGTGCCTCATCGAGTTTAATTTATTTATAAGGAAAAAAATGTAATACGTTTTATTTATGAGTTACTACATGTTATTAATTTAATAAACAACACAGATGACTATATTATAGGCTATGAGCACCTTTGAAAAGTAATGCTTTTTCTTGATTTGTATTTGTAAATATTTTTATTATTTTGTAAAATAATTTTCTCCCTAAGTATATAACTCCTTAAGGACGCAGGGTTTTTCCATTTTTGCATTTTCATTTTTTCCTCATCACCTTCTAAAAATCCTAACGCTTTCAATTTTGCACCTAAAATTCCATATTAAGGCTTATTTTGTGCGACAAAATTTAAGAAAAAATTCAATTTTGTAAATTTTGGGGGCTTCCGTTTCTGCACAGTGCATTTTTTGGTAAAAACTAAACATTATCTATATTCTGTAGGTCCATAAGGTTAAAATTATACCCTACTAATATAGGTTTGATTTTGTATTACTTCTGAAAAAAATCATAACTACATGCAGGAAAATTTACACGTTTACACATTGTCATCTTCTGACTCCTCTAACTTTTTTATTTTTCCGCATATGGGGCGGTTTGAGGGCAAATTTTTTGTGCCGTGATCTGAAGTTTTTATCATTACCATTTTTGTATTGATCAGACTTTTTGATTGCTTTTTATTCATTTTTTCATGATGTAGAAAGTGACCAAAATATGCTATTTTGGACTTTGGAATTTTTTTGCGTGTAGACCATGTCGTTTAATTGATGATATATTTTTACAGTTTGGACAGTTCCGCATGCCACATATGTTTATTTTTATTTACACATTTTTTTTTTTTATGGGAAAAGGGGGGCCTCAAACACTCTGGACACACACACTAGGCACGACTGACCTCAGCAAACACTTTTCTTTAAAGTGCAAAAGAGAAAGAGCTAGCTCCACCCAGGGCTTATATGGGGAGACTAGCAGGGAGTCCATAGGTCACCTGGTCACTGATAACTCCTGGGTAACATGACATATCACATGGTGCAACTCTTAAAGCAACAAAACATTTTATAATACAATACAATGCAGAACATATGTACAGGGGGGAAACAAGTACAAGGGAGCCCAGGGGACACTAAAGGGAGGCAGAGGGACAGGGCAGCAAGGGTACGGGTAACACCTCCCGTACTGCACCACCACGTGTCCTATGAGTAAAAATACATATAGGACATATATAAAAAGGGCAGAACTACAAAAAAGCACAGGTTGCCCTGACAGCAAGTAAGAATAACAAATTCATTGACCCAATGCTAAATTGGTCACATTAAATTAAGTGCAATGTGCATAACAACATATCATTATAATGACTGTAGGTACCAACAAGTTTAGATATATTAAACATACATTGCACCTGTCTTATATAAATTCACATTCAGTGATTTCTGGGACCAAAGCCTCTGCAGCTTGCTGTATGAACTTTATTTTTTCTTCATACGTGTACACAACCTATATGATTTTCCCAGCAGACTGTCTTGTATCTGCTCCACTATCTTTCTTTCTCCAGCCTGAGTCAGTTGTCCCTCAATGTTTCTTTTGCAGTCCACTTATTGAGCTGATCTGTAACTCACTTTCCTTCCCTGTCAATATCTCATACATAGAAAGCAAAAAGTTCATTGGGCAGATCTATTTTTAGCAGCTAAATGGTAGGACATTTTTAATAAACACTATTTTAAAAAGTTGCACTGCATCATAATTAAGGCAAGGCTTGAGGGGTTGGGAACATTACTCTGCTCCATTATATGAAGCACACTCAGGAGCTGAGTGTGCTTCATATCTAGTGGGTCCCCGTTTCTATCAGAAGCTGGGACACATGGCTAATACAAGACATCGCTGATCAGCAGCAAAGTTGATTGTGGCATCTAAAACAGGAAAAAACCTCATCCTGGTTAGCTCAGTGGGCTGATCGGGACCACTGCGACAAAATCGCTTGGTCCTGACCAACTGAGAGGACAGCAGGAGGTACCTTACCTGCCTCCTCGCCATCTGATCAGCATTCCAGTGCTGCAGGAAGCCATGGCAGCCTGTAGCAATGGAGAGCCCATAACAATGATTAATGCTGTCCCATAGCACACCATGGAACAGTGTATGCAATCTGAAGATTGCATGTAATAGAAATAAAATATTTAAAGCATTATGGCTATCAATAGTCAAGGAGGAAAAAGCTAAAGTGCAAAAAATGATGTCTTTCAGGGGTTAAAAACCTGAACGTGTGAACACAGTTATAAGGTGTTAGACCACATCAAAACTGTATTGGTCAATTTTCAAAGCCATTTTATGAGTAAGTACCAACAGAAAATGTAAAACAATATCACGGAAACATAACACACACTTCAAGACTGTTGTTCATAATTTTCACATATAAAATATGTATGGCTATTCTAAAAATAAAACAGTAGTATTGTAAATTAATCCTGAAATTATCATATTTAAACCAATTATTACCCAGTACAAAAGGAGCCAGCAGGCAATCTAGTTAAAGTGCATTTAAACAAGTGGAAACAAGATGCTGTATTCACCCTGATTGCTACTATTCTTAGTTAATTAGTTTTCAGTCAATATAAATGTACACTTAACATATATTCAAGTACAACAAACAAACCTGTAGAGAGAAAACACTGAAATGTCCAGATAAAAAACCTTACAGTAGTAAATCCAAAATGTGTTGTTAACACTTACAGATTGTTTAGATTTAGTTTTGGTTTTAATTTTTGATTACTTTAATTTCCTAACATAAAATTTGTCACACTAACATAAAATACATTACATTTATACTGTACAGGAGTTTGCATGGACTACTAAATGTACAGTCTTTACACAATGCTCTGACTAGTGCCATAGGGTGTTGCCATAAAAACCAAAACAGGGAGGTCTAAATAAGTTTTGTTTAAAGGGAATTAATCAGATTTTACCATATATAATGCTTGGCAATGTGTTATATGTCATTAAATCTTTAGCCTCACCATCCCTGGGGACGTTTATAAGGCAGGGTTCACTTTTGTCCGGCATCCGGCATAGGTGAACTCAGCCTATATCTGTACGCAACTGATGTATGGCAACAGTTGTATGGCATCTGGCTTCCATTGTTTCTGAATGGCCGACAGGGGAACGCAGCAAGCTGCAATCCCCTTTCCGCTGTATTCCAGCATATCCAACCATCCGGTGGCAAAATTGAGACACTGGATGATTGTGATTTGTCCCACTGAAATGAATGAAATCAGTTCTAGCATCAGTTTCCCTCCAGTGCACGCCAGAGGGAAACTGTGCCGGACAACTGATATATGTGAACCCAACCTAAGTCCCCCCCGTCCCCCTGTAAATAGTCCCCTGGATGGGAACTATACTCACCTAGTCCTGTTGCTCCGGCTGTAGTGATGCTCCCTCAATGTGATTGATAGCCCATGTCACTGCTCTTCTTCATCTGCTTAGGCAGCGGAGCAATGATGCGGTTTGTCAATCAAGCCAAGGAGGCGTTACTACTGCCAGCGTAAGACTTCCTTCACATATACTATACTTTTTTATTGTGTTTTTGTGGCATTTTCTTTTTTCAAATCTTGTGATGAAGGATTTCTATTGAATATATATATATATATATATATATATATATATATATATATTTAGTCACAAAAACATGTTTACACATGCCTGTTTTTTTTTTTTTTTTTTAACTATTGAGGACTATGGGAGGGAAAACACTGCAAACTGGGTGAAAAATGCAATAGCTACAACATGCAGCATTTAGGTGAAAAAAATTACCAAAAAAACACAACTCAAGGGAGTAAAAAAAAAACCTCCATAAATGAAAAAGGATTGAAGGTTTTTATTTCCCGGTTGACTCTCATCTAACATCCGCATCCTCCATGGTGTTTTTTTTCTTCAGAAAAACACTATGTGTTAAACTACCCAACAGCAATTGTAGCACTGCAGTTCTTGGCTTTTGGCGCATCACTTTTAGGAGGTCCATTCTCCTATATGCCTTCAAATGTAAAAGGGGAGCAGATTTTGGCACGAGAGAGAAAAGGAAGATTTTGAGAATATAATAGGTATTTTTCCTCCTTTTCCCTTGTGCTAAGAGCCAATCCTCTATTTAAACAGAAAAGACATATGGGAGAGTAAATCTCTAAAGTGGGAGGTACACTGGGGTCTTGCATTGTATCAAACAAGTGTTATCAAGAAACGTTAGCACAATGGTTATAATCAGTCCAAAGACAAAAAGCCACACAAATGTTATATCCAGGCCAGGTTTTCTTCAATAGTGGGCTCTAAAAGGAAGAGACATATTGCAAAAATATGTATATTTCCTCTTTTGCTGATCCATTTCCAATTTTGCTTACAATTTTGGGTACAAGAGTGCAAATTATTACAAACTTTGTGATGTGTTCTGAGAGCTTTCAATAAAATAACATTCCATTTATGTTCAGAAAATAGACAAGCAAGTTTTATAAATGTTGTGCTTCATTTGTCTATAAAGCAGTGATCACAGCAGTTACTTTTAAGTTCAAGGTGTTGTTAACAGCGATTAAGCTTGAAGTCTTTACTTTGATTCATGTGAAACACATTTTGTGTAATTGGATGGATGCATGGGTCAGAAAGGTTTACCGTAGGCCAGGGACTAAAAGGTAGATGAAGGCTTCCCAATTCAAAAACAATGCTCCGAACAGTGGTTTACAAAGTAAAAAATCGTGTATAAAATGACTCGTCTGGCAACAAAACAAGTTCTCACCGCTCTTTGGAGGGAATTTCACATTTACATCTTTAGCTCAACAACAACAAAAAATACCTTCCATGCAAGTTGTGGATAATGCCATATAACTGCTGGATATTGCAAGGCTCAGAGGGTTTTAAGGTGTTTCTTCCAAAAAGCTTTCCCCTTAATTATTTGTAGAAATAGCAGGTTACAGTGAACAAACACAAAGGAACTGATTAGTACTTGCACTTTGCTTAGAAGTCATATTTCACATGTTCTTATTTGTAAGCTCTTATTAAACTGAAATATAGTAAGATAGGGTGATTTAAAGTCATGTTCCCTTCACATAATTTTCTAATAGAAATTTAACGTAAGAAAAAAAATACATTGATGAACAATTCACATCAACTGGTTATGTAAGACTATGGGATGTGCACCTCTAAAAATGATATTAAGAGATATAGGGCATGAAATTTAGAGGCTCAGAAGCAGGACACTATGGTTGTCATTGCCGGGAGCCCACTGGTATTGTCAGTGCTCTTAACCTGGCATTCTAGTCCAAGAGATATATTCTATTCTTACTGGAAATTCACTATTTGGCAGAGAATGCTAAAGTATTCCTTTCTGACATTCAAGTGAAAGGAATCACACAAGACAGAATGAAAGTGGCCAATTTAAGCCCTCTCCAAAAAAGAGTACAAGGGTACCAACACTTCTTACTTAAGCCAAATGCACCTACAAGTGTCAAAAAATTCCCTCTTGATGTATTTAAGGTAAATATCCTACCTTTTTGTGCCCTCCTCTGACCCAATCATTGGAACTGACTCCAGGGTTTGATGAAATCTAATGTACGAATACAGACATGTCCTCCTTAACTTTCCTTGTAGCTTAATATATTGCAAAATGTGTGTCATGAGATCAATATAAAAGTATATGTTGTATATGTCTACTGTATGTCCCAATACTGATTGAATTTGTAGTATGCAAAATTAGAGTCTTTAAGAGTCACTGTTTCCCCTTCCCTCCATATAGCCAATGTGATTCCTAACATATTAGTAAATCACTTCATTTACCAAAATAAATAAATCATCTAAAGTTGAGGCCCCTTAGTGTATCAGTTCTTGGCAATCCCCTGGTCACTGACCATAGTTGAGGGAAATCCATCTCTAGTTACAAGTAGATCAGGGCAGAACATAGGAAGTGGGGGTAGGGCTTAGTGAGTTGGGCCAGTCTGCCTTCTGAAGATAATTTACACTGTCCCTGAAAGGTAAATCAAGACCTACCTTTTAAAGCTGTGACGTGTATAAATACCAATGTGCCTACTGCTTTATTTCCAAAGTGCTGCATTGTGATTTTCCACCTGCTTTAGCTAGTCATCAGCAGACATCCAGTGCTTACTGTAACCCCTTCCTTGATGCGCTGCTGTTTCTTTTATTTCTACTCACGTAGCATCTTGCAAAACATATGCACTATAGTAGTGTACTGTAAATGATCTACCAGCATAATGACAGCATGCTCTGTCCACTGCACTTTTATCAGCATTATGTATGGCATGGCAGTGAGGAGAAGTTATGCTTTAATTAGCCAGACAAGAGAATAGAAGTACCATTGTGTACTACTAGCAAACAGCTCAACTCTGATTCTGCCCCTGAAATGAAGAAATTCATGGTGGGTGCTCACAGGGGCTCAATAACAGCAGTGAGGCCTAGTCACCTTGTCACCCATCTGAACGGTTGAATGGGTATTCCTGGTTTTTACTACTTTAAGTTATGTGTCCCTGATGTAAAGCTATGTAGGTATGTTTAAAATAAGTTACAGTATCTCTCAGGGGTTAATCATCCCTTCATTCATATTTTTTATGCACCGAAGGTTCAGCATTCTTGGACACGATGGATAAGTGTCATCTTAAATCTTCCTCGGTTGCTGTGTGACTCAGGAGAACATGTCGCATATCAGCTAATCACACGGAGCTTGGCTTCTTCACATCTTTCCTGACAAGCAAGCCCCCTAATTACATGAGTAGCACATCTGTATGTCCCACGGTGCTAATGTTGAATGTACCCCACTTTTATGTGATCTCTGCAGTCTGTAGATAGTAGGGGCACGTTAAACACTGGCACAGCGGGAAATACAGATGTGCCACACATGTCATCAGGGGGCTGGCTTTTCTATGTCTGGCTGTCTTGAGTCACACAGGAAGCCAGAAAGGGCTTAAATGGGTATTCCAGGCAAAACCTTTTTTTATATATATCAACTGGCTCCGGAAAGTTAAACAGATTTAAACAAAACAAATCTTAATCCTTCCAATAGTTATTAGCTTATGAAGTTTTCTGTCTAACTGCTCAATGATGATGTCACGTCCCGGGAGCTGTGCATGATGGGAGAATATCCCCATAGGAACTGCACAGCTCCCGGGACGTGAGTCATCACAGAGCAGTTAGACAGAAAACAACAACTCAACTTAAGAAGCTAATAACTATTGAAGAATTAAGATTTTTTAATAGAAGTAATTTACAAATCTGTTTAACTTTCCGGAGCCAGTTGATATATATAAAAAAGTTTTGGCCTGGAATACCCCTTTAAGACGACAACAATCCATAGTGCGAAAGAATGCCGAACTTCCGGGGACATGAAAAGGTAAAGTAAAAATAATAGTCAAAATTTCTAGATACTGGGTATTACTGTCCTCTAGTAAGGTCTAGTTTGTGTTGGGAAATAGGGCATGTGTGTAGGGCAAGGTCCCTTATGTATAATAAGATAGAGTATGAATCGGTTGCGGTATATTTATTAATGAAGATAAAGTGTACAATATATTTGCTTAAAATACTATGTATCTGGAAGTGGCTGCAGGGCCCTTGCAGCCTCTCCTGTAATACAACAAATAAGTAAGCTTTGATAAAAGTAATAAAGGTATATATATGTAAAGTATGCAATTTATATCTTATAGGCACTATGTATATATGTATATCTGCCAAGCGGAATAAAAAACTATCCTGTCTGACCACAGTGCTCTCTGCTGACACCTCTGTTTATGGCAGGGACTGTCCAGAGCAGGATAGGTTTTCTATGGGGATTTGCATCTGCTCTGGACAGTTCCTTACATGGACAGAGGTGTCAGCAGAAAATAAATTTAAAAAGAACTTCCTCTATAGTTTAAAGCAGCTGATAAGTACTGTAAGGTTTAAGATTTTTAAATAGAAATATTTTACAAATATGTTTAACTTTCTTGCACCAGTTGATTTAAAAAAAATAATAATTCCACCGGAGTAAAACCTAATAGATTATTCAGTGTTGTCTGAATTGAGCATCTGGGTTTCCAACCTCCAGGTTTTTGCAGCAAGTATACAAAATGGGAATACAAGGGAGCACCGGGGGAAGAATTTATCAGGTGGAGTATACAGATGATTGGCCGACAAAAAAAAAGTTTAAACTGTTTGTACAATTTCCTTCTGCACAAAATGTTTAAACTTTTTGCCCCTTTTGTCAAACTTACCATTTTTTTTTTAAGTGGGTGATAAATTGTGGCAAAGGGGGCAGGGCAACAACAGGCCAGTGTATTTACTATAGTCTACATCAATAACCTGGTCCCGAGCTCTATAGACTTATCAGGCTGCCACAAATGTAGCTACAAAAGAGCCAGATTGAGAGACTCTTGGCAGGGGCAGGCTTTTACATAAAACCAGCGCATGAAACTTTAAACTTAGTAAATCCTCCCTTAGGGTCTGTAGGGGAGAGATCAAAGGCAGAATCATTACAGGCAAAATATAGAGCAAATTGCAAAATATATAGGGGTAGATTCCTTGCTCTGATGCCTAAGTGTGCAGTCTCTCCCAAGTAATGCTCCAAGTTGTGTACTAAACATACGGGGAACTTAATATTTTTAATAGGACGTAATATATGTAATATAAGTAGCAGTAAATATAGGTAAATATTGCAATGGCTCAACCAGTCCATTAGATGTTCACAAAAGGAAAAAAAAGAATTAACAAAACCAGGGCAAACATACTCAATATTAAATTATAACCCAGACAATAAAATAAATAGAATCCTAGTGGCACATAGTTGGTGGTCCCTAGACTTTCTGTAATGCAATCCCTCCAAAAACCTACAATCTATTATTAAAGTAGTCAAGGACCATATAACAAAAGGTATTGTGCAAGTTTGGCTATACTTCATCTTAAACCATAGAAATAAACTAGTCATATCCCTCTGAACCCAATCTTAAATGAATTGATTATGTTTGTCAAAAGCATCACATAAGGGAATCTCAGATAATAATGATGTCTGACCCTCACGAGTTTCTTCACTAGGTGGAATCAACATCAATATAAAATACTATCGGCCAGATTAACTTTTGCAGATAGACCAGATTTTGGCTTAATTTCTATCAAAATCTGTCTTGAATAACTTGTGCAAAATTTTATTATTATTATTATTATTAACATTTTTAGTATTATTATTATTATTATAATTATATTATTATATAAGTTTTACACGTCAATTTAAAAATGCCCTAATACGGACACTCTAGCATGCCAACCAGTGGTTATGATGCCATTGTGGGTTTTCCTAACATGTAGAAGGATTATTTTGAATTTATTACAGAAGAAATTGAAGGAAAGGGTGGATGTAGCTGTATGCGAAAACATGCAGGCAGCAATAGAAAAAAATGAGGGAAACTTAATAAAAGAAATTAATAATTTCATAATTGGAAAATGTAATATGCAATAATAAGAAATTCATTTAAATATGTCCATAGTCTCTAAAAATAAAATCATGTTTATGAACAGTTAAGAGAGCAACATCTTGGCATTTTAATTGTCCTCTAAATTACATTATTAAAAAATGTCAGATTTTGTGCACCAGTATAGTTAAATGCCTATAGGCAGCCCTAAAGGAAATAAAATAAATTGCTACATTTAACAACAAAGCTGGGTATTGTGCATTTATATGTTGATAATGACGCAAAATTCTATGTAAAATGGGTGACAAGGAGATCAAGACAACACGATTCCACATGAACAACATGGCCCAGATTTATCAGTCACCTGAGTAGTCTGTCCATAGCAACCAGTCACAGCTCAGCTTTTATATTTGATGGCTCTGGTAAAGTGAAAGCTGAGCTGTGATTGGTTGTTATGGACAAATGTGGGCCATTGTGTTCTAGAGACCAAACTATGTCACAGATCTGCACCAGTGGTCTCTAAAATCTCAGCTCCAACACCAATATTCACAGTATGAAAACTAAAAAGTTTACATGCAAATTTTAGTATAAAAATTGTATTTTATGTACATATTTTTCGCTATAATCTTGAAGAAAAGGGGGCATTATGTGGCAACATTTTATGATGTGTGAACCTTACCCTAAAGTTTTATGGTAGTTTTATTAATCAGGAGGGCCCCTTTACATGAATATTCTTGTACTTGTATAAAGAATTTACATGATGCCCATAAAAACAAAAAATAAAAAGAATACTTACATAGCACGGTCCCCTGCAGATCCTGTTCATCTCCATTTGGTCCCGATATCTTCTGCTTTCTTCCTGCTTCCTAGATGAGCTTATGGTGCTGGACCTGAATGTTCTGTTGATCACTGGCAGCAGTGGTGTAATTTCTTGGCCAGTGATTGGCTGAGATTGGGGGACCAGATGGAGCTGAACAGGAGCCACGGGGGACATGGGTTAGGTTAAGTATGCTTTTTATATTATTATTTACAGGCCCCAACCCCATATTCACATTTCATACAAGCTCCTAAATACCCCTTTAAGATATAAGTAGTCATACGCCATATAAAATGGCTTAGTGATAGACTGTAAAGTAGGGTAATTTACAGGACCATATAATAATTATCTTCTATATCAGGTCCATAAGTTGAAGCTATTATTATATATTTTTTTTAATTTGCCAAACATACAGCATATTGTGGATCAGGAGAGGTAGCATGGAGATAAGGTTTAACATAATAATAGTTTTTTGGCAAATGGTTGAGCTTTACAGACAACTTAATGATGGTATATTATTATTATAAATGGCCTAATTATGTATTATTATTATTTATTATTGGAAATTATGCACAGAGTCTATTTACAACAGCAGTTGCTTTTATATACAATTTTATGATGTCACTCTGGTAGGTTTTCCTATAAACAGTATTGTTATGTATCCTGTTGTTTGACTATAATAATGTTTATTCTCATAGTAAAGCAATTCCTTCCAACACTTCTACCCACTCACTGGAACACAAGAACCATCCACATAGAATTGCCATTGAAATAATTATCTACAAACAAATTAGCCAGGATACCATGTTCTTTGATTTATGTATCAACAAATATACAAAATTGGGGGGGCTGCTTTAACATTTGAAGCATTTTTCGGATAATTTTTTATGTACATTTTTTATTGACCAAAATACTGGAGCCAGATATTACATTAAAGCCTATTATGTTTTTTTTTTTTTTAATGGTATCAAATTGTGGCACACTCTAGGTATGGTGTTTCTTCTGACTTTTTCCCCATATGCTTCTCTATTGGACTTAAAAGATGCCAGGAAAAACATGCAAAAAATTTACAATTAGTTATAACTCCAAAAACATATGTAAAAGTGTCATTAAAATTCTGAAATTTTTTGAGTTTGAACTATAAGAAAATAGCAGTATAAGTTTTTTGAGAATTTAGTTGTGGTGTTTTTTCATACATTTTTTTCTTGATGAATGTCATTATTGAAATATAAAATGTGCTAAAAAGTTTGAATTTTTTTGTTTGTTTGTGGTGTTTCTTAACTTCCCTTAAAGGGGTACTCAGGGGAACTAAACCCAGTGCCTATGCGTTCCCTCACATCAACCTAAATATCTAAACCTAAATGTCTAAATATCTTTCATTAGCTTTATAGAGCAGTTGCCCTGGACTGATGAGTCATGCTTTCTTTAGTGCTGAAAACTAAGAGGTGTGTGCAGCCTTAGCCAATCAGACACTGAACCTCTTTCTGCTGCTCAGAGCAGGAGGGTGGGGGCTGGCAGAGCAGAGCTGCAATGATTGCTAGGAGATGTAGGCAAGGGGAAATAAGGATGGTCAAGAAACCAGAGAGGACAATAGAGGCCAACAGAGGCCAAGTGGTCCTCTGGAGAAGAGCGGCCATAAATCAGTGTGTTCTCAAACAGAGAACCTCCAGCTGTTTCTACCCTTTGGCTGTCTGGAAATAATAGGGGTTGTAGTGTAGCAACAGTGCAAGTTACCGCTTTCCAAGATGGATTGGCACATAGAGCACAGCCTAGCAAGAAACAACTTTTGACATGTCAATCAGACATGTTTAAGCCATAAAATTCAGTCATAGCTTATGACAATTCCTGAAAAAATGATAGTAAATTTGATGGGCTGTGGGTGGCCACGCCCCCTCTTGCTAAGCCAACTCCCTTTTCTCTATTGTGATGAGCTCTGCAAAGCTGCAAAGACCTGTGCTCACACCATATAAAAATTACTGGAATCTATTCACTGGAGAGTAGAAAAGGCAACACCAGTCACTCTCACACTCATGCTGTCCTCCTGCACAGCCTAAATGCAGGGAAAAATTCTGTGCAACACAACAAGTTCTAAGAATGGCATTTTACTGGTGTTCTTTTTAAAGGGGTACTCCGGTGAAAACCTTTTTTCTTTTAAATCAACTGGTGCCAGAAAGTTAAACAGATTTGTAAATTACTTCTATTAAAAAATCTTAATCCTTCCAGTACTTATTAGCTGCTGAATACTACAGAGGAAATTCTTTTCTTTTTGGAATTCTTTCTGATGACATCACGAAATGACATCTTTCTGATGACATAAAAAAAAACTCTTTATTTATTGTTGCCCTTAGTGGGATTTGAACCCAAGGCCCCAGCGCTGCAAGGCAGCAGTGCTAACCACTGAGCCACCATGCTGCCCTTAGCATTCATCTGCTATGCACGGTTGCTACAATGGACAGAGATGTCAGTAGAGAGCACTGTGCTCGTGATGTCATCAGTGTTCCAAAAAGAAAGGAATTTCCTCTGTAGCATTCAGCAGCTAATAAGTACTGGAAGGATTAAGATTTTTTAATAGAAGTAATTTACAAATATGTTTAACTTTCTGGCACCAGTTGATTTAAAAGAAAAAAGGTTTTCACCGGAGTACCCCTTTAACCACGTAACCCCTTAAGGACTCAGACCATTTTGGCCTTAAGGACTCAGACAATTTAATTTTTACGTTTTCATTTTTTCCTCCTCGCCTTCTAAAAATCATAACTCTTTTATATTTTCATCCACAGACTAGTATGAGGGCTTGTTTTTTGCGCGACCAGTTGTCCTTTGTAATGACATCACTCATTATATCATAAAATGTATGGCGCAACCAAAAAACACTATTTTTGTGGGGAAATTAAAACGAAAAACGCAATTTTGCTAATTTTGAAAGGTTTCGTTTTCACGCCGTACAATTTATGGTAAAAATGACATGTGTTCTTTATTCTGAGGGTCAATACGATTAAAATGATACCCATTATTACATACTTTTCTATTATTGTTGCGCTTAAAAAAAATCACAAACTTTTTAACCAAATTAGTACGTTTATAATCCCTTTATTTTGATGACCTCTAACTTTTTTATTTTTCCGTATAAGCGGCGGTATGGGGGCTTATTTTTTGCGCCATGATCTGTACTTTTTTTTGATACCACATTTGAAAAACTTTTAATACATTTTTTATAATTTTTTTTTAATAAAATGCATTACAAAAGTAGGAATTTTGGACTTTTATTTTTTTTTGTTCACCCCGTTCACCGTACGGGATCATTAACATTTTATTTTAATAGTTCGGACATTTACGCACGTGGCAATACCAAATATGTCTATAAAAAATGTTTTTTACGCTTTTTGGGGGTAAAATAGGAAAAAACGGACGTTTTACTTTTTTATTGGGGGAGGGGATTTTTCACTTTTTTTTTACTTTTACTTTTAAATTTTTTTACATTTTTTTTTACACTTGAATAGTCCCCATAGGGGACTATTCATAGCAATACCATGATTGCTAATACTGATCTGTTCTATGTATAGGACATAGAACAGATCAGTGTTTTCGGTGATCTTCTGCTCTGGTCTGCTCGATCACAGACCAGAGCAGGAGACGCCGGGAGCCGCACGGAGGAAGGAGAGGGGACCTCCGTGCGGCGTTATGAATGATCGGATCCCCGCAGCAGCGCTGCGGGCGATCCGATCATTCATTCAAATCGCGAACTGCCGCAGATGCCAGGATCTGTATTGATCCCGGCACCTGAGGGGTTAATGGCGGACGCCCGCGAGATCGCGGGCGTCGGCCATTGCCGGCGGGTCCCTGGCTGCGATCAGCAGCCGGGATCAGCCGCGCATGGCACGGGCATCGCTCCGATGCCCGCGGTTATGCATAGGACGTAAATGTACGTCCTGGTGCGTTAAGTACCACCTCACCAGGACGTACATTTACGTCCTGCGTCCTTAAGGGGTTAACGACCAAGGACGTAAATATACCCGCCACGTGGTGACCCCGTGTCATATCGGGTCGGTCCCGGCATGTATCTGAAGCCGGGACCTGGGGCTAATAGCGCGTGGCAGCAATCATGGTGCTATTAACCCTTTAGACGCGGCGTTCAAAGTTGAACGCCGCATCTAAAACGAAAGTAAAACCTTCCCGGCTGCTCAGTGGGGCGGATCGGGACCACCGCAGTGAAAATGCGGTGTCCTGATCAGCTGGGACGCGGGGCGGAGGTCCTCTTACCTTCCTTCGGCGCGTCCCTTCGGCGATTGATTGCTCCAAGCCTGAGATGCAGGCTTGAGCAATCGACCGCCGATAACACTGATCAATGCAAAGCTATGGGTTTGCAGTGAACAGTGCTGGCAATCAGTGTATGCAATGTTATAGCCCCCTATGGGAGCTATAACACTGCAAAAAGGGTAAAAAAAAGTTAATAAATGTGATTTAACCCTTTCCTTAATAAAAGTTCAAATCACCCCCCCTTTTCCCATAAAAAAAAAACCACCATGTAAATAAAAATAAATGTAAACATATGTGGTATCGCCGCATGCGTAAATGTCTTAACTATAAAAATATTTCATTAATTAAACCGCACAGTCAATGACGTACGTGCAAAAATATTCCAAAGTCCAAAATAACGTATTTTTGGTCGCTTTTGATATCATGAAAAAATGAATAAAAAGCGACCAAAAGGTCTGATCAATACAAAAATTGTACCGATAAAAACTTCGGTGCAAAAAATGAGCCCTCATACTGCCTCATTTGCAGAAAAATAAAAAAGTTATAGGGGTCAGAAGATGACAATTTTAAACGTTTAAATTTCCGTGCATGTAGTTACTGGTACTGGTACTAGAAAGTTAAACAGATTTGTAAATTACTTCTATTTAAAAATCTTAATCCTTCCAGTACTTATCAGCTGCTGTATACTACAGAGAAAGTTCTTTCCTTTTGAATTTCTTTTCTGTCTGACCACAGTGCTCTCTGCTGACATCTCTGTCCATGTCAGGAATTGTCTAGAGCAGAAGACAATTCCTGACATGGACAGATGTGTCAGCAGAAAGCACTGTGGTCAGACAGAACATAAATTCAAAAAGAAAATAACTTCCTCTGTATTATACAGCAGATCATAAGTAATTACATAAGTAATTTACAAATCTGTTTAACTTGTTTAACTTTCTAGTACCAGTTGATTAAAAAAAATAGTTTTCCACCGGAGTACCCCTTTAAAAACAACTAAGTCCAGAAAAATTTATTTCAAGTTATAAATTGATTTATTTGATAAAAAAAAATAAGTATTTGATTCCCCTAATAATTTATAGCTTAAATTGTGTTTTCTTGGATTTTTTAATTGTTATTCTATCTCTCATTGTAGAAATAAACCTTCCCTTAATATTATAGACTGGTAATTTATTTATTAGTGGGCAAAGGAAATTAACAGGGAATTTCATAGTTATATATTTATTTATGTGGGTAATTTTGTGACATATTTGATGTCCCTATGCTTCAAAATAGAACAGTACTATCTTTTAAGGGCTCATCTTGCTCCTGTCTTGAAATAGAGAAAAAAATAGTGACCAAATGCTTCCTTCCTAGCCTGCGATAAACTATTAAGGGATACAGAATAGCAAGATAGCTAACCAAAGACGTCTTGACAGAATATGGTTCTCTCTATCAGCTTCTCTAGCTCTTATAACCTGCCAAGAAGTACAATAAAATGAGTCTAAGGAACAGGTTTTTTTTTTGGGTGTGATTAAGAATCACAAGTATAGAGGTATAGGGGGAGATTTATCAAAACCTGTGCAGAGGAAAAGTTGACCAGTTGCCCATAGCAACAAATCAGATTGTTTCATTTATTTTTTAAAAGGCCTCTGAAGAAGTGATCTCATTGGTTGCTATTAGTGTTGAGCTTGAATATTCAAAATGTAAATTTTTACCGTGAATATCGACACTTCGTGATTTTGCGAATATTTAGAATATAGTGACATACATTCTTAATGACGAATATAATTTTTTTTGTGTGAATATGTGAATATATGCGAATATGCAAATATTCGCGAATATTGGCACTTCAAGAGGACACTGATCCCTCCCTTGTTTTAGGTGAAAGATATAATCGCACATGCACACTATGCGAATTTCATTACAAATTTTTACATGGAAAAAAAGAGAACAAACATAGTGAATATGTGAATTTCAAGAAACTTGGGACGAATACTTGTCCATATATTAGCAAAATATCATGAATTCGAATATGGCTCCTGACACTCATCACTAGTTGCTATGGGTAACTGGTCAACTTCTCCTCTCCTCATGTTTTAAAAATCTACCCCATACTTACTCATGTTTCAGTATGCGGTATTTATTCAAGTATGTTCTTCAGATCTTAGAATAAACACAAGATCTATAAAAAAAAAATGTTAAATCTTAAAACTTGTGTTAGGCTAGAATTCCACTGAGGTCTTTTTTTTGTAAAAGCAGCCTAAAAAAAAAAAACACCCATTCTGCCACATGGCTTTTTTTCATAAAAAAAAAAAAAGGCTACAGCCAAATGTTAGCTGCAAGTCAGTAGGGAAGGAGTTTCTGGGAGTAGAAAAATGCCACAAAGAAAGCCATGTGAGTTTGGCATTTTAGCAGGAGGTTTTTAACCTTTTTTTTTTTTTTTTTTTTAAGTACGATACATTTCCCTCAGCGCTGTGATATTCCCATTATAAAACAGACTCTGTTCTATGATGAGAGTAGTAGTACAGTTGCTGAGGGACCTATGACACCAGGTCTCAATCCTGAGACCTGCTGCCATCATAATTTAAAAGCCTGAGAAGTGGTCGGCATGCTACTTTGCTCTCCAGGTGACCGGGGATGTGCAGAAGCTAAACTCACCACTCAGTAAATTCCTGTTTCCTGGCAGAAGCCCTCATTGGTTGCCTCTGAAATATGAACTTACATTACTGTAAGTTCATATTGCCTGCCAGATGCCCTTATTGGTCAATCAGTGGGGACCAATCAGGCATACAGCGGACAATATGAAATTGTTACTGATTGAGGCATGGCTTGGCTGTGGAGTGAGATAGCCGCTTGAACTCAAAGCTCCAGCAGCAAGCAACATTTGAAAGCGATTATCATCCTGCCCGACTGTGATACCTCCTTCAAGCCTGCATCGGAGACTCATAAACCTGCCCATGATGACTACCCAGAGGATAGGGAAGTCAAACCATAAGCTGAAGAAATTACCAGATTTCTACGCGCCACCATTTGGCCGAACTTCGCAAAATGGCGCCGCCACCTCTCCTCATCACACTTGCATGGTAAGAGACTACACCGATTCGGCACACTGACCCTACAGTGATAATCATGCCAAACATAGCTCATCTCTGCCTCCGGCTGTGGAAACCACAATAGGGAGCCACTCAGCCTTGGCTCTTACACAGAGAAGCAGCCCAGACTCCCGTAGTGTCTCTTTGCACCAACATGGCACCTCAGCTTCTTCATCCCCGTCACCTGCATCCAACAGTCATCTCAAGCAGAGACCTCGCTTGGATAATACAGGGGAAGTGGCTGACTCTAACCCACTAGTTGAAGCATTTCAAATAGCAAGGGAGGATTTTTTTTAATTCTGTACCTGCATCGGACGTTCCGGTCACAGAAGTCTCACTGAAACACCTGTTACTTCTTCTTAACACCTCCATCTCTAACAATTTCTTCCACCATCTGCAGCCTATCTGCTCTGCTGTAACGGAGGTTGAAACCAGACTTGACCACTCTAAATCTAAAATTACAGTACTAGTCTCACAATGACCTAATTCACGCACATTCTGAATTGGAATCTGATGTGACCACTCTGTGTGCCAAAGTAGCGGATATTGAGGACAGGTCACACATAAATAATGTGAAGTTTAGAGACATACCGGAATTGGTTTCTGCTAAAGAACTTTCTACCTACCTAAATACATTTATGGCCTCACTATTACCAGATGCCTCACCCCAAGGTTTACTCCTGGATAGGGCCCACAGGGTCCCTCGCCCAACTCACTTGACAGATGATGTTCCAAGGGATGTGCTGGCCAGAGTGCACTTTTTTCATGTGACGTTAGCTCTGATGGTGAAATCTAGAGATCGCAACAACTTCCCTGAGCAGTTCCGCATGATCTTTCAACCTATCGGCTGTTACTTTACAATTAGCATGAAAACGGGCCCCAATCGCAGCAGCTCTATGTGACAAACATGTTATTTACAAATGGGGGTATCCTACTCGCCTCCTAGTTAACCGCAATAATAAAATGCACGTGATCCATACCTTTGAAGAAGGTGTGGAGCAGCTAAAACATGGGGCATTGAGGTGAAGATCCACACCAAGTCTACATCCTCTTCTCCTGAGAAGACCCTACTGGACTGGAGAATGGTGGAGAAGTCCCATAACCGATATCACTGAAAGCTGCACAGAATGGGTTTGTGCCATCTTTCCTGCTCTGAATGCAGTGAACTGTTTCCCCCCACATCTAGATGATGAAGATAATTCCTCTCCTCATTCTGAACTTTTTCAGTTCTTTATGTTCTCTCCAGCAAGTTTCCCATATCTTTCCCTTGTTTGTCTTCCCCTTTGTTTCTTCTATTCCCACAGGTACCAGCGCCGCATACCATCGGCTCCAGTTTCATCTCCAACAACAGATTATCATCTCCGAAGATATATAGACAGAAGATTTTCCTAAGCACTTACTGGACTTTCTATGACTATCAAGGCTGTATCTATTAATGTTAATGGTTTGAACTTACCGCAAAAGCACTCCTATCTATAGACCGAGGCAAAGACTTTGGCATGCAATGTGCCGTGTGTGCAGGAGACGCATCTTCTTGAAAGGGATGCCTTCCGTGTTAAACAAAAGTGCTTTCCCCATTGTGGCAGTGTGGCAAGGAAAGGGTGTATTTCCCTTGCTATCTCTGCAGAATGCTTCACCTGTGGCCTGATTAATGAGGTATCAGGAAGGGAAAGTGTGTTTAAAAGGAAAAGAAACAGAATAGTTGGGGCTCTCCCTGGGAAACAGCACATCACTGTAGGGGGAGACACTCGGACCCTGTTGAGGAAGCACACAGCTGAAGTTGTGAGTGGTCTAAGAAGTGTTGTGAACTGTGAGTAACAGGTTGCAGGAGTCACATGTTTAACTGGCTGAGGATAGCTCAACAGTAAGTAGTCAGGGCATGCTGATATGTGTAGTCAGTGACCAGACGGTCTAGGATTTTATTTTGTTCCTGTGTTTTGTTTGTTTTCCCCCTGCAACCTGTCTAAATAAAGCTGGCAAGGTGCCAGGCTTGCATTAATAACCATTGTCTGCGGGTTTATTGAGTGGAAACGTGTCCCGTGGCAGTGTCCAGGACGATCCCAGAGCTAATCCCGAAGCAGGAATCCTTACACCATACATACCACTCTCATTTTACCAGCAAGTCCAGGGGTGTCATGGTAGCTATAAAAAAAATTAAATCGCTTTCCAACCTTTATATAATTTTTCTGATCCTCAGGGCAGATTTGTATTTTTGGTGTGCACTTTATATAATGTAACCTATTGTGTCAGTCTATGCCCCCAATAGAGGACAACTACATTTCTTGAGGAAACTATTTTGTATTATTAATAAACATAGAACGGGTCATTTAATACTAGTGGGCGACTTTAATGCAGTCTCAGATTTAAATATAGATGTTTCTTCATCTGCGAGGAACCACCCCTTTTCTCTTCAACCAATCTTACATAGTGAAGAGGTCTATGATGCCTGGCGTCTACTGCATGTCAGTGAAAGAGATTTTTCATCATATTCTGTGGCTACTCCAGAATAGACCTTTTTTTTAGTAGACAGATCACTGTTAGGCTGCATTCACACTTCGTTTTTACATTACGGGTGCTGGATCCAGCTGGGGGAAGGGCAAACCGGGCTCTCCCGGACCAGCGCTGAACTCCATTTACTTTAATGAGCCGACAGGAGTCAAAAGGTGACTCTGGTCGGCTCATTTTTGACCCGTATTCACTTTTGTGACCAGACCTAAAATCGTAGTATATAACGGTTTTAGGTCTGGTCAGGAAACCGCATATGGGTCAAAAATGAGCCGACTGGAGTCAGCGTTTGACTCCGGTCGGCTCATTAAAGTAAATGGAGTTCAGCGCTGGTCCGGCTGGGGTACGGGAGAGCCCGGTTTGCCCCTCCCCCGGCACACATAATGTATAAATGAAGTGTGAATACAGCCTTAGATGTGCTCAAATCTTCCACCATTGAAGCTTTCAAGTGGTCCGATCACATTCCCATCACACTAACAGTTAATGAAAGAAACGTGACCGCATCCACGTTCCTGTGGCGCTGCAACGATTTATTAGTCAGACATCCTAAGTATAGAGATCTTCTATCTAAGGATCTCCCCCAATACTTTTCTCTCAATTCTACTTTTGACATAAGCCACACTACTATTTGGAATGCTCATAAGGCGGTCATTCGAGGATCCTTTATTAAATTAGGACATTTGATCAAGAAAGAAAGGTCCTTAAAAAAGGTGAAGTATTTGAATAAACGTTCCCCTTCTTTTGATGTGGCCTCCCAGCTTAAATCTATACGCACCGACATACACTCACTTTTCTATGATGATTATGCTAGAAAAATGCTAGAAAAATGCTAAAACTTAATGAAAATTAAACACACTAAATCTAGAATAGCTTACATATGAAATGCCTCATCTTCTCATAAATTATATGCTCCAATGGCCATTGCTAATTTATACAACCCATCCCAGGATCCTAATACACCTCAGCCCTCAGACCTAGACATCACCTCTTTACTCCAAGACCTATACCTCCTCTCTTTGACACAGGACCAGATACATTCCCTTAACTCTCCCATTACCTACTTGGAAGCCTCCAAAATAAAAATAAAAATCTATCCTCTGGCTAGTCCCCCAGCCCAGATGGGCTCACTGCTTGCTATTTTAAATCCTTTTCTCACATATTGACCCCTTATGCGGTAGCATCATTTAATGAAGCTATGCAGTCCGGCTCTCTACCCAGAGAGAACCTAGAAGCAATGATTGTGACCCTCCCCAAGCCAGGTAAAACACAGCCCGAGCATATCACTTCTCAATGTAGGCGTGAAAATATTTGCCTCCGTTTTAGCAGATTGCTTAGCTCTATTACTTCCACACTTGGTTTCGGTAGACCAGGTGGGTTTAGTGAGATGCCGTCAAGCATATGAGAAGACTAGATGAATAATTAATGTTGTCCCCCACCAGGACTCCCATAGCTTGCCTTCTATTTTGCTTGCCCTGGACGCCTTCGATCGCATTCATTGGTCTTTTGCTTTTTTGGTGCTCAGGGCAATGAGCTTCTCTGGACCTATTTTACAAGCCATAACAGCTCTCTACTCTAATACTAATGCTAGGGTCTTCACCAATGGCACACTGTCTGATAGCTTCTCCATAAGCAATGGGACCTGCCAGGGCTGCCCGCTCTCCCCTCTCATATTCATCCTCTGCATAGAGCCACTGGCGTTAGCCCTTAAAGCAGACAACTTACTTAAAGGTGTAACCATAGGAGAACATACACATCTTATTTCTATGTATGCTGATGATGTGATCTTATCTATGGTGGAGCCAGAGCAGTCCCTGGTGGGGCCCTTTGAGCTTTGTCCTGCAATTCACACTTAGAAGCAGCCATTAAATCAAGATTTAGATGGTATCTCACCCCAGACCGATAAAACAGTACATATCCTGAATTTTTTCCACTGTGTTGGAGGTCTTACAGCAATAGAAGTACTCTTATACATATCCTATGGTCTTGTACTAAGGTTACACAATATTGGAAAGATGTAAAAAGTATGCTGGGGACAATCCTAGGTTGCCACATAATTTTAACACCATCGCTCGCAATATTACTGCTAGATATGGAATCAATCCCACCCTCACATAGAAGTATAATAATCAGAATACTAATCTCGGCTAAACTCATCATCACTAGATACAAACATCTCTCCTAACATAGCAGAACTCCATACAGTGTTGAGGCAATCATATCACATTTATGACATCCTTTTGCATCTATATTTGCTTCCACGGGTTGATCTGCGCATTGACTCTGGGAGCTACTTTCGCAATATACACTACTAGAGCCTTAATTATAAAGAGTACAACAACTGGTCTGATCTTACTGATATTTTCTATTTTATTCCCTCTAATTATCTTCTGATTATCCGCCAAAGGATATTGCATATTTCTTAATGATACGTATGTCATTATTAACATGTGCTGGTGCCGAACCATCCTTCCTTTCCCCTTTAAATTTCTTCCCTCCCCCCCCTCCCCCCTTACCTACTATTTCTCAGGTTCTACGTCAATGGTTTGTTGACAATGTTTTGATTGTTATTTCTATCTTTACCAAAAAAAGTTGTAAGCTTTATACATTTAATAGTATAACCTTGCTTTATGACATCCTTTTGTATTGTTTGGCATCTATATATGCTTCCATAGGGTTGATCTGCGCATTGACTCTGGGAGCTACTTTTGTAATTCGACTTCTTATGGCTATGTAACACTTTCAAACCTTTATTAAAAAACATTGAAACAGAAATCATTACTGATCAGTGTAGTTTTACTTAGATGTGGCTGTGAATTGACATGATGCTCCTTCCAGCTAAGGGGCTCACAGCTGCAGTGACTGAGGCAGCTCTATAGGGGCGGGCGGCTGGAGGGAGCAGGGAGCGTGGGATACTGTAAAAGAAAAGTCTATGCCTAGATGACTTCGCTAATAAGTTCATATTAGCTGCTGGATGCCCTCATTGGTCGCTACTGATTGACGAATGAGGGCTTCTGGCGGGGAATATGAACTTACAGTGCTGTAAGTATTTCCCACCAGAAGCCCTCATTGGTCAATTGAAGATGACCAATGAGCGCTTCTGCTGGGAAATATGTATTTGATGAGCAGTGATCTTAGCTTTGGAAGATCCCCGGCTAGATAAAGAGTGGAGCGACAGGCCACCCGCTTCCCTGGCTTCCAATTTAGGATGGCAGGGGGTCTCAGGAGTCAGACACGGTGCCAGCGGTCCTTCTACTTCCGTCAAAAAGAAAAAAAGTACAGTTAGTATCAACAATATAACACAAAAAAATACATATATTACACATAATGCATTAAATTACACTTTAAAAATTCATACATGTTCACAGCGGCTATTAATTCCTATTAAATCTGATGGGTTTGCAAAATGTATCCTGTTGTGTGTTATTTTGATTCTTCTTGTGCAATTTATGCCATCTTGCCAACTTAGAAGTGTGTGTACTTTAACAACACTATTGTAAAATGTTCTCTTAAAAACACTCTATTAAAGGGGTACTCCGGTGGAAAACTTTTTTTTTTTATCAACTAATGCCAGAAAGTTAAACAGATATGTAAATTACTTTTTTTTTTTTTTTAAATCTTAATCCTTCCAATACTTATTAGTGGCTGTATACTACAGAGGAAAATGTTTTCATTTTGGATTTCTTTTCTGTCATAATCATAATGCTCTTTGTTGTCACCTCTGTCCATGTCAGGAACTGTCCAGAGCAGGAGAAAATCCCCATAGCAAACATATGCTGCTCTGGACAGTTCCAAAAATCGACAGAGGTGTCAGCAGAGAGCACTGTGGTCGTGACAGAAAGGAAATCTAAAAAAAAAAGAATTTCCTCTGGAACATACAGCCACTAATAAGTACTGGAAGGATTAAGAATTTGTAACAGAAATCATTTACAAATCTGTTTAACTTTCTGGCACCAGTTGATAAAAAAAAAAAAAAAAAGTTTTCCTCCGGAGTACCCCTTTAATAGAGTGAGTGTTTTTAAGAGAACATTTTACATTTTAAGTGTTGTAAAAGTACACACACTTTTGAGTTGGCAAGATGGCATGAATTACACAACATGAATCAAAATAATACACAACAGGATATATTTTGCAAGCCCTTCAGTATTCTTTTATAATTCTACATAAAGTTGACCTAAAACTACATCAGAATTTCACACCTAATGTGCTAAAAGTAGATAAAAAGAACCAAATCAAAAATATTAGACTAGGTCATATATGGTCATATATTTATTGAGGGAAAATATTCAATATCATATATTGGTGAGTGGCAAAAGTAGGTGAACCTGTGCTTTCAGAATCTGGTATAACGCCCTTGTGCTGCAATAAATGCACCTATACATTTCCTGTAATTGTTAAACATTGACTTGAAGGAATTTTAGCCCATTCCTTTGTACAAAAAAAACCAAAACACTTTAACTCTGTTGTGTTGGCGGGTGTCCTCCCATATACTGCTTAATGTGAATCCTTCTACAACATTTCTATTACAATAAAGTCGGGACTTGACTTATCCATTCCAAAACTTTGACTTTATTTAGCTTTGAGCATTCTTTGTTGGAATGACTTGTTTGTTGGAATGTGCTTAGGGTTGTTGTCGTACTGCGTTACCCACATTTTCTTAAAAATCAGCTCAGGGACAGATGTCCCGACATTTTCCATTCCAATTTGCTGCTATAATTCAGAATTCTTAGTTTCATCAATAATGATAATGCAACAAAATTGTCCCAAACCATAACACTACTTTACCACTATCGTGTTTCACAGATGGTATGGGTTTTTATGTTGAATGCAGTGTTCTCCTTCATCCAAAAATGGCATCCAACATTTAAACCAAAAAGCTCTATTTTAGTCTTATGTATCCATATTGATGATCTTTAAATAAAGTCAGATGAGAACAGCAATTTTCTTTTGGAGAGCAACAACTTTCTTTTTGAAATCCTACCATGTAAATTATTGTTGTTCAGTGTCCTCCTGATGATGGACTGTGTAATGCAGCTTGCTGGCAACCACCAGTGTACCATGTGTCCTGGTTCTTACCAGCCTCATGTGACACTGCTGTGATTCCTAGTCTTCCTTCTTTGGAGTGTCTTCTGCTGAAGTTCCGGCTCTGTCCTCTGTCCTCCTTTTCTTATATAGGAAGTGTGCACTCACTAATGCATCCTCAACCCTGCCTGACACTCCCTTTATAAACCTGCTCAACCTGTTGCCTGATGCCTCAGCAAGGTTGTGTTTCCTGTATTGCTAAGGTCCCTGAACCCTGTCTTCTGGACCTGAGTATCTGATCCTGATCCTGTCTGCTGTACCTGGGTTTCTGCCTGCACCTGTAGCCATTTTGGCTAGCTGTTCTCACAGCATCTTCTCAGCTAATACACGCCTGTTCAGCTCTGGTGCATCTGATGCTAACTAACTTTATCGTGTTAGTTTGCCTCATTCTGCCTGCCTGGCCGGCTGCCAATTGTGGCACAGTAGGTACATACCCATAGGACGTTACAGACTGGTAAACATTAACATTGGCCAATATGGGAAATACCTTTAGTTGTTTAGAGGTTACCTTAGGTTCCATTATAACCCCAATGACTATTAGACACTATTAGACACTGACCTTTGTCACTCAAGCACTCTTGAATTTCCTCCATTGGTATCTCTATAATTCTAATTTCACCTTTAAATTATCTGCTAATCCTCAAGTTTCATATACTTTAGAAATTAACATATATGTAATATTGGATATATAATATCCAATATTTTGACTTATTTGTTTGGTTTTGTTCCCTTTATGTACTTTTAAAACTTGTATCAAAAATGTATTTTTAGGTCAAACGTCTGCAGAAATATAGGAAACTGAAAAGGGTCCTTAAACTTAAAAAGTGTCTTAAACTTATAAAAAATGTCCTCTGTTGTACGATATATGTCATTATTAGGTTCAATTTTTTACTGTACGTACTCTCAAGCTCCATAAGTAAGGTCCTTTTTCAAACCTTTTTCAAAATTTTCAAACCTCACTAATGTATTTTCTCTTTGAATAAAGTAAAGTTGCATTTTTTTTTTACTCAAACTCTGTGTCAGGATCCGGATACTGTGAGGATACTGGTGGTGGATCCTCTGTGTCAGTGCTGTGATGACGTGGGCCGTACCAGGGGAACGGAGTTTAAGGGGTTACTGGTTTTCACCAGGGCCCGCCGCAAAGCAGGATGGACTTGCAGCGGCAGGTAACCTCCAGGTCGTTCCACCCGATAGTGACTCAACCCCAACTGACGGCTGAGACAGGCGCGGTACAAGGGATTAGGCAAGAGCAAGGTCGCAGAGGGTCAGGGCAGGCAGCAAGGATCGTAGTCAGGGGCAACGGCAGGGGGTCTGGAACACTGGCTTGGGACATACAAGGAAACGCTTTCTCTGGCACAATGCAACAAGATCCGGCAATACTGGGAATGGGAAGTGAGGTAATATATAGAGGGCACAGGTGTGAGCACTAATTGGACCAGGCGCCAATCAGTGGCGCACTGGCCCTTTAAATCACAGAGAGCCCGCACGCCCGCCCTAGGGAGCGGGGCTGCGCGCGCCGGGATAGAGCCGTCGGGGAACAGGACGGGTGAGGAGACCGGAATGCGAGCTACGCGGGTCGCATCCCCGCCGGTGACATTAATGCAGCGCTCCCGGTCAGAGGGTCTGTCCGGGGCGCTGCAAGATGGTGAACGCCGCGAGCGCTCCAGGGAGGAGCAGGGACCCGGAGCGCTCGGCGTAACACTCTGTTTATTGGAGCCATATGAACTTTTTTTTTATTTTAACAAAGCTGAAAAATACGGATATAGGGGGAGATTTATCAAAACCTGTCCAGAGGAAAAGTTGCCCAGTTGCCCATAGCAACCAATCAGATCGCTTCTTTCATTTTTAATAAGGCCTCTGCAAAATTAAAGAAGCAAGCTGATTTTTCTCTTGACATGTTTTGATAAATCTCCCCAATAGGGCGTTGCAGCACCCAACAATCAAATGGTTCAATAAGGGTTCAAAAAGGGGGTGGAAGTAAGACATACAGCAGAGCCATAGGGCTCCCAGAGGCCCCCTAAAATTTGAGGTGCAGTATCATGTTGTAAGCTGGAAGCGATAAGGCTGTTACCTCATCCACCCTAGGAATGAACAATTCTATCTGGATGGAGGCCCAAGGCTGGCATATTAAAGCCAAAATAGGCATTGTGCAAAAATGCATAATGAGTTCCATTCCAAGTTTCATTTATCAAAACCACACTTTGCCTTATCTCTCAATAATTTTATCTCTCACCTCATCATCCCCCAGGTGCCCTTCCCATTTTGTAAACCTTATGAACCTTGAGTAAACTGTAGCTCAATGCTCATTAAATGCTCATGAAAATTGAAGACTATTAGTCCCACTGAGGTAAAATAATCCTTAAGCTCACCAGTGGTGAGCCCTCTCCAATCCTTTATAACCTCTTATTCTATCACCTTCCCTCTCCATGTTATGGAAAAAAAGAAAAAAAAACTGTTTTAGTTGCACTCAATGATGAGGATGAGGAATTATAAGGGGGTGGGGGTTGGTAAAGACATAAAAAATGGTTCAAGGGACCCGCCAGTTTGGCCTCCAGAGCATAGTTGGAATAGATAGTAGAATGGTGAATCCAGTCAAAGACATGGACAGGAAGGATTACAGCCCACAATTTAGGAAAGTTGACACCTTCAATAATAAATTAGCTGTGCAGCTTACACTAAAAGTTAAACCGAGGATACTGCAGTGCACATTAACCTATGTGCCAATTAACCCCTTCTCGTCAATCACTGACAGCCGAGGTCCTGCCGCAGCTGCTAAGACAAGGATCGCCCCGGTCTTGGCAGCATTACCCCCCTAGATGCCGTGATCAGTACTGATGACAGAATCTATGTGATTGTAGGGGAGGACCCTACCCCGTTCCCCAACGACGACTCTGCAATGCGATTGCGGGGTCCCATTGGTTGCTATTGCAGCAGGAGGCCAGCTAATGGCCTCTTGTCTGCCTGGTACAGCAGCCTGTGAGGGCCAGCCATTGGCTAGATTACACAGGCTGAATGCCAGTGTAATATTATTATGGGATGGAATAGATAATAGAATAAAACGATAAAGTTATTCATTCTGCACGGTAAACACACATTAAAAAAGAAAAGCACACAAATCACAAATTTTTGTCCAAAATGTGGAATAAAAAAGATCAATAGGTAATATGTATCCCACAAAAATATATTCCTCACACAATGGCATTGGACAAAAAATAAATAAGTTATGACTGTCAGAGCATAGCAACACAAAAGAGGGGACCAAAAAACGATTTTGTTGTGAAAAGGAAACAGACAGTGTCCTTAAACGGGTACTGCGGCCCGGGATCCCCGCAATCTCTCATGCAGCACCCACCTGTCTCAGCGGCACGAAGCGATTATTGCTCCGTGTCTGAAGACTAACGACCACTGAGCCAGAGTATCGTGATGCCCTTGTGACATCATGCCCCGCCCCCTAAATGCAAGTCTATGGGAGGGGGCGTGGTGTCACAAGGGGATGGAGTCGGGACATCAAGATACTCCGGCCCCGTGGTCGTTAGCCTTCAGACACAGACATCATCGCTTTGTGCAGCTGAGACAGGTGGGTGTTGCATAAGAGATTGCGAGGGTCCCCAGCAGCAGGACCCCCGCGATCAGACATCTTTTCCCTTAGCCGGAGTACCCCTTTAAGTAGGTAAATGGATCAAGATCCCATCTCCTCCATGAGGCCACCAGTAAAAGCACTGCAATTACTATACTCCTTCAGCACTTGGCTCTCTCATGATTGATTGTACTGACAGTATACTGTAGCAACGTACCAGAACTTTATTTACTAACTTTGATCTGATACCAGTGATATTTTAAAGCATAGATTGAGTCCCACTCTAGGGGACACATGCAACAAACTTGGCAAAAGAACTTCAGAAACATACAGATTCTATAAGCAACAACTAAAATAGACTGCGCTAATCATTCAGCTTTCTATGGACTAATTTAACGCTAACTACAATAAGGTGCACAGCACCAATTGTCATTTTGTAAGAAGCCCACAATGTATGCAGGTATTTTGTGTTTATTACAATACTTTTATCTTGTTGTATTTTATAACTGGTAATTACATTTTATCTTATACTTCTAAACAACATTCAGACAGCCTCAAGGGCCCTGTGGCAGATCCTGATTTGTTGCTGTTTTAATCTTACAAATAAATATCCTTAATTATTTCCAGTCACCTCTATCCTTTAAATGGTTACATGTTAGCAAACACCTGCCAATCACTGTAGCAATAATACTCTATATTGGTATTATGCACCTAGATAAAACTTGTAGGACCACATCTCCTTGTTTGTAATTCAAGTTGGCACAATCATCAGGCTTACAGAGTATGTGCTTCTGGAGGACAATAACACATAGATTTACCAAAGGGGGATAGTTAAGCTGACAGATGGATGGAGGGTCATCTCCAATCTTCATGCCCAAGTAAGTCACAAGAGACTTTACTGCCAAATGGCCCAGACCCAGAGAAACCCCAAATCTATGTGGTTTCCGTTTTCCCCAATCAAGACTTCACTTTTGGTAGCATTTATTTTATAACCAGAAAAGGAGCCAAAACAAGAGGTCGTCTGGAGCAAGTAACCAAATGGCTAGTAGCGTCAGATGTGATGATTAGTATGTTGTATGTAAACAATGTAATTTTCACCTTCTTATTATGTATCTGAATGTCGCAATAAATGGCAGATTGGTTGAGATGTCTCACCAGTGACTCCAGTGCCAAATTAAATTGTAGGGGAGAAAGGGGGCAGCTATCGCTAATGCCCTTTTTCCCCCTTTTTCTCCTTGGAAAGAATCTAAATCGGTCTAAGAACGTTACATTATTATGTCCCTGTTATTCTCAGAAACAACTTTGAACATGTTTCTTTACAAAATTAGAAGACATTCAGTACAAGCATGGGGAAAAAGATGGAATGTATCCTTATTTTAAAAAAATATCAATAATGATCAGCCATTAAACATTATTAACGTCAACAATCTACTAGTGCAGATAGTGTAGCAGCATATACAGAAATGAATAATAAAAAAAGATATCTGTCATTATAAAAGGTCTAAAATGAACAGGGAGACTCAAAAAGGCACTTCTTGGTGATGTGGACTTTCTCATGTTTCAAATAATCATTGTCAGATATTCAACAAATAAAAAAACAGGTGCAATGCTGGGACTCGTAGTCTGAATGGTGGGTGCTCAAGGTCCTGACCAAGGTGCAAAACAGGTATACCCAAAAAAACTAAAGATAAAGCAGATCATGATAAAGATCTAGTCAGGCTGTGTTCATGTATATCAGATGTCCGGCATAGTTTCCCTCTGGCGTGCACTGGAGGGAAACTGATGCTAGAACTGATCCCATGGAACAATTCACAATCATCCAGCGTCTTAATTTTGATGCCGGATTGTTGACACACTGGAGGGCACCAGACAATTGGAACATTCCAGAAACAATGGTCACCATATGCCATTCAACTGATGACAACTTGTCATCAGTTGTGGCATCAGTTGCATCGAGATCTAGGCTAAGTTCACCTATGCTGGATGCTGGACATATGTGAACCCAGCCTTACTGTAACTGATGCAATCCTACATACTAAGATCAATAATACCAGTAAACAAGGAGAAATATTATTACCATACATTTTACCATCACACTGTTACTGACCAAATCCTGTATACTGAGACCAATACAGTGGTCCCTCAAGTTACAATATTAATTGGTTCCAGAACAACAATTGTATGTTGAAACTATTGTATGTTGAGACTGTAAGTCTATGGAAACCTGGTAATTGATTTCTTAAGCCACCAAAATGTCATCCAATAATAGGAAAAAGTGAGGATTAAACAAAAATAAGTAGATAACTAATATAGATAAAACAAGTACTGTACTTACATATAAAAGTAAGAAAGATCTGCTGGAAGCTGTAAATCACTGTCTATGTAGAGGACAGGAACTTCTTTAGGGTCCTGTACAGTACACACAATGTCCTAAAATTGTTAAATGGAGCCGCTCTCACCTGGTGTCCAAAGGAGCAGCTAACTGTGGCATAGATTAAGAGTTACAGAACATGTAATGCGTCCCTGTACTGTAGGGAGGAATTCCCTATTAAGGAATGCAGTGCATATGCTTCAGTAATACAGGGGTTTTACCAGTGAGTGCCCATTCTAATTGGTCAGTTCTTCCAGCCATTGACATGTTTCACAGATATGGACTGTCCATAACATTGTATGTTGAGTATGGTTTCAAGTTACAATGGTCCAGAAAAGACCATTGTATGTTAAGGCCATTGTAAGTTGAGGGATCACTGTATTACCAAAAATATCAGTATACAGAAAGGAAATATTATCACCATACAGTGACCATATAATGGTACATATCAGGTCTACACAGGCTCTGCTAACCATAAGTGATAACATACAGTTAGATCAAATGACTCGCAGGTGACATCTTCTCTAATTGGAGTCATTCACTTTCCTTTTTCTTCTCCATCAGGCCCAGACCATCATGATTCATCTTCACAGAACCTGCCAGAAAAACATTTAAGGCTCTGCACTTTTTCAGCACCTATGGCACTCCATACAGTAATAATATAGTGTGTAGATGGGTTGGGAGAGAGTAGGTAGGTCCCCCTCCATAAGCACATAGGTTGCTCAAGTTGGTAGAGAGGTCCCTTTCCATAGTTCCCCCAATTACACAGGTGCCCCAAGTAGGTAGGAGCCATCTGTAGGTAAAGCCCTTGTAGATAGTTACTCCCTGTGGGTAGTAGCAGCCCCCTATAAGTAGGGGTTAATACCTATAGGTAGATCCTCCTGTAGAAAGTAGCCCACTTTATATAGTTGCAGTCCCCTATATATAGTTGCAGCCCCCTGCATACAGTAGTAGCAGCCCCCCACATATAGTAGTAACAAAAGCACCCTTTGGGTAGTGTGGTAGCATCCACCTTTGTTTGTTATGGTACACCCCATCCCATGAATGAAACAGTGGATAGAAAATAGAGCCAATCAGTGCAGCCCTTGGTGTCTCATGCCTCCAGTTTGTGTGCCGAGCAGGCATGGAAAGAAGCAGGTTTTAGCTTAGGGCTCCACTGATCCTTACCTGACCAGAAAAATTAGTTCCATGAAAAATTATAAAGGTACGAGTGGACACATCTGTATGTCCAAGTCATACATTTAGGGTATGCATCATCAGATTTCCCTGGTGTATATGCTAAACATGCTTAGTGAACTCAGTTGAGTCTCTAGTAATAAATTCTTGAAAACTAAAGGTCACTGTGCTTGTGTTTTTACACCCAGCCTTTTGCATTGTGTTTGTGAAATTTCACAAAAAAAGTTAATGTCCATGGACTGTTGTTGTACCTTTAACTTGATCTGTTGTCATACCACTTAAATGGACTGTTGTCATGTCAATTACTTGAACTGTTGTTGTATAATTTCCATGGGCTGTAGTACTGCTAACGTTAACTGTTGTATCATTTCCATTAACTGTTGTTATTCCAATTACATGGACTATTATGTACCATATACATGATCATTGTCATACCATTTAAATGGGTTCATGTTATCCCAATGACATGAACTGTTCTTGTACCACGTACTTGATCTATTTTCATACCAATTTCCTGGGGTGTTGTTGTACCATTTACAGTATTACTTAAACTGTTGTACTATTTACAATCAATGGGAATGGAGCAGGTTTTGTACCCAACTAGTTTATCTATGTGTCACTTTTAAAGGTATTGTCTAAGTAGCTCCCAGGGTTTCACCTGTTAACCCCAGAATGGGAAGCTGGATATCGCTGCTAGGGACTACTATGGCTATCCTATGGGACTAGAAGGCATGGGTACGAGGAACTGAGGGGTCAGGCAGAATTAAGTCTCAGTTCAGGCCAAGGTTGTGGTCATGAAGCAAAGTCACTTGGTCAGAGACAGGGAGAATGGTCATGACAGGCAGATCAGTTTCAAGGTCAACTGTCTGGATCATACACAGGAGAAGCATTACATTACAGAAGGTCAGACAAAGGTGGAGTCAGGATGGCAGGCAGAGATCAATCACAGAGTACATAAACAGATAGGACAGTCCCCACTGGGACTCCAACAGAGGTGTAACTTGTAGCTTCGGGGCCCCGATGCTAAATCTGCAACAGGGCCCCATATGCCAATAATTGTACTGCCCTCTTATGGGGCAGAAGTGCTTTGGGGCTCCCTTAGGCACCAGGGCCCCGGTGCGACTGCTACCTCTGCTACCCCCTTTAAGAAGCTCAGCCAGCACAATTCTCACAAGAATCTACACAGAGACAGCAGCACAGGAGGAGGAGGCCTAGGTTGGAGTCCAGCAGTTACAAGTTAGCTGACAGCTCTGTTTTCCAGGAAGTGCCATTTGTTGATGGGGACAAGTCGTCAGTACTATACCAGTTTAATTTGACTGTTTTTGTGCCATTTCCATGAACTGTTGTCATACCAATTACATGGCCTGATGTTGTACCACTTAAAGGGGTACTCCGCCCCTAGACATCTTATCCCCTATCCAAAGGATAGGGGATAAGATGTCAGTACGCCGTGGTCCCACTGCTGGGGAGCCCCGGGATCCCCGTTGCGGCACTGCGCTAGCATTACAGCACAGAGCGAGTTCGCTCTGTGCGTAATGACGGGCGATACAGGGGACGGAGCCGCGTGACGTCATGGCTCCGCCCCTCGTGACATCACGGCCCGTCCTCTTAATGCAATTCTATGGCAGGAGGCGTGATGACCGCCACGCCCCCTCCCATAGACTTGTATTGAAAGGGGCGGGCCGTGACGTCATGAGGGGCGGAGCCGTGACGTAACGATGCTCTGGCCCCTGTAATGCGCGTCATTACGTGAACAGCGAACTCGCTCTGTCCTGTAATGATAGCGCAGTGCCGCAGCGGGGATCCCGGGGCTCCCCAGCAGCGGCACCACGGCGATCTGACATCTTATCCCCTATCCTTTGGATAGGGGATAAGATGTCTAGGGGCGGAGTACCCCTTTAAATGGACTGATGTCGCACCATTTACAAGATCTTTTGTTACTCCAATTACATGGGCTGTTGTGCCATTTGCACAAACTATGCTTGCACAGTGGTTAAACACAAAGGATAAAAAACTACTTTCTATTCCACAGTAATGTAAATTTGTCAGAAATACCCATTCCCATAAGATTATGAATAATGAGTGTATTCCTTTATACATGCCAAGCTGTGGTGAACAAAAGCTTTTTGTGGTCTTCTCATATGTCATTGATGTGACTATTATGAAATCATATTTAATGCCTACCTTAACTTGAAAATTTTTTATCTAATCATTGTGGCTGTCTAGTCAAAAATACCATGAGGAAAGAATGACTATACTTTCCTCATTTATGTATGTTTTTCATCTGTCTAGTTTTTAAAGCTAGTCTGACTATGACCTGATGATCAGTTTCTGGCTTTATTAAAAAGATGTCAGAGCTCAGTAAGCTTCATGAGAATACAAAGGTAAATTTGCTGACACTGATTGCTAAAATCCTTTTTATCTACTTTTGACACTAGGTGAGATGATGCTACTTAATAGCTTTACCTCTTAAAGGTTTTTATTCGGAGTAAGGCATGTCTCATCATACTCAGTGCACAGTAACCCTGTCAGTTACAAATACATTATATTCTTAGTACTAGTAATTTTTTCATTTTTTGATATATTTATGCAGTGACCCCACAACCTACGATGGCCCCGACATACGATCATTTCAACATGCGATGGCCCCTCAGAGGCCATGGTATGATGAAGTCAGCATCAACATACGATGCTTTTTTATGTCGGGGCCATCGCATAAACGGCTACCCAGCAGCGCAGACTGCTTCAGCTACTGCCGGATAGCCATTACGGTGCCCCGTGAGTTCCAGTGATGTCTCTTACCTGTCCTCGGGGCTCTGGTGCGTCCTCTTCGGGATCCCCTGCATCGTCAGCGCTCTCCATCGACGTCATCACGTCGCTGCGCATGCCGTCCTGTCATCCAATAGGAGCGGCATGCATAACGACGTGATGGCGGCAACGGAGAGCGCGGATGCCGGGTAAGCAGAGGCCTTGCGTCGGGGACACTTCGGGGACGCGGCGACAGCGATGGACGGCGACATCCCGGGCAGCGGTGACGAGTGGTGACGGTCCGGAGCGGCGGGGACAGGTGAGTACAATTTCCTCTAACAGTGGTCTACGGCTGTCCGGGAACGCTGGGTGTTGTAGTTTTGCAACATCTGGAGGTCCGCAGGTTGTAGACCACTGTCCTATACTTTACATTGCACGGATCCCTCAACAGGCAATGGTTTCAACAAACGACGGTCCATTTTGAACAGATTACCATCGTATGTTGAGGGACCACTGTATTTAATATGTAAATATGAATTATATATATATATATATATATATATATATACAGCAACAGGAGAATACAGCAGCACACTGCTAGCACAAAGATATAGATGAAACATGAGTATATAGATAAAACATGAGTATATAGATAGAACATGAAAAGCTATACAGCTGTAATGCAATAAATGAAGATATGAAACTATGAAAATATGAGGTATTTAGCTTGCAAATTTGGCGCCAAATAGCGTGGACCATCCCACCACGGTAAGGTGACCTCATTCTGGGACGGATCCTACACTGTGTATATGCCTCTGTGTGAACCGTACAGCAGGCATGCAAGGTCTGAAACATCCAAGGCACCTTATATACACCTAATAGAGGTGGGTGGGGTGCAGGAGCCAACATGGAGGTAGCCACTCCCCCGTATGTGTAATACAACCAAAGGATAAATTGGCCAGCACTATTGATCCAAACTATTGTAAAAACCTGGCTTGCAGGTGCAAGCTGCTGGGCTAAATATACAGCAACAGGAGAATACAGCAGCACACTGCTAGCACAAAGATATAGATGAAACATGAGTATATAGATAAAACATGAGTATATAGATAGAACATGAAAAGCTATACAGCTGTAATGCAATAAATGAAGATATGAAACTATGAAAATATGAGGTACCTCATATTTTCATAGTTTCATAGGAGCAGCTTTCTCCTGTGCTCGAATCACTGCACTATAGAACTCACATCACTTATTCATATTTCCTGCAGAGAGCTGTGATTGGCCAGATGGTTCCAGCCACTCTCAGTTCTCTGTAGGAAATATGACTTATAGGTATATATATGGCATATACTCATACTACAGTGGGACCAGAGAAGAGCGGCCGGCCGCCAGCATCTATACATTATACAGGACGATCGCATGTGGTGTCAGAAATAACACCCGCTGCGATCTGTCTATTAATGCAGGTACTACAGCTCCCAGCATGGAGCAGAGTGTGCTCCATGTTGGGAGCATGAGTACCTGCAGTTGAGGACAGATCACAGCAAGTGTCACTCCTAAAACTCACTGCGATCGTCTCATCTATTGCTGAAATGAGAGCGCAGGAGAAAGCCGCTTGCACCTATGCATTATACAGACGATCTAAGGGGTGTCGCTAATTAAGAAATTTGTTATTTCAAATT
Source organism: Hyla sarda (assembly GCF_029499605.1). NCBI lineage: Eukaryota > Metazoa > Chordata > Amphibia > Anura > Hylidae > Hyla > Hyla sarda. The sequence goes on from NC_079192.1 coordinate 335,889,302, forward strand.
GAGTCGAAAGTCGGATTCGGTCCGAAACAAATTTTTAATGAAATTCGGAACGAATTCGACTTCGTCAGATTCAATTCGCTCATCTCTACACGTAACCCCATACACTATTCTTAGGGGATAACTGGTCACTGTCACAAATGATTATGAAACATGAAAATGATAATCAAATAAAATGAGGCAGTGGCGTTGCCAAGGGGTTGGGCCACACAGTAATAGAAAAGTATGTTATCATGGGTATCATTTTAATCATATTGACCCATAGAATAAAGAACAGATGTCATTTTTACCATAAACTGTACGGTGTGAAAATGAAACCTCCCAAAATTAGTAAAATTGCTGTTTTCTTTTTAATTTCCCCATGCAAATAGTATTTTTTTGGTAGCGCCATACATTTTATGGTAACGTGAGTGCTGGCATTACAATGGACAACTGGTCGCACAAAAAACAAGCTCTCATACTAGTCTGTGGATGAAAATATAAAAGAGTTATGATTTTTTGAAGGCGAGGAGGAAAAAACGAAAACCTAAAAATATAAAACCAAAATGGGTTGAGTGCTTAAGGGGTTAAATTCACTCTATTTTAACCTCCTATAACTTTTTCATTTTTCTGTATACAGGGGAGTATGAGGGCTCATTTTTTGCGTTGTCATCTGTAGTTTTTTTTGGGTATCACTTTTGTGTTAACCTGTTGGGGACGGAGGGTGTACCAAAAATAGCATATTTTGGTCACTTTTTTTATCATGAAAAAATGTATAAAAAGCGATCAAAAAGTCCGATCAATACAAAAAGGGTACCGCTAAAAACTTCAGATCACGGCAGAAAAAACGAGCCCTCATACCGCTCCGTATGTGGCAAATTTAAAAAGTTATAGAGGTCAGAAGATATACGTATAAATTTTCCTGCATGTATTTATGATTTTTTCCAGAAATACGACAAAATCAAACCTACATAAGTAGGGTATCATTTTAATCGTATGGATCTACAGAATAAAGAGAAGGTGTAATTTTTACTGAAAAATGTACTGCGTAAAAATGGAAGCCCCCAAAATTTACAAAATGATGTTTTTATTCAATTTTGTTGCATAACAATTTTTTTTCTGTTTCGCTATAAATTTTTGGGTAAAATGACTAATGTCATTACAAAGTAGAAATGGTGGCACATAAAAAAAAGCCATCATATGGATATTTAGTTGCAAAATTGAAAGGATTATGATTTTTAAAAGATAAGGAGGAAAAAACAAAAGTGCAAAAACGGAAAACCCTCCGTCCCCAAGGGTTAATCGCTTGTTATAAATTTTTTGGGAAATGTGATGTGACAAAAAAGCAGAATACCGTACAGCATTATTAACATTATATTTTGATATATATTAATTATTCTTTTTTATGCTTTTTTGGGATTAAACGGGAAAAAGGGACCATTTAAATTTTTTGGGGAGGAGAGGATTTTTCAACTTTTTTTTTTTTTAACACTTTTTATGTCGCCATAGGGGACTATTTATAGCAATCATTTGATTGCATTTACTGAACATTGCTATACATAGGGCAGAGCACTGATCAGTATGATCGGTCATCTTCTGCTCGATCTCAGACCAGAGAAGAAGTCCCCGGGATGAGAGCTTGAGCAGGTGAGGGGACCTCCAACCGCCATGTTGGATGATCGCATCCCCCCAGCATCACCGCGGGCATTCCGATCATCCATTCAAATGACCGCATTGCCGCAGATGCCTTAATCTGTATTGGTCATGGCAACTGAGGTGTTAGTGGCAGATGTCAGTGCGATCGCTGATGTCCGCCATTACTTCGGGACCTGCCGTGCATGATGCAAGCATCGGTCTCGTCATGTACAGGACGTGAATGTACGTACTGGTGCATTGAGTACTAGAACATCAGGACGTACATTTGTGTCCTGTGTCGTTAAGGGGTTACATAAGGAAGTTTGTTACAGTGTGTAACCCTAGTAGTAGGGTAATTACATGAGGAGGAGGTTTGTTACAGTGTGTCAACCTAGTAGTGAGGAGATTATATGAAGAGGAGGTTTGTTACAGTGTGTCACCCCAGTAGTAAGGAGATTACATGAAGAGGAGGTTTGTCACCCCAGTAGTAGGGTAAGAAGTGTCAAAGGGTGGAGCCAATGGGCAGAGTCACGGGTTGGCAAAATGAACTTTTGCCTAGGGTGGCAAAAATCATTGCACAAGTCCTGGCTGGGAGCTGTGGTTTTGCAACATCTTAAGGGTTTGGAAGCACTGAAAGATAGATGTGTTTCCCAAACAGGGTGCCTCTAGCTCTAGCAAAACTACAAAACTAAATCTCCCAGCATGCCCGAACAGCATAGATCATACTGGGAGCTGTCATTCACATGGTAAAACCTTTACCCTTATGTGGCAATTGGTATATTTGATTAGAATACTGGAAATAATTTTCCGCGAGGGGGGGTGGGGGGTGTGACACCATTTTCTAGTACACCGGGTGACACCCACCCTATCAACGCCACTGAAATTAGGTTTATTGGATCACATATGAGGCATTTCAGAGCCGATCTGTCTTCTTCCCCCAAAAAATGCATATCCATTACATTGATCTATTACATCGGCCATTAACAGCTGGCGTCAGCTACAGAAAGCAACCAGCACCAGCTGGGTATGGTGATGGCCCATAAATGTAGGCCATGGGTCTGGGGGTTGAAAGGTTTATTTTTTTACCTTGAAAGATGCTTCAACAACATGTAAAAACATGATGTGAACAGGCAGTAGGATTTCCTGCTTTACTTTCTCTTTTCTGGCGGGAGAGGTAGCCGATATCATCATTGATCTTAAATGTGTACTGTTCTTTAACTTTATATAACTAAATCTTTATATTAATTATGAAATATTCAGAAACAATATGAGCATAAATGGTGTAAATCTTTTTTCGCATATACCCTCAATAGCAATTTACTTAATAATCCCAATACATTCACCATTAAAGTGATATTGCACATTGGACACTTAAAAAGCAAATGTGAATGAGGACTTTCACTAGCATATTTATTATGTTTTTTCCTCTTGGGGACATTTTTAATACTTTGTTATTTGCCTGGATGTGGTCCTAGTATTTGACATACATTAAGATAATAAAACATTTTATTATGTGGAAAGTAACAAGAAATTGTATCTTGGGTTCAACTTTTTTTCTGTAGCTGTGCCTCACAAAGTTCAGAAACTGTTTTCTTTCATGTGTTACTGTCTCCCGAGGAAAAGGGGATAAGGCGATGTGTCCCTGGACAGGATCTATAACTCATTATGTCAATCAAACTCCACTTCAGAGGGGAATAAAGAGATTTGTATCTCAAAGCTGTGCATAACGACTTCTCGGCTTTTCATTTCATATTTATGAGGAGTTTACTTTGAAGTGTTTATCAGGCAATACGCAGAAACATGAGAGAGCTTTGCCTGCAACCATGTTCAAGTGTCTAATCTGTTAAATGCTTACTAAGCAGGCTACTTCATCTGTGCATGCAATGTAAAACTAAGGCAAATAAATAAACTTTGTGTTTGGGTCCTTTCAAAATACAAGAGTAATAATAATAATGACAAACAAAACCCTCTAAAATGGTAACTAATTGTAATATGGAAAATGTATCAGAGCTGCACATAAAGAGAAAGGCACTTCTTTTTTTAAGTTATACTAGGTATCAAAACTGGCGATGTGTAGAATATGCCCTACAAAACGGAAAGAATGTGTGTAAAATGATCACAGAGTTTCCTCTGCCTGAACTGTGATGGTGATGAGTGTATCAAAGGAGCTAAGTTCTTTAGTCTTACTGAGTTTTAGGGCAACCCCTGGCAGATGACCAAAGAACAACATCATCATCAGGCTTTGAAGATATCAAATAGGTTTTATACTTTCATAAACAGAGTAGACTGCATGCACTAGTTTGACATTTATGATTTAATTAGTTAGTAGAACTGTGTGTATTTTCCTGGTGCAGAGGATTCTGCTTTGGGAGTTATCTCTTCCTTTAATGGTCTACTAGGCGGCTGGGAGTGAAGCATGGCTACACTGCAATTGTGTACAGGATTGGCCCAGTTAGACTGACACATTTAGTCATTTTACACCACTGAATTCATTAAGGCAAATGTGAGTCAAAATTCATGTGTGTTACATGGAATTATTGATAAAGATGTAGATGTGGATTTGGTGCAGATTTTACACTTGGCAACCTTTACAATGTGTAGTATGAAGCCAATAGCAAATCCCCAAATTTAAAAAATTGAAGATGATTCATTGTGGCTAAATCTGAGGTGTAAAATTATGATGCATATGAATTCCTCCTGAGGCTATGTTGACACATTCTTTATGGCTTTTTTTGAGCAAAACAAAATTATGTTTTTATCAGGCAACAAATGCAATTTTAAGACTTTTTTCAAGCCTGTGTTTTGCCTTTGGGCAGTATATTGGAATAGGCTTTATTGTTCTTATAGGCTGATGTTTTAGAGTAATTTACCCGGTTAAAAAAAAAGGTTACAATCAATTCCAATCTGTGAATGCTGCACTTTTTGTTAAACATACCCCTTATATTTTACCCATCCACAAAAAGGGTAGTAGAGAAGAAGCTTGTAACTACAAGCCAGTTAGCTTGACATCTATATTAGCAAAAATGATGAAAACTCTTCTAAAAAAGAAGATAACTGACCACTTTAAAACCAACAACTTAAAGGACACAAAACAGCATGGCGGCTTTACTGAGGGCATATCATGTCAAACTAATCTCATTGTTTTCATTGACTATGTCGCAAAGATGAGCTTGGGTGAAAAAATATATAAACATTAACTATCACAAAAGCATTCAATATTTTATTCATAAAAGTGTTGAACTGTACAAAATGTTTTCAGGTTATAAAACAAGTTACTTTCACAAAAAACACAATGGCAAATAGTCCGTTGTTAGAAATCACTCCATTTTTGAAATTTCACTCGGCCTCTTGGCTGTTGGTTATTGTTTGAGGCAAACTCGTCCCTTTCTCGAGTGATTTTGGAAGTACTCCGAGTATTTGGGGTTTTTTGTCGATAAAACGCCCATTTTTGCATATAAACACGCCCATTTCAGAGTGAAAAAAAAAAAACTCAGAGTGTTTTCTAAAGTGTTGGTTGTGCAACTAAAATTTGGTCGCATAAATAGTCGCACAGACGTTGCGACTAAAATTTAGGTGCAATAACCAAGAAAAAGAGTCGGTTGGACTTTAGTAAATGAGGGCCAATATGTTCAATTGTTGTTTTTTGAGAAATTGGTATCCTTAACGAAACTAAATTAATGGTAATGGTGGTCATGTCTGGAAGTTATTGGAAATTGGACTTCATTTCAATAGCTAAAACTTTTTAATAATTATACTACCTGAAAATGCATACAAGGGAGGGTCTTATTAACATATTAAGGGTCTATTCCACACCAGAGGTACCAAATATCTTTAACACACAATTTGTAATAGAGAAAAAAAAATACATTTTGCTATTTTTTTGTTCTGATTATACCTTCTTGCACCTTTTACTGTGCAATACAAATTTTAACTTCATTCTACAGGCTGGCATAGATATGGTTATACTAAATTCTGTATATATACACTGTAGCTTTTTTATGTTTTTTGGTACTATTAAACAAATAGCATAGAATGTAAAAATTCTTTATCAATGAATTGCTTGACTATATAATTGTATGAGGGCTTGTTTTTTTTTTTCAGGACTGAATATTGTATTTCATAGCCCAGTTTTTAAGTATATATCATTTATTTGTTATCCTTTGTTTCTTTTTACGGGAGTACACATATTCAGTATCATAATGGATGAATAGTCAGGTACTGAAAGAATACCTTGAGGGCCTCTGTTAGGCCACCAAATGCCTCTATAGCCCATTAGCACCCTGTGATCATGTCACATTGGCATTCATTGGTTAACAGAGGGAGCTCTCTTCTTCTGTCTTACAACGAAGTGTCCATGTCTGGTTAAATCTAAGGGGTTAAACTGGAATTAAAAGGGACATGAAAACCCTGAAAAGTACTGTAGTACACTCTGGGGTGTCCTGGGTTTCAGTTTTCTATTGTTATCCTGTGCAGGGTAGGATTTTCAGCAGCAGTACAGTAAGGAATATGATGGGCAATGGAGGCAATCTACAGCCATTTTGAGATATTCATTTGAATTCATTTTTGGCAAATTTAAAAGAAATTCATTTCATGCCTACTCGATTTACTCATCACTAAATAAAGGCATAATAGAGATGATGTAGGTAAAATAATGTTATTTAAATCAAGAGAGAAAAAATATATTTTCCCGAAAAACACTACACAACACTTTAGAAAAGTATATTAGAAGGATTTAAAATCCACACACACTTTTCAATAACACATTGTTCCGTTTGAACCCACATTTTATGTGGGTCAAGATAAGAACTATTGAAATAATTCTGATATATGTCCCATTTTATTGTTATTATCTACCCACATCCATGTTTTACAGACATGTCTTTTAAACATCTCTCCTGGGCATTATTTCCCCTCATAAATTGTTTAAACACGCATATCCATTCTCCCACCTCTCTTCTGTACTGGTATTGACATTTTTATCTTCTTAACAGATATTCTAAGAGCTGTACATAATTCTTGATAATGCAGCTGCCTTGATAAGTTATTGTTCGAAGTGAAACATATGGAATGGCTAAGATAGTTCTCAATGTCCTTCAGAATGAGAGCACCCATTTCTATTCAGTATATACTGTAATTGTAATTCCAGTATCCTATAAAAATACTGGTAGACATAAATTTATTGCAATACAATACATTACATCTTTATTAGTTCCAAAAAACGATGCAACACAAACAACACAGAATAGGATAAATCTATACAGAAGAAATGGTTGTACCAATTGGTAGAAATTGTGCAAATATGTACAAGTTGGGAGGGAGGTGTTAATGTCTGACAAGATACCATACACAGTACATGAAGGTAATACAATAAGCAAAACAAACTGCAAAGCAAACTAATATATATATATATATAGTGAGCACCTGTGTCCATAAGTGCTGATACAAAATATATGTATATTGCATTACCCCACATCCTAATATACCAAGAGCAGGATACCTCAGAATGCCAAGATGCCATATAATAAGTGTACCATTGTATGTCAACCCACCAAAAGAACTGCCATTACCTTTACAGAAACCTCTCGTGCATTTTGTGTACACATTTTTACAAGGAAGGGAAGAAAGAGCCAAACTGCAAACTTTATATATCATAATTTACTTGCTAATTGGTTCCAGCATAGTAGACGCTTCTCCTGACCAGACTGCATTGTCCAGCTCATAATGCGGCATAACAACTCAGCGCCCACCACACCCCCTGGAAGACATGACAGTAGGGCGGCACCATACCCTGCCTAATAGATATGTTACAATGGGCAGGAAAACAGCAGGGCAGAACAACAAATCTATTTAAATGCTGGCACAAATAGGACATAGTGTTATACAAGAAACCACACAAAACAATGCCTAGTACAAAAATAAAATACCTGGCAATTTGGGGAGCAGAGTTTCAAAATAAAGTGATATATTCAGACTACAGCAAATGTTAGCACTACAAAAAAAAAAAAAAAAAAAAATAAATAAACAATGCAAAATAACACATGATGGGAATCATGTAATTATTGCAAACAGCAACAAGTGAAAAAATTACTACTTTCTTAAAATAGACTATATTAGCCAGCTACATTTGAAAATAATAATGATAATAATAATAATTAGAATATTAATAATGTGCAACCAACAGAGGAAGTGTATACAAGGTAAGGTAATGGAGAGAAAAAAAACTAGCTCACCTATGGCAAAGTTAAAAAGACCTCAGAGCACGGTTCCAGTTTCTACAAGGACTTTAGAACATATAACAAAGGGGAATGATCCAGAGAGGTAGTTATGAGGGGTCAATTATTTGCGCAGTGATCTGTAGTTTTTATCAGTACCACTCAGTGTTAGTCAGACTTTTTAATTGCTTTTTACTTAATTTTATATGGTATATGATATGATGAAAAATTCGGACAATGCAGCATATGGCAATACCAAAAAAGGTTTTTATTTATCATGTTTACATATTTATATATGGAAAATGGGAAAAGGGGGTTAATGTATGTGTTGTGAGAAGGTGAATAGTATCGTGGTGGATGGGCAATATGTGTCACCAAGGCTCATAACTTTGGTGAAGTAAGAGCCGGTATTCATTCAGTGTCTGTGCTGCGATGCAGACTGACACTATGGCCATTGTATGGCTGGAAGGCCAATCCGAGATGGCTCATACTGGGAATGACCAAGTGCAGTGTGGGAGTCATTCCCCACAATTCAGGCTGCCTTTTTTTGGCCTTAAAGGCAACTTGTTTCACCAGCTGAGGGGAATTTGCTAGTTGCAGCTCACACTACCAGAGAGAGCTGCATGCGGAGTTCGTCCCTGCATTTGCTCTAAGGTTGGAAGCTGGTAAACAACCTGTCTCGCAGGTCTGGAAAATACTTGCTTGATGCAGCATGCCATGGACTCAGGTGTGAACAAACACCTAAGGAAATAATAAGTGGACTTTTGTTACGTTTTCCTTTTGTTCTGCAGTTTGCTGTGTGCCAAGTGTGCATAAAAAACTGAACTTTGATTTGAAAAGTACTGTTTCCTTGCCTCTATACTGCAACCTCACCCATTTGCAAGAGAGAGTCATCACATTTTGTGGAGGATGCGGGCACCTCAGTGAGGTCAGCGGTTAAATTGCAGTATGCAGTTGCCAAGAGACAAGCCTGGGAGAGCCTGTTGGAGTTGTTGCTAGGGGCAATGAACCTGCCAACAACAGTATGGCGGGTGTGTTTTTCCAGTGAGTCAAGGCAAAGCAGTGCTACGGTGATTCAGTGTCTGTAGTCTTGCCAAGATGGAGTCTGTCATAAAAGCATTTGTGGAGGCCAACTTGCCACAGCGGGAGTCGAACAAGCACCAGCAGGAAACCAACCAGCTGCTGTTACAGCATGTGATGATGCTACAAACTGCAGTGACAACCCGAGCTGCCCCTAATCCCCGGAAAGCAGTGCGGACAGCGATCCCCAAGATTACCCCTTTGGATGATGTTGAGACCTATCTGGTGGTCTTTGAGAAAGTGGCCACAAGAGAGAAGTTACCCCGAGAACAGTGGGCCGAGGTCATCGCTCCGTACCTGTCATCGGGACCCCAGCGGGCCTACTTTGACTTACCCGACGACCAGGCTGTTGACTACGAGGTTGCCAAAGATGAGATCTTGGAAAAACTGGGGGTGAATGTGTTGGTCCGGGCCCAGCGGGTTCGTCAGTGGGAATACAAGCTAGCTTAGCCTGCCAAGCCACAGTATTACGACCTGTTGCACCACCTGAAAAAAAGTTCCCACACTATGCTGGACCGTCTCCTGGCCAATGTATTCTGGAGGGCTTTGCCACATTCCCTCCAAAGCTGGATTGGCAAGGTAACCCCTGACAACACCCTTGGGATGGTGGACTTGATACAGAAGTTTGAGGCCACCATGAATCTGCGGGAAGGGTCGGTGAAACCCAGGTGGTCCCCACTCTTGCCCAGGCAAACCCTAAAAGTCCCCGGGAGGTGTTTCCCAAAGGTCCTGCCCCATTGCTGTGTTGGGGGTGTCAACAACCGGGACATGTTAGGGCTAATTGTATCCAGCGGGAAGAACATGACATGATGCCAGTCTGTTGTAGTGGAATCATACAATTAATGTCAAGAATTTTGACCGTCTGCTTGGCATCAGAATCTACTGTAGGCCTGTACGAGTCTGGTAGAGGTGGTCATTTGTAAGGTTTCAATCCAAAGTAATCATAGCTTCATCCCAAGATGAAGATTGTACCAAAACATTTCAAAAGATATGTCATTGTAACCAGAGGATCTAAAGCTTGACTCACTACTTAAAGCTCTAATAGATTTTAAAGTATTCACACCCTTTCTGGGGTAAATTTCCAAATCCTGACAAGCAATCTAATAAAAAGAGAGCAGAGCTCCTCATAGGGCAGTGATGCTTTTTTTTACCCACCATGGGGATAAAGGCGATACAGAAAACCTATAATAGGGATCTTGCTCACCTTGTTCTGTTGTGTAGAATGACAGAACAGCAATATGTGCATGTAGAAGAATTCAAAGTAGTGTATTTCCCCGGTGTAGGTATCAGATTAGAGCTGGCCGATTAATAAAATGGAATGGAGAGAGTAGAGAAAACAGCCCAGGTGTTACAGCGTGATCCACCAGTCAGATATATGGAGGTTGCTTAAATTAAGAACTTTGTTTGCCAACTTTGTTTTATGCTTGCATGCATACAGGTTATAATGACACATATTTAAAGACAGAAAACCGTGCCAAAAAACAGGCTCCACCCACTTTTAAGCATCCTATAATGTACAGCCCACTCAGTAAAACATTTACACAATAAATTGATTAAAGCATAATGAAAATACAAGAAGACATACAGAATTAACAATGATAGGCATATATCTATGTATATGATATCCTGCCCCTAAATCAAAAAATCCTAGTGGATAAAAAGAACATATATGGAACTGTGTGGTGAGCCGGTGCACAACAGAGTGGCAGCAGTCCTATATAGGAGAGACTGTGTCCTGAGAATGCGTGAACATTGAAAAGCACTGATGATGACTACAGCCCTGTGACTGGGATCTGAGCGCTACATCTGAGAACGAGAGGGACAGCAGTGTAAAGAAGATAAGTCGAATGTCACCTGCAGGAGCGACTGAGAGGCAAATTAGAGTTTAGAAATAAATGATAGAATAAATGGGCTGTTTTCTTCGCTTTCTCCGTGCCAAATTCCAAATTCTGACAATATTTAAAAAGGACTTCAGGTCTGACTCATTGAGCTCTCTCTGAAATTTATAAAGAATCCAAGAAAAGCCAAGTGAGCGTTTGAAGGTTGATTTTTAATACTGAAGAAACATTTCCAAGGTTTCCTCAAGTATATAAAAGCTATGACCCGATTATAACTCGTAAAAAAAGCCTTTTACAGTCTCCAACTACCATTTATTTTGATCAAATTGTGATTTCCTCCATGAATCTCTTGCAGCTGGAGAATTTGTTTTAACATTCTTCGCCTCTAAAATTTAGATTTAAACTTCTCCTCTTTTAGTTTTACACATCTTTTTTAAAGTTATTCATATATTAAAAGCACACTTCCTGATAAAGACCTTTTGGCTAATTTCACACACAATAGCCCTCATTTATTAAGCTAAAACCCACTAGTTTTTGTTGGGTTTTTGGCAAGTTATTTTGGCATATAGGGGGGGATTTATCAAAACCTGTGCAGAGGAAAAGTTGCCCAGTTGCCCATAGCAACCAATCAGATTGCATCTTTCATTTTTGAAAAGGCCTGTGCAAAATTAAAGAAGCAATCTGATTGGTTGCTATGGGCAACTGGGCAACTTTATCTCTGCACAGGTTTTGACAAATCTGCCCCATAGTGTCTGAGAATGTCGGAGACATGTCTCAGACAATGTGCGACGGTGTGCACCAGGAAAATCCGACTAACTTGACATTGCATTGTGAAAAAAAAAAAAAGGGGGTGTGGCCTGTTGCAAAGGGGCGTGGTTCAGCAACCCAACCTATCTACTTTTGAAATTAACAGAAAATCCTGTGAATGAATGGCTGAAAATTTCCACCTAGAAATAGCTGGTCAGAAAATCTTCCCGACATGTAAATCTGTGAATCCCCATAGTATATTGAGAAGAATTCTACAAGTCGGAAACAATATTTCACACTAGTAAAAACCCAACACTCTTAGTAAATTAGGCACAGTGTTTAACTTTTTTGGAATTTTTCTATTTTTATTTTTTGTATTAATCAAGTATTATTTTTTGAGGCCATATCTTTTGTTTTGTTTTGTGTCCATGTTTTCAGTTTTTTTTTTAAAGTGCAGCATGGTCTAGGTATGGCATAAAACACATTTAAAAAGGTGCTAGTATTTTAAATTGTGTGTTTTCAAATATTTGTTTATGACACTTTCATGATGTAAACTGCACATAAAAACTAGTGCACCGCATTGAAGAACATTTTCCAAAACTATACACCAGAAAGAATGATTTTTGCAATACATGGGGGGGTATTTATCAAATGATTTATGTGCTTTTTTCCCCGTAACTTTGGCGCAGTGTCTTTTTGCGCCAAAGTTTGGTGCATTCTCTCCACTGTCATTTTTTAAACTTTCTTAAAATCACATGGTCCTGTGTGTGATTTTTACTTTGGTCAGTTATTCATCATTTGCGCCAATCGATCTTTGGCGCAATTTTGCGCCTTTAGGGGTTTTTATTGCACAATTCCCCGCCAAGAAATGTTGTACATGGAAAACCCACATAGCAATGTCAGAAAATGTAAAGGCGTCAAAATACATAAAAACTTTTTTTGTGAAAGCTGCGACCCCTCCGGGGTTGTGCAATACTATGCTGCAACATAGTTGCCTCTGAGGGACCTTCACCCTCCGTTGAGCCAGCACTGAACATGGCCATACAGGTTCAGGGGAAAAAACAAACACTCAAGTAAAAAATAAAATCCATTTCACATGGTGGCTATAAACCCCACAAAAGAAAATAACTCACGTCGCTTGCTGATATATTGCAGGAGGGACTCCAAAATGGCTGCTCTACTGGGAAAAATACGCTGTCATCTGTGGCGGTAAGTTCTGTGAACAGCTGATTTCAACATTTGCGCCAAAATTACTATTAACGTGCACCAAATGATAAATTTGGTGCATGTCCACAAAAACCAAAGTGAAAAAAAAAAGGGAAAAAAGAAACTGTCAAAGGCAAAATTGATAAATACCCCTAGTGGACTATGCAGTTTTCAACTTCTGTCTAAAATAGATGGTGTTTGCATAGCATCTAAGTTTAAGGCATAATTATCATCTTGTTTTGATTCTGTCTTATACTTCTGTCATGTCACATTAATATGATCAGCTTTATTGAGGAGTTAAACTCAAGACTGGACTTGGGTAAATCATTGGTCATTCTACAGTATGTTTAGTTTTCTCCAAAGCATTTAATACTGTTCCACATGAAAGGTTGGTATATAAATTGAGAGTGCTTGGGCTGGGGAAAAATGTGTGTAAGTGGGTAAGTAATTTGCTCAGTGATAGGAAACAGAGGGTGGCTATTGAGGTAAATCAATTTTATTAGATTTATAATGTAGCAACTAAATACAGACACATGAGGAATGGTCATAAAACGAAGCAATGTAGGTAAGCTATGAGATATACAGAATAGTAATAAAAAAGGCATGAAAAGCAATTATACTCTGGAAAATGAAGCATTTAATCTATTGAGTGGTTGAATAAACATAGATACATAGTATGGTTAAAAAAAGGCACCTCCATTAAGTTCAACTAAGCAGGGGAGAATATGTGTAAAGAGAAGGGGTATGGGTTTTTGATTCTATATACATATGTCTACATACACATGTCTGCATGTCTACGTATGTTATTTTGTTCTAAGAATTTGTCTAAGCTTGTGTTGAAGCCCTCAACTGTTTTTGTTTTGACCAGTTCCTCAGGTAGACTGTTCCGTAAATTCACTGTTCTTATGGTAAAGAAGACTTGTAACCCCTAATGACTACAGTTTTGTCTTTGACATGAGAATTGACATGAAAGAGAAACCTCTATATCTCCATATGTGTGCATATCACCTGGACACACCCTTTCTTATTAGTTTACAGGCCATTGAGGTCATCGTGGTAAATATTGGAAAAAAAAATGTGGACAAAATATAGTGTATTTTTATGAACTTTTGCCAGCTGATGTGACAGAAGCTAACAGGGAGACCTAGACATACAGGAACCCCTTGTCAGGGCTAACTCTTGTCATCCCCATCACACCAGTCAGGGCTAACTCTTGTCATACCCATCACACCATGACTTGGATCTCCATGGGAGAGATAATTCCTGCCAAAATTTTCAAGCAGAAGCTTAAAAAATTATGTCCCGCCTGGTTGCTAGGGGATACACAAAAAGGCTCCTTTATAATGCATGAAATAAGGTTCATACTAGGAAAAGGGAAGAACTCATAGTAATATTAGACAGCCCTAGTACAGCTACATTTTGCAATATGTATAGTATGGAATTTGTAGCTATTAAGAACATTATTTCCAAATATTTACCTATCTTGAGACAAGATTTTTCAGAAGGAGGGTACCAAGTCTTGCCAATAGCCTTTTTTTCCTAGCCTTCTACCAGTGAACCCATGGCAGAGTGGAAAGCTGTTATCCCTAAAGGTTTTTTTTTGTTTTTATGGTGACAGACTAGATGAGTTACTGGCAAGCATGATACAAAATTGTTAAATGTTTCAGGTACTACTGATGGTAAAATGGACAAAATTATGGACTTTATTAATTGCGATGTTGAATATGTGGTGTACAGGGTTTGTTGTGTTATTTGAAGTGTGACATACTGTATATTGGCAACACAAAAAAAATCTTTAAAGATGAGGATTCGAGAGCCCCTTTGAATCCCAATAATGTGAACATCTCCAATGCATCCCAGCATTTTGAGGGGTTTATGGGGGTGTTGTTTCTCCAATTTTTTTTTGTTTTTGTTTTTTTGTTTGGAAGTAGTCAGATGACCTGCTAGGGGTGGTGATAGGCTGAGAGCACTTCATTAGAGCTTAATAGTAGAATGGACTCTTGGGAACTTCTGGGGCCTCCTGTGATCTCCTGCCTAGCACCCCAGCTCTCCGCATGCATGTAGTGCCTCTACTGCATTCAGGCTCTCTGATAGAGATGCATGGAGGGGCGTGTCGGGTACTGCTTTATGCAGTGGTTGACATTGAAAAAAGGTGTTGTCCTGAGATGATGAGAATTTGAGAAGGGAGAGGAAGAGAAAAAGATTCTGTCACTGTATCTTATGGTGTCAAACCTGCTCTAACATGGCCATTATACAGAGGTGCTTTAGGGTCTGGTTTATTTTATTTATTTATTTACAGTTAAACATAGAAAGTAATCAATATAGAACTTATATTTGTATCTTACTCAGTACATCATAATATGTTTGTGTTATGGTCCTAGATGCATTTATCTTCATTGAGATCTCAGGCGGTATTCACATAATTGTGTGGTCTGAAACTGAGTGCTGTATAATCTGTATCATGATACAGATCCCAGAACAGGAAACCAGAAGAACCATCCCAAGTGGAAGATTTAGGAGGAGGATGTCCTGCACCCCTCCGACAGATTTTATCTGTATATTTACTTTATTTACCAGTACATTTACCTGTAACAGCCAGTGTCAGGCAGCTGATCCCAAGGGAAATAAGATCATGGGGTGCATTAAAAAGGAAAAGAGATGCACATGACAAAAACAAGGGGAGATTTATCAAGCTGTTTTATAGTAAGATTCTCTTTGTTTCCCATAGCAACCAATCAAATCTCAGCTTTTATTTTACCAAAGCTTGTTAAGAATCTAAGCTGGGATTTCTTGCTATGGACAACAAAGAGAAAAGGTTTGGTAAATCTCCATCTATGTCCCTGTGGATGTCACCAGAATCCCTGTCCCTGCCTAGTGCGTAGTAGCCCTGAACGGTGACTCCACAACTAGAAGACAATCCCTACTCTGGAATAAGTGCAGAGATGTCTTAGGTGAACACAACAAACTACACACAATACAGTAAAGGTCAGGGGGAAACAGTCAGGACACAATGGGTTAATATGCACAGGATACTAGGGGGAGATAAACAAATGGAAAGGATAGTCAGCAAACTGGATCAAAAAGCCAAGAGGACAGCAGAACTGAATTGTATAGAAAAGGTTTAACCAATATCAGAGCCAAAGTCAGAGAACCAGAACACAAAATAAGATGCAAGTTATACCTTAGATACAGAGTGCAAGCTCTTTCACAGGCAGTGTCTAAGAGGACTTAAACAGCCAGAGCTAACAGGGAGTGGATTTAAAAGTGACACCTCATTGCCCAAAAAGCACCAGAGAGGATAGGCCAGGGCATTGCCACAACAACCACAAGCTTTACCAGAGACTAGAAAGGTTTAACCCTTTGGGCAAAACAAGGTTGAGTCATAACAGATATGATTTATTCACCAAGGACATATAATATGTCACCATATATTGTTGTCACCTATATCAAATGGCTTTCATCAAGTCAGACATGACTGGATGCAAATTCTAAGTTATTTTTAAATAACAAAAAAAAAGATTGAATTTTTTTTTATTAAATCGGACCAAAACTGCTCCTATGATAATCTGTACCAAATTTAAACTGTCCTATTGCACAGCCCATCTACCCCCCATTACATCATTCATATGAAAAGCGTTACCCTGCACTTGTTTTTTTCCCCCATTAATAAAATCCTATTACGACCCTATGAGGATTAGAAAAAAAAAAATGTAAAGTTTCACATTGTCACTATATGAATATGTGATTATTTTGCAGAAAGAAAATATAAGTTGCCAGAGAACAATCCATTTACTGTTGTTCTGAATGCAGACAACACCTTTTATATTTTTCTGGAATTGATTACAAATATAGTGTTCTCTACCATAATGGTATTGATCTGCTAGAATTACATTTCTCAATACAGGTGCTTGTATCACTTATTGTTTCATTCAGTTTTTATTGGTTATTTCCAATTTGGACTTTCTTTTTTTTCACTCTTTATGTTGCAGTAGAAAAATTGCAACCTAAAGTTGAATAACTTCTACTTTGAAGCTAATAATTCAGTTTTCTTACCAAACATAGACCCAGATTTATCAAGCTGGCTAAAATTAAAGCTGTCTGGTTTTGACCACAGCAACCAATCACAGTTCAGCTTTCATTTTACCAGAGCCTGTTAAGATATCAAAGCTTAGCTGTGATTGGTTGCTGTGGGGAAACTAGACTGTTTTGGTTTCAGGTAGATTGATTTATCTGGATGAGGATGTTTTATTCATCCTACGAATAATACACCCTATGTTTTAAAATGTACAGTTGGTCACAAGAAGTATTTGGACAGAGGCATACATTTCAGAATTTAGCCTCTGTACACCAACACAGTGGGTTTTTAGCAAAATAAAAAATAGCATAAACATTTTTAGAATGACAGCCTTTTTTACATAACTTATTCATTTTCATATATTTAAATGTAATTGGACAATTGATGACCAGGAGTTTCATGGTCCGGTATGACATCCTCAATTCATAACAAACTAAAGGGTGTGTTACCAATATCAACATTATCTTCTATTCACTTGGGAATTGGGAATACCAATACCAATGGAACACCCCTTTAACACCCTCTCCCCCAGGGGCTAGAGAAAAAATATAAATGAAACTCAGAAAAAAAGAAGCATGGGCTGGTCACCCATGCTATACTTCATTCAGGGGACAATCTTCCTTTGTTCTCCAAGTAGCCAAGCCTTCATGATAAGCATTTTATCCCCTGTTGTGGACTGGGATTAACATTTATTGTTAAGAACACTTATCTATGAAATTAAATAGTCTGTAGTTGGCTCATGTAGAAATTGCATTTTAGCAATGGATGCAATTGAAGGAATAATCATTAGGCAAAAAAAAAAAAAAAAACAAGCAAAGCAAATAAAAAATATCGGAACAAATCTAATGAAGAGAGATGGCAAAAACTTTAAAGGGAAACTGACAGATGGATCAATCCCACTAACCTGAATATATAGATGGATAGTGTGAATAATTCAAAGCAAAACTATACATTCCCTACCTCCAATACATCCAGCCATTCCAGAGATATAGAACAATCTTGCAATATGCAAATTAACTCTTAACTGCACTGGAGGTGGGTTTGAAAACTATCTGTACCTTTGACCCTGTCCCCTGGGTCCTGTTCAGGCCACTCCACGTATTAATGTTCAGCTATTGCTCCTTGATAAGAGAAGTGGTGTGAACAGGACCCAGGAGAGGTGCAGATAGTCTTCAGACCCATCTACAGTGCAGTTAAAAGTTCATTTGCATATTGCAAGTTTTAACTATATCTTGAAAATGGCTGAACAGATAGGGGTAAGGAATACATCATTTTACTCAGGATCACCTAGACTAACCACCTGTTTTGTTAGTGGGGTTGATCCATCTGTTAGTTTCCCTTTAAGAGTTACCAGATGAACAATCTGGAAAACTGTCAGCCTGTTCACACACACTTAACCCAATATACTGGGTTATAGTGTGGGTGAATAGAAGTCCAACGAGTAGGTTAAGTGTGGGTGAACAGTAGGTCAGATATGTCCCCCATAAGATCCTCTGCTAAATTCAGGGAATCATGCAAAGGGGATGGGGCTTCGCCGGCTCAATTTATATATTCATTGTCTATGACTCCACATCCTAGTGAAGTGGAGTCACGACGTTCCGCCCCCTGTCAAGCACCGCCTGAATTCAACAGAGGATCTTCTATGGGATATGTCTCAAGACATACTGGACATATTTAAGTAAGTGACTCCTCATTGGTCTCCCGTTGACACACACTATAATCTAGTGTTTTGGTTTCAATGTGGGTGTACAGGCTGACAGTTTTCATTTAAAAAGAAGGAAACTACTGTAGAGCTCAACAACACCAAAATGTCTGGAAAAAAGACCAAAGAAAACTGGAGTGGAAGATGGTAAAAAAAAATACACAACATCTAGCCAAGTCAAAAAGACTGTCAAGGATGTTGGCATATTATTTTTAAAGTGTACAGTTAAGAGACTCTTTCATGAATGAAAATGCAGAGAGGTTATCTCAAGATACAAACTACTGCTAACACTCAAAAAAAACAAAGGACCGATAAAAATTTGCCAGAAAACATTTGTCACGTCTGGGCAGGGAAGGAGTGCACACTAATCTCGCCCATTCCCCTGTCCCTGCCTACTTACCTACCTGCTCTAGATGAAAGGTCCATTACCACGGAGACGGTCCATTCCTATATAAGTGAGGGACAGTCAAAAGGTCAAAACAATAAACTACAAAACTGACAAATTCTTGTGAAAGGCTGGAGGTACGCAACTAACAGAAAAGAAACCTGAACACGCACACACAAAAATTCATAGTCAGAGAGCTGATTCTAAACCAGGAGAGCACGAAGTACAAAAACGCTAATACCAGAGAGAAGAGTCAGAGAGCAGAGCAAAAAGTCAAAATGCCAGAAATCAAAGATACAGTATAAAGCTAGCTACAAGACAAACAGAACTGTTTAGCAGGCACAGACTGGGAGTAGACTGCCAGCTTATATGGAGCCAGTACAGGTGCTCCAATCAAGGTCAGCTGATCAGTCCAGACGGCCGGGCATAACCTAGCAACAAAAAACAATAAAGTATATGTCAGGACCTTTTAACCCTATAGGTTCTGACAACATTCACAAAAGACACACAGTTCTGGAACAAGATTCTCTGGTCAAATGAAACCAAGATTAAATGGCTGTTATTTATAAATAGTTCATATATATTTTATTTGTTAAACCTCTTATTCTACAGCTGGAAGTCTACACTTCAGTCACACATTCAAGAGGTACTCAAATGGAAAACTTTTTTTTTAATCAACTGGTGCCAGAAAGTTTGTAAATTACTTCTATTAAAAAAAATGTGAATCCTTCCAATACTTATTAGATGCTGAACACTACAGAGGAAATTATTTTCTTTTTAGAACACAGTGCTCTCTGCTGACATCAAGAGCACAGTGCTCTCTGCTGACATTTCTGTCCATTTTAGGAACTGTCCAGAGCAGCATAGGTTTGCTATGGGGATTTTCTACTACTCTGGACAGTTCTTAAAATGGACAGAGATGTCAGCGGAGAGCACTGTGCTCATGATGTCAGTCGAGAGGTCTGTGTTCCAAAAAGAAAATAATTTCTTCAGTAGTATTCAGCAGCTAAGAAGTACTGGAAGGATTAATATTTTTTAATAGAATCTGTTCAAATCTGTTTAACTTTCTGGCACCAGTTGATTTAAAAAAAAAGGTTTTTCACCGGAGTACGCCTTTAATATCTCTGTTTGAAATTCATTATGGTGGTATACAGAGGGTAAATTCAGAAAATTGTGTCAATGTCCAAACTAGTGAGTGTCAGAGTCCAACTGTATGTGCACAATTTTTTTTTTTTATCACTTGGTGAAGGTTTATTTAGAAATCTATAACAGGCACTAATATGATCATCAGTGTGCCACTTTGGTGCCATGGCAGGAGCCAACAGCGTAGTATGCCACAGAATGTAAACACAGGAGCCAAACTCCTGTTCTACCTTTATCATTTATTTATACAGTACTGTGATGATGCCGCTGTCGCTGTCACTGAGCTTTTTTAAGTTAATCTTTTGCTGTCTGTATATGCTATCTCATGTTACACTTTTGCAGAAGTATAATGCCTCCTTTCTTACATTAAAGGGGTACTCCGGTGCTTACACATCTCATCCCCTATCCAAAGGATAGGGGATAAGATGCCTGATTGCGGGAGTCCCGCAGTTGGGGACGCACGTGATCATGCACGTGGCACCCCGTTTGTTATCAGTCCCCGGAGCTTATTCGCTCCGGGACTGATTACAGTCGACCGCAGGGTCGGCAGCGTGCGACGTCATGCCTCCGCCCCCGTGTGACGTCACGCTCCTCCCGTCAATGCAAGCCTACGGGAGGGGGTGTGATAGCTATCTAATGAGTTCAAGCATATTTCCTGATGGATTTTAATACTGGGACAGCTGAATGCTGGGATGGAATGAAAACTTGACCAAGAAAGCCAGATCTTTGTGAATGTATTTGTGGTAAAATGAACTGATGCCATCAGATCTATAGCTTTCTATACAACTGTTTCTTGGAATCTACATAGCAAGGGAACTTTGTAAGAATAACTTGATTATTCCATTTTGATGTTGAGGTAGTATTTTCCAGTTCATTTTCCCAGTCTGTCACATATCTAAGATTTAAGATAGTATCCCCTTTTTCTTGTAGTAATGGACAGAGTAGAGAAATGAAATGAGGTGGAAGTTTTTCCAGTGCACATACGGACACAAAACTGCATAGTTAACTTAGGCATATGAAAAATTTTCTTGGGAAGAGGCATTGATCTCAAGCTTACTAAAATGGATGGAGCCCAGTAAGATATTGTCTAATTTAGAAGGTGGGAAGATTCTAAAATATGTTCAATTAAGGTAAATAGGAAATAGTGGGTTCTGGAAAAGAGGTAACAGGGGACTTGGGAAAGGTGATAAGTTATAGGAGGTTGCATGATTATTCCAAAATTCCAATAAGGATGAATATAAAGGAAATGTCTAGAGGTCAGGTGGCCATTGAGGTGAGATGTACAAAAGGAAAAGCCGAAAGGAAAGGAGTTAACTGAAGTTCCAATTGGACCCAGAGAGCATAGAAGCTATATGGTAAATAAAAAAGTCAGGCCGTTCTGTGCCTCCTTTAATACTGAATACTAAATGTGGTGCTGTGGGAAAATCTGACCAGGTTTTATTTCCGGACTGATGAATGTATTCCCAAATCTAGTAATATATTTTTACCTTATACTGTAAATCTTAACTTAAACACAAAGTTGAAGATTAAAGTTAAAACATGAAAAACATTAACACAAGATGCACTTTGCAATATGCAATAGAATGGACTGTATGTCTTAGGTTCAATAAACCAGTACACAGCCAAGGTTAGATTTTTTGGGGGTCTTTATTTGCAGCCTTTAAAAAGCAGGCTGTTTCCCATGCAAATTGTAATTTTTCTGCCATTTGGTCTGTTGTTTTTTTTATTTAGCTTTTTTCTATTTTTGAAAAACATTTATTTGTTCTGTATCTTTTTTATTGCTACAACAAATATTATTATGCAATTTTCTAACTACGGTATTTGGTAGGAAAAAGTTCCAAAAAATTGTGATTATGATTTTTTTTTTTTTTCTTTTAGTTTGTTTTATGGCTGTAAATTTTTACTGAATGGAAATTACCAATCATTTTTCAATTGAACACAATAATAAAAAATGGCCAAAAAAAGACTGTGTGCGAACATAGCCTGAATTTGTCACAAACTGCCAAAAAGTCATACTCGTAACTAGAGCTACTTCTACATTGCATTTTCGCAGCACAACAAAGGGTAATAACATAGCAAATGTGCTTTCATTTCACACTGGAAAGCAGAAAGAAAATATTGCACACCCCACTAAGAAATGTATTCCCTGTTGTGATGTATCTCAGTTTTACCCAATATACTGAACACAATCTAGTTTCCTTGAGATCTTAGAACATTTTCCTAAAATAAGTATTGTCATTTGAACATACTTAATAGATGAATAGTACAAGCGAATATAAGAAATTTTGCAATATATCTTATTAGAAAATAATATTTCTTGCTCCTGTTATTTAACCTTTTCCATCTCTTCTTCTTCTGGGAGACTGTATTCCACTCTGAAAATCAGCTCAGCTTTGTCCTGTGTCTGCAAGACAAGCCAATACAAGTATGTGGTGGGGAAATTCACCCACCAGCTTTGGGAGAACTAGAAATTACTGGAGAAGTCTGCTGAGGAAAAAATAAATCAGCTAAAAATACTATATAAAAGTTATATAATGAACGGAAATAGTGGTCCTCTTTATGTATACACACAGGGCAGCTTATTCTGAAAAGTCACCTGAAATGACAAGTACGCTGTTAGAAAAATAAATTAGTCCTCCTTTCTGATGTGTATATATATATATATATATATATATATATACTGTATATACATATATATATATATATATATATATATATATATATACATATATATATATATATATATATATATATATATATATATATATATATATATATATATATATATTAGAGATGAGCGAAGTTACAGTGATTCGATTTGTCACAAACTTTTTGGCTCGGCAGTTGCTGACTTTAGCCTGCATAATTTAGTTCAGCTTTCAGGTGTTCTGGTGGGCTGGAAAACATGGAGGCTGTATCCACCTTTTCCAGCCCACCGGAGCACCTGAAAGCTGAACCAGTTTATGCAGGCTAAAGTCAGCAACTGGGTAAAAAAACTGGGGATGTGCAGCTCACAATTAACTAGCCGAGGTAAGAGGGCTGTACACCTACACCTGGTGTTTTTAATTAGAAAGACAAAAAGATAGCCGACCCCTCAAGGCTATCATCAGTTACCTGATACAATGATGTAATGATAATAATAATGACTGGATCGTGCTTCAATTATAATATGAAAGTGCAAATTTATTACAAAATATAAAATATATAAAAAATTCTTTAAATTTTAAACAGTAAGTCCTCAAAACACAGGGCCCTTGTGCCGAGGGAATTATAATATAAAATACAAAATAAAATAAAATTACAATATTAACAACCACCGATAGCTATCATTTAGAAATTTTCAACAATGCAATGTCGCTTTTAATAATCCGGCCTCCGATAAACCGAAAATGAGTTAAAGTCCGATAAATAGTATAAATTCCAAAATGATAAGTATATATTAGATGTATTATAGTTACCAGCCTGCAATGAGTCCCGATAATATGTCACCTTGAGTTGTAATGTGAAGTCCGCACAGTTGGAATGGTACCAGACGCTTTCACGCATCTTAGCGGTGGTCAGCCTGCCACAGACCAGCTGGAAAGGTAGCCGCTTTCTGATATTTTGCTGTAGATGGTAACCAAGCAGAGAAGCAGGTGGGGACCTCTAGGTAACTCGATGGTGGGTGACGTCACAGGCGCTGGGCAGCGCTGCCTGGAAGATGGTCTCGGGAACGTTATGTTGGTTTGCAGAGCTGGATCGGAGGTCACCGATATACAGTCAGATGCAAAATTGAAAGGGTTATGATTTGTTAAAGGCAAGGAGGAAAAAATGAAAATGCAAAAACGTGAAATTGCTCAGTCCTTAAGGGGTTAAACACGGCCCTTTCCTCAGTAGGCTTGCATAAAGTCAGCAACTGCCGAGCCGAGAAGTTCGTGATGAATCGAATCACTGTAACTTTGCTCATCTCTAATACATATATATATATGATCTGCACTTCCTAGTACCTTGTCTTGATACATAGGAAATGTACACTTAGCCAGTCACAGAGGCTGGTCACTAAATGGCTGAGATCAGGTGCGAGGAAGTGTGAAAAGGATCAGTCTAAATCCAAACAGTGTCAGAATTGTTACATTCTGCACTCCGGCCGCAAACTCCGGCCATGAGCGCAGTGTCCCTGCTTCACCATCTGCCGGCAGGGCCAGGATTCGCATCGGAGGACGTGCCCGCATGTGAATCCCAGCCCGTCACTCACCACGCTCCTCTGCCACCTCCTCCTCTGTGTCTCAGCTCCGGCGTGCACGTCCCCATCTCCTAGGGTGCGCGCGCGCCGGAGCTCTGAAATTTAAAAGGCCAGTGTGCCCATAATTAGTTGTTGCACCTGACACTACATTATAAAGTCCCTGCACCCCCCAAACTTCCCTGCCGGATCTTCAGTGCCCCTAGCCTGAGATTAAGTGTTCTATATTACCTGTTTGCCTTACCTGTGTATCCAGACCTTCTCGCTACGTTATTTGACTTCACCTCCTGCCTTGACCTTCTGCTAGGTATGACTATGCTACTGCCTTATCCTTCGGTACCTCACCTTGCCCAGTTACCTGTGTGGCCGAGCCGTGTAGGGGGTAGCGAACTGGGTGTCGTCTGCCGCAGCAAGCCCATCCTGCCTTGCGGCGGGCTCTGGTGAAGACCCCTTTAAGCAAAATCAGGTACATGTACCTGATGATTAGTGGTGACTTAACGCAATGTCAGGTACATGTACCTGATGGAAATAAACTGTCACAGCTCCGACGCGTTCAGACGAACCGAAAGCAGGGATCTGGCAGGGGTCTCCTCCTTCCCCCTCTCCTCTGTCACTTCATTCAGTGAAGCGATCAGTGGGGAGGGGGTCCCCGTTGGGGGAGGCCACTCGCTGCACTCAGGATCGGAGCGCGGCTCCGATCCTGAGTTAACCCTGTAGACGCTGCGGTCACTATTAGGGATTAGGGATACAGAAATTTGGTATTGCCGTAACTGTATCAACCTGCAGAGTAAAGATAACATGTCATTTATACCACATGACGCACGACCTAATTTTTTTAAATAAAAATCCACTGCAGAATAGATTTTTTTATGTATACCACCTCATAAAAAATTAAATAAAAAATGATCAGTGTCACATGTACCCCAGAATGGTACCAATGAAAGCGTCATTTTATCTCCCAAAAATATTTTTGCACACCTCTGCATCTTTATATGATGCCAACAAAATATCCTGTCTGAGGTCTGTGGGAGAGACACATAGCGCACAAAGGCCACATATGGGATGTTTCTAAAAACTTCAGAATTCAGGGAATAAAACTTGAGCTGTATTTATTTGTCAACACCTACTGTGTTACAGAAAAAAATGGCTAAAAATGAAAAATCTGCAAAAAAAATTTTTTTTAATTCAGCCTCCATTTTGATTTAATTTCTGTGAAGCACCAAAAAGGTTAATAAACTTCTTTAATATCATTCTGACTACTTTAAGGGGTGAAGTTTATAAAATGGGGTGATTTATTGAGGTATCTAACATACATGCCCCTCAATTCCGCTTCAGAACTGAACTGGTCCCTAAAAAATCAGATTTTGAAATTTTCTTGAAAATCAGGAAAATTGCTGCTAAACCTATAAACCTTATAACATTCTAAAAAAGTTAAAGAATGTTTATCAAATGATGGGAACATAAAGTAGACATATTGTAAATGTGAATTAATCATTAATTTGGTGCGATATGACTATTTATCATACAAGCAGAAAATGTAAAGTCTAGAAAAATGCGAATTTTTCTTATTTTTTTGCCAAATTTGGGATTTTTGTTACAAAAAAGCTGAATATATCAATCAAAATTTTCCACTAATTTAAAGTACAATATGTCATCAAAAAACGGAATTGCGTTGATAAGTAAAAGCGTTCCAAAGTTATTACCACATGAAGAAACACATGTCAGATTTGAAAAAAAGGCCTTTGTCATTAAGGCCAAAACAGGCTGTTGAGTAAAGGGGTTAACAGATGTAGAATCTAGGTTGCCTGGCAGGGCTAACCAGATGTCCGATGAAAATCCAACTAATGGTTGGATAGGCGCATGCCCGAGGATGGACACAGAGCCGAGATGGATTTTTAAGGCTTTATTTCTGGTGCAGAAGAACGCATTTCGAGGGGGCACCCCTCTTCGTCAGGTTCATGAACCTGACGAAGAGGGGTGCCCGCTCGAAACGCGTTGCACCACCCACTATGACACGGGGTCAGCTCCTGACCCCGTGTCATAGAAGGGGAGCAAGACAAGGGTGTACAGGTACGCTTTTCATCCTTATAGGGGTACTCTGGTGGAACATTTTTTTTTTTTAATTCAACTGGTGCCAGAAAGTTAAAAAGATTTGTAAACTACTTCTATTTAAAAATCTTAATTCTTCCAGTATGTATAAGCTGCTGTATGCCACAGAGGAAGTTCTTTTCTTTTGAATTTCTTTTCTGTCTGACCACAGTGCTCTCTGCTGACACCTCTGTCCATGCCAGGAGCTGTCCAAAGCAGGATAGGTTTGCTATGGGGATTTGCTCCTCTCCTCCTCTGAACAGTTCCTGACATGGACAGAGGTGTCAGCAGAGAGCCCTATGGTCAGACAGAAAATAAATGTAAAAAGAAAATAAATTCCTCTGGAGCATACAGCAGCTTATACATACTGGAAGGATTAATATTTTTAAATAATAGTAGTTTACAAATCTTTTTAACTTTCTGGCACCAGTTGATTTAAAAAAAAAAAAAATCACCAGAGTACCCCTATAAGGATGAAAAGCGTACCTGTACACCCTGTACACAGATTTGTAAATTACTTCAATTTAGAAATCTTCCAGTATGTATAAGCTGCTGTATGCCACAGAGGAAGTTCTTTTCTTTTAAATTTATTTTCTGTCTGACCATAGGGCTCTCTGCTGACACCTCTGTCCATGTCAGGAACTGTCCAGAGCAGGAGCAAATCCCCATAGCAAACCTATCCTGCTTTGGACAGTTCCTGACATGGACAGAGGTGTCAGCAGAGAGCACTGTGGTCAGACAGAAAATAAATTCAAAAGAAAAGAGCTTCCTCAGTGGCATACAGCAGCTTATACATACTGGAAGGATTAAGATTTCTAAATAGAAATAATTTACAAATCTGTTTATCTTTCTGGCACCAGATGATTAAGGTGTTTAAGCCTCCATAAATTTGATCCTGGCTCAAATCTACGATATTTTGGGACCAATCTACACTATTTTTGGCATTAGCCTTGGGTCCCAGCTGCAAGCAGAAACAGGGTCCCATCCGGTATGAAGCTAGGCTGCTGAGCACACTTCATTCAGTGGGAGTTGGACTAGGGCTTACATGTAGTCCCGATTTCCCAAAGGGGTTAAAACATTTTGATAGTAGCCAAGCTAAGCTGAAAAACTGCCGTGACCCCCTCACCTCTGCCATTTCAACAGTGCCCAGTCCCCACTGCTCAGTACTTTTTAGTATCCTCTTAAAACAAGCAAGTGCCCCCTCAACCAATTGTTTTTGGGGTGGGCTTCAAAGGGAATTCTTTGTGCAGAGATGTCCTAGGACATGGTGAATTGAAGTAGGTTTGTACTGCTGTTTTTCTTTTCAGCAAGTCTGTTTCACACACATGATAGGTCATTTGCATACAATCCAAATAATATATATAAGGTTAACCACACATTCTGTTCAGTAAAAATTCTAAAGTTTTTGTTCAGCATAAGGTAGAATTTAGGACATTTCGGTTTTTAGTACATGTGACAGAATGGCCTGTATTTGAACAATTTCATAAATGTATTTTTTATTTTTTTTTACAAATCAAATGTACAATTTTCATTTATCTATGTCTTCTTATATTCTCTCATATTACATTCTTCTAGGAACAAACTTCACTCTGGCTGAACTAGGAATATGTGAGCCCTCTCCACACCAAGGTGGCTTTTGCTCGGATGTTGGAATACTTCACCAAACTTATGCTTTGAGCGCTGGGTCTGACATTGACTCTGATAATGAGGGAGGAATGTCTCCTGAACATGCAATTCGATTATGGGGGAGAAGTATAAAATCCCGGAGAAGCTCTGGTCTGTCAAGTCGTGAAAACTCAGCGCTGACACTGACTGACTCTGACAATGAAAATAAATCAGATGAAGAGAACGGTAGGATTGCTTTCCAAATACAGATTTAGCTCAAATTAAGATCAAAATGAATAATGCTCTTTAGAAGAATTAATTATCACCTCACTTACAGCATCTTAGACAATACACTATTACAAACCTGATTAACTTTCCAATAAAACACTTGAGTATAAGATATTATTTATTACATGTGTTGGTTTTATATGTAAAAAGTTAATGTACCTGTGAAAAAGCATTTAGATTTTTTATTGAGCAAATGGAGAACACAGATGAGCCAAAACTAATTGCAATAAAATACAACTACAGAGTATTTATTGCTGCCTGGTACTTTAAAGCAAGGTAGTTTTTTTTTAATCAATATTCTTAAAGGGTGCGTTAACACGCTCTTTGTTTTTGCGGGTTTTCCGCAGCTTATTTGAGAGGGGCGGGCTCTTCTCGGCTGTCCATAGCAGATTGTCCGCGGCGGAATTTACGCTGCGGAAAATCCGCCGCAAGCCCCATTGAAGTCAGTAGGGACTGCGGCGGATTTTCCGCAGCGTAAATTCCGCCGTGGACAATCTGCTATGGACAGCCGAGAAGAGCCCGCCCCTTTCAAATACGCTGCGGAAAACCCGCAAAAACAAAGAGCGTGTGAACGCAGCTTAAAATGCAAAAAGAAAAGTATAAAAATATGCATATATATATGGCTCTATTTTCTGTTATCTTGTCTTTGTTCTACACAGCAGTAAAGACAAATAATTCCAAACAATGTCGTCATGAAAGATTGTTGTTGGAAAAATATATATTTAAAAAAAAATGTTGATATTTTTAAATTGATATCCTTTGTTACGTATTGTAGTCTATAACTCTCCAGGAAGCAAATGTCTTTTTTTTTTTATCTGTTTACTTTGTGTGACCATATGCTGTGGTTTTGCACTTTGGAATATGACATAAAAGACTGAACAAAAGAAAACATACAAAACGCAGATGCAGAAGGGAACAGGAACCCTTTTGGCAAGAATTTAGAAGCTTACAGTTTGTCTTGTTTCCTTTTCATTTCGATTTATTGTGAAGACTGAACAAATACTTATAGCTCAACAATTATGGGGAGGAAAATTGATCCCCATAATGAGTCTTAGTAAGATTCAGAGCTCTGATGTTCACCATCTGTTAAGATGCAGAAAGTTCTCCCAAATCTAAACTCAAAATTCTGTTACTTACTTGACTGCCAACTGTAACTAGAAGATATTATGAATTATATTATTAAGAAAAGTAAGGGCTATACATTGTTTCTCTTTTATGAATTAAAAACAAAAATATTTTTTTCATATCTTGCTAAAATTTGGGGCAGAAATGCTGAGAAATAGCCCCTTTGAATGACAAGGGACCAGTCCCTGCATTATCTTCTGTGGGCTTTCTGTGCACCCACAGTAATCTGCAGCACAAAACAAAAACAATACAACATTCTTCCCTCATGAACAAACAGAGAATATGTGTATAAAAAAAAAAATAATAAAAATTGTGCTACAGCGTAGGTTGCAAGTGCCTAGAGCATGTCAATTGGGCCAATGAATGCAAAATAATGCATCGTTGCTCACTTTATATTTGTTGGCCCAGAAAAGAGGGCACAAATCTTGCCTTGCCCTGTGAAGTGGATGGCAATGTATACAGTATATGCAGCACAACTCAGCGCTTTACAAAAACAGTCAAGCAATAAACAATAGATGGGAGTCCCTGTACAGTACTGAGCAGTGATACATACACTATATGCATCACCTCTCACTTGACATTCGCCAGACATGATTCATTAGCACCCAGCCCAATGAATATACTGTGTATAGTATTCCATAGAGTTACGAAAAGTGCAACAGCACTTACATATTGGGTATTGGGTACGAAAAGCTTCATCTTTATTTATTGTAATTACATCAAGGTAAAAACAGACCATACATGGATGGAGCAGACAGAAATGTATGTTGGATATATAAGTGTCTGAGGTTGCAAGTCCATCCCCTCCTATGTGGTATAACGGCTTTGATCAATGAAGTAGTGACAACTTCGGTTTCCTTTTGTTGTGTATATTGTGTATAGTAGAGTGCCTTTCTGCACACACTAATAGACCACCAAAGGGTGATCCAAAAAAAAACTATTTCCCATATGTACAAAACTTATTGTCTTTATTAATTCACCACACAAAAGAAAAAGTTTAAAGATACATTGCTTTTTACTCCAATTAACATGCCATGTATGTCACAGGGGCCAAAATGACCTCCTTAGGCTATATGTATCATATATATATATATATATATATATATATATATATATATATATATATGATAGCTGCTATTAGAAATAATGTAAGTTTTAGGGAAATAGTGGTATTAGTACAATATAACATATATGTGCAATATTTTCACTATATAATGACACAAATATTGACACCATGTCTTAAATAATGTTATATGTTTTAAAAGAGGCTGTAAATCCTGGTTGTACACTTATATGAATGGTATATATAATTCACAGTGAGTTAAAGATATAGAGTGAGAAGATGAGTGGATGGTATTTAAAACTATGTAATATTAAGGTGTGGATTACTATCCTTATTTATTGCATGTAATGTGATTATTAGTTCATGCATTTGACTAATTCATGGAATGTATAGGATTAACATTCATTGCACAGTCAGTCATAAGCACATCTCCGAGGTGTGCACGCGCAGCGAACATTGGCAGGGGCGCTGCTACTCATGGTGTCTGTAAACACAGTGTGCATGTCACAGTGAGGAGAATAGGACATGCGTGCTGACGTTGTGACGCCAGATGAGGGCGGTGTGATTCTCCGGCAGGACGCTGTGTGGGAACCGACATCACTGGAGAACCAGAAACAGGATTTGCGTTCCGGAACATGAGGCAATAGGAGCTGTATAAAAGGGGACAGAGAACAAATAAAAGCAAGATTCCTGAGGAAGGAACGAAACAGTAGCTGTAGGAGTTCAGAGGCATGCTGGCAGCAGCCTAATATGGGTGAATGCACACAGGATCTCAGAATGCTGGGTAGCAATATGCTGGATTTGGGGAGATATTAGGTATACAATGTGTTGCAATATGAAAGTATAAGCAAATAGACAAGAGATGGGTTATGACCCACGATGCATATGTCTAGCCTGTATTTAACCCTTCATGCACAACGTCCTGTGTATACTATATTACAACTATTATAGTATTGCAGTGTGTCCAGTACCTCTCTGATTGGATTTTTATTGGTGTGTCATTGTTTGTAATACCTTATACTATTTTTTAAAAAGATGACAAATAAACTTTTGCATTTTTTATTGGAGTTTGTAGCTCTATTTTTTTGCTTGGTGTATATGTAATATATATATATATATATATATATATATATATATATATATGTGTGTGTCCTCTTGATAAAGTTATGTTCAATAGAGAAACATGTCGAGAGGGGGCTGAGAATTGATTTTAAGAAAGTGCTTACTTCGTCCTGCATGATACACTGCAGGTACATGCGGAGATCATTGATACATATAGCCTAAGGAGGTCAGTTTGGCCCCTGTGACATACATGGCATATTAATTGGAGTAAACTGTATTCTTAAACTGTATTGTTAAACTTTTTCTTTTGTGTGGTGAATTAATAAAGATAATAAGTGTTGTACATATGGGAAATAGGGTTCTTTTGGATCACTCTTTTAGTCTATCAGTTGGAAATTTGATATTACCTGACATATATTGGTCTTTATCGATATAGTTCTGCACACACTGGCTCAGATTTACTATTCTCATGGTAAAGTATTCATCTACCAAAATTTTTGCAAAATGAGACAAATCTTAAAATTGTAAAACAGGTTTGTGTAGGTAGGAAAAATAACTGCAGTTTTTTCTATATTTAATTTTTTCTATGAATAATTTTTATAATGTGCCACTATTGGTGCATCTAATTTGTCCCTGAGACATGTACCAAATTAGGAAATCTAGTAAATAAAGAGCCTAGTTTGATAAAATCGAAAAAGAGAAAAAAAAAATACAACAATAGTAAACCTAAGCCACTATATGCATCATTGCTTACTTTAATTTCACCAGGCCAGGTCAAAGCCTGTGATAACAATCATATTTTGAACTCTTGAAAAATTGTGTCCTGTGCCACTGGGTGAGAGAGGAGCTATATAGTCCATAAAAAGTGACATGTATCATAAGAAGAAAAAATCCACAATTCTGTATTAATTTATAGGTAACTACAGGTTGAACAATCTGTGTGGTCTACTAAAGATACAGCAGAGAGTAAAGGCAGTTTTCTTACAGCCAGGCGCAGGGTTGGGAGAGGAGGATGTCTAATCTCCTGGGACACGGAGTAAAGATTATTTCACAAATTTAACAGTTTAAAGGCTATGGACACATTTGAAGAGCATTTTTCTTGCTTTCTTATCATACAAAATAGAACACTTTTTATATGTCTTTATTAAAATGTTTGCACGTCTCTTCAGTTTTCTGTGTGAGCTCTTTCTCTGTATACAGCCCACGTGAATTCTCCAATGAAACCTGCCTCATGTATGCTTTCCTCCCTCTTTACAGCCTGTCATGCAATGCTAGAACTAAAAATAGGCAGGGCTCCTTAGAGAGTAGTATAACTGATAAATTCAGGCAAGGCTACAAAATACACAGTCCATTATAGAGATCTGCTCACTTGGCTCTGTTGTGTATCTGACACAACCACTATTAGCGCGTTTGTTAACAAATAAGGTGCTGCCTTCCCGGTATCGGCATGGAGGTTCCTCAGCTGAAATAACATCAATGTGCTTGAATACAAGTAGAAATTTGGGCTATGGTGAAAACCAACAGAAGAACTTTGTAGATAGTAATAAATCGTTTATTGTGCCAGATACAATGTTTTTCGAGGCTACAGTGCCTCTTCGTCAGGTATATAGGCTTATATTATACAACATACAGGCCTATATACCTGACTAAGAGGCACTGTAGCCTTGAAACATGTTCAATCTTACACAATAAAGGAATTACTATCTACAAGAATCTTCTTCTGTCGGTTTGTGTCATAGCCCGGATTTCTACTTGTATTCAAGCCCATTGATCTTTACAGCCTGTGTGAGCCACCCCCTAAAGATTATTTCTCTTCTGTCCATACTTTGAGCTGCTGTGTAGCCTCCTTCCTGCTATAATAGCTAACAGTGAGAGAGAAGACAGCCCATCTGACTGATTAATCTTCTCTCTCTGAGCAGCAGGTAAATGGTAGAAATTTCCAATAAAGACTATATAGAAAGTTGCGATTCATTTTGCATTTAGGAAACCAATAAACCAAAAAATACATGCAAACATGTCAATAGCCTTTAAGCTGACTTAAGGGAGTAAATACTAGTATTTATTTTCTAATCAATATTCCACTTTTCTTAGAATAAAATTAATATTTAACTTTTCATTAAAGGGAAACTCCCAACTGGTTCACTTGCACTAAATCCAATGTGCGGGGTTATAGTGTAGATGAACTGGATGACAACAAGAATCATTTACCCGGATCCAGAGATATCGGTTATATTAGCCTCAATTGCCAATAGCTGACTTTGCGAAATGAAGGCAGAACCCAGGCTGGTCCCGCCTCCATTTCACAAAATGGGCTATTAGCAATGAAGGCTAATACAACAGGTATTTTCATAACCGGACTGTGCATCCTGGTTAGTGACATCTCATTGTAATATGGGTTACCCACACTGTTATCCCATATATTGTGTTTAGTGAATGTCAGTTTCCCTTTACATTCCAGTGTTGTTAAAAAAAAAAAAATTATAATAATAATAATAATAATAATAATAATATATATATATATATATATATATATATATATATTTATTGTGCTAGTAGTGGATGAATATGCAGCAGTCATGTTCACTTTATTAAGAATCAGCAATATAACCTTAAAACTTCTGCATAACAATAGGTTTCAGGCTGACAGGCTATTGTCACGATGCCGGCTGGCAGGTAGTGGATCCTCTGTGCCAGAGAGGGATTGGCGAGGACCGCGCTAGTGGACCGGTTCTAAGTCACTACTGGTTTTCACCAGAGCTCGCCGCAAAGCGGGATGGTCTTGCTGCGGCGGTAGTGACCAGGTCGTATCCACTAGCAACGGGTCACCTCTCTGACTGCTGATGATAGGCGAGGTACAAGGGAGTAGACAGAAGCAAGGTCGGACGTAGCAGAAGGTCGGGGGCAGGCGGCAAGGTTCGTAGTCAGGGTGGATAGCAGAAGTTCTGGTACACAGGCTTTAGACACACAATACGCTTTCACTAGGCACAAGGGCAACAAGATCCGGCAAGGGAGTGCATGGGAGGAGGTCAGATATAGTCAGGGACCAGGTGGAAGCCAATTAAACTAATTGGGCCAGGCACCAATCATTGGTGCACTGGCCCTTTAAGTCTCAGGGAGCTGGCGCGCGCGCGCCCTAGAGAGCGGAGCCGCGCGCGCCAGCACATGACAGCAGGGGACGGGAACGGGTAAGTGACCTGGGATGCGATTCGCGAGCGGGCGCGTCCCGCTGTGCGAATCGCATCCCCAACGGCCATGACAGTGCAGCGCTCCCGGTCAGCGGGACCGACCGGGGAGCTGCAGGGAGAAAGACGCCGTGAGCGCTCCGGGGAGGAGCGGGGACCCGGAGCGCTAGGCGTAACAGTACCCCCCCCCTTAGGTCTCCCCTTTTTTTTGTCCGGTGACTGCCTCCCCTGGGATGAGGACACCGGGAAGGAATGGATGGTTTCCTCAATGGCAGGCAGTACAGCAGGAGTAGGAATGGGGAGGGAGGGCAGAGGGTGAAGCTTGGCACGGGGCAGGGAGACACAAGGACGGGAGCCATGAGGGGACACAGAGGCTTGCCTGAAGGGACTGGGAGGGGGGGAGAGGCATTTTCTGTGGCAGGCAGAGTCCCTAACGACTTTAGGGGGACCGGATACAGGAGGAACCACAGGGTCACGGCAGGGAGTATTGGGAACCGGTTTAAGGCAGTCCTTGGAACAAGAGGGACCCCAACTCTTGATCTCCCCAGTGGACCAGTCCAGGGTTGGGGAATGGTGTAGAAGCCAGGGTAGTCCAAGGAGAATTTCGGAAGTGCAATTGGGAAGGACCAAAAATTCAATTTTCTCGTGATGAGGTCCGATGCACATTAGGAGGGGCTCCGTGCGGTAACGCACGGTGCAATCCAACCTGGCTCCGTTGACCGCGGAAATGTGGAGTGGCTTGACAAGACGGGTCATCGGAATGCGGAATTTATTCACCAAGGACTCCCGAATAAAATTCCCAGAAGCACCAGAGTCCAGACAGGCCACGGCTGAGAGGG
The DNA here is from genome assembly GCF_029499605.1 of Hyla sarda. Classification (NCBI taxonomy): domain Eukaryota; kingdom Metazoa; phylum Chordata; class Amphibia; order Anura; family Hylidae; genus Hyla; species Hyla sarda. The sequence continues at coordinate 335,924,772 of NC_079192.1, forward strand.
AAGAGCTGGCTGAAGTAGAAATCCGTACAGGCACCGTGAGACGTGGAGAAGCCGACTTAGCATCCAGAGACGCCACACCCACGAGAGCTGGGTGCGAGCGTGCGTTTCCCAGACGTGGAGGACGGATAGGGCAATCCACCAAAAAATGTTCGGTACTGGCACAGTACAGACAAAGATTCTCTTCCTTACGGCGATTCCTCTCTTCCAGGGTCAGGCGAGACCGATCCACTTGCATGGCTTCCTCGGCGGGAGGCCTAGGCGCAGATTGCAGTGGAGACTGTGGGAGAGGTGTCCAGAGATCTAAGTCTTTTTCCTGGCGGAGCTCTTGATGTCTCTCAGAAAAACGCATGTCAATGCGCGTGGCTAGATGAATGAGTTCATGCAGGTTAGCAGGAGTTTCTCGTGCGGCCAGAACATCTTTAATGTTGCTGGATAGGCCTTTTTTAAAGGTCGCGCAGAGGGCCTCATTATTCCAGGAAAGTTCAGAAGCAAGAGTACGGAATTGTATGGCGTACTCGCCAACGGAAGAATTACCCTGGACCAGGTTCAGCAGGGCAGTCTCAGCAGAAGAGGCTCGGGCAGGTTCCTCAAAGACACTTCGAATTTCCGAGAAGAAGGAGTGTACAGAGGCAGTGACGGGGTCATTGCGGTCCCAGAGCGGTGTGGCCCATGACAGAGCTTTTCCAGACAGAAGGCTGACTACGAAAGCCACCTTAGACCTTTCAGTAGGAAAATGGTCCGACATCATCTCCAAGTGCAGAGAACATTGCGAAAGAAAGCCACGGCAAAACTTAGAGTCCCCATTAAATTTGTCCGGCAAGGACAGGCGGAGGCTAGGAGTGGCCACTCGCTGCGGAAGGGGTGCAGGAGCTGGCGGAGGAGATGATTGCTGCTGAAGTTGCGACTGAAGTTGCTGCACAATGGTGAATACTTCCGACAGCTGGTGGGTTAGATGGGCAATCTGTCGGGATTGCTGGGCGACCACCGTGGTGATATCAGAGATATAAGGCAGAGGGACGTCAGCGGGATCCATGTCCGGATCTACTGTCACGATGCCGGCTGGCAGGTAGTGGATCCTCTGTGCCAGAGAGGGATTGGCGAGGACCGCGCTAGTGGACCGGTTCTAAGTCACTACTGGTTTTCACCAGAGCCCGCCGCAAAGCGGGATGGTCTTGCTGCGGCGGTAGTGACCAGGTCGTATCCACTAGCAACGGGTCACCTCTCTGACTGCTGATGATAGGCGAGGTACAAGGGAGTAGACAGAAGCAAGGTCGGACGTAGCAGAAGGTCGGGGGCAGGCGGCAAGGTTCGTAGTCAGGGTGGATAGCAGAAGTTCTGGTACACAGGCTTTAGACACACAATACGCTTTCACTAGGCACAAGGGCAACAAGATCCGGCAAGGGAGTGCATGGGAGGAGGTCAGATATAGTCAGGGACCAGGTGGAAGCCAATTAAACTAATTGGGCCAGGCACCAATCATTGGTGCACTGGCCCTTTAAGTCTCAGGGAGCTGGCGCGCGCGCGCCCTAGAGAGCGGAGCCGCGCGCGCCAGCACATGACAGCAGGGGACGGGAACGGGTAAGTGACCTGGGATGCGATTCGCGAGCGGGCGCGTCCCGCTGTGCGAATCGCATCCCCAACGGCCATGACAGTGCAGCGCTCCCGGTCAGCGGGACCGACCGGGGAGCTGCAGGGAGAAAGACGCCGTGAGCGCTCCGGGGAGGAGCGGGGACCCGGAGCGCTAGGCGTAACAGCTATTAATATCAGAAAATAATATCATTACCGTTAGTCTTCTGTATGTATTTTCCCTGCATTATTACCATAGCCAACCAGTTCAGGCAGGGCCTTGTTAACACAGGCTTTAACTGAAGTTCGATAGAAAATGACAATAGGCTTTTTGCTCACTCAATAGCTGTAGTCTGAGTTCTACATTTTTAATTTTCTCACTTTCTGCCTCCTCGCATTTAGCATCTTCTATAGTTAATCACTTCCTAAAACAGCAATCACTTGAAAGCTTAAATTGAAGTACTAACACTTTCTAGTAGTGAATGATGTGATCAACTGTTCCCTCCTGGGTGTTTTTCGATGTTCTCTGTGTAGCTATGTCACCTGGCATGGATGTTATTGTGGGATTCTGTTTAATTGTGATTAAAATGATCACATAATCCTGACAGGTCGGTTTAATACATTTTTCCTTAGGAAATGTAAGATTAAAATAAATAAAACTGCACCTTGAAAATCATGATAAAGAATCGAAAAGAAATGAGATTTTGTGACATAGTTTATAGAAACAATAATGCCTTCCACTATATGTTACACAAAAAGAGCTCTATTAAATATGTAATGATGACTTATAGACGTAACAGGATGACTTAAATGTTAGGCAGCAGGAACTTGCTATGAAATAATAGCAGATTATCTTCAATACAGTTGGTGTTTCATTGAGTTAGATTGTGTCAAAAAGACTGTAGACTCCATAGCTTCCCCTACTGTGTTGCTAATTGGGTTGAGGGGCTACTCTCTGTACTAGCCAAATGTGGCCATGATGGGGTGAACCAGTCACTGTGCAGGAGGTAAAGAGCACTCTTCTGTTTCTTAGAGGCCGCTCGACTGCTATCTATCACTTATCTAACCTCTTTCATAACTAGAGTTCATAATACCTTACCAATATACAATTTACAATGTGTCTAGGATGGCCATGCAGTTGTCAATATCTACAGTCTGGTAAACAACACATGTAAATCGGCGGAGACACCATCTCTCATAGGGCCACTGATGCAATGCTAAACAACAGACAATCATAAGTGTCTATATTACTTTTAACAGCGTATCAACACTATATTAACACTCAACGTTAAATCTGCTCATCATTCCTTGTATAGTAAAAGGAGGAGATTATGACTAGAGAATTAGGCCTCTAGAAAACTCACCTAACTTGCAGTCTAGCAGTCTAGACATATAGGGGAGATTTACCAAAATTTTTTAACAAGGCCTCTGTAAAATGAAAGAAGCAATCTGATTGGTTGCTATAAGCAACTGGGCAACTTTTCCTCTAAACAGGTTTTGATAAATCTCTTCCATAGGCCCAACTTTGCGAGAGAAAAACAGCAGCAACCAATCACAGCTAAGCTTTCACTTTACCACAGCTCATTACCTGAGCTGTGATTGGTTGCTGTTCCAGTTTTTCCCTCACAATGTTTGATGAATCTGAGCCAATTCTTAGCGTTCCTCTGTCAGGGCTGAAAATGTATTCCAACTCCTTAGTTGGGCACTATGGATTTTTTTTTTCTGGTTACTGCATAGTTTTTTTAGGGTAGGGCCACATATGGTGTATTTTCTGGGTATATTATTTGCATTTTTTACAGTAGCAGCAAAGACGATTAGATTCAAAAAGTCTCATTCACAGGGAAAAAAATCAGTAGAAAATCAGATGAAATGCAGATTTTTCCCATTCCCTTATGGGGATGTCAGGTCTGTAGTAGATCCACAGTGTTGCTGATTTTGCTGTGGAAACACAATGGATCTAAAGTCCTCAGTTTAAAAGCAATATGAATCCAAATACAGTACGTATTAGAATATTTTACAATATTTTACAGACTGTATTGTCATATTTTAGCTCTACTTATGATTGAAGTTAGAGATGAGCGAATTTACAGTAAATTTGATTCGTCACGAACTTCTCGGCTCGGCAGTTGATGACTTATCCTGCATAAATTAGTTCAGCTTTCAGGTGCTCTTGTGGGCTGGAAAAGGTGGATACAGTCCTAGGAAAGAGTCTCCTAGGACTGTATCCACCTTTTCCATCCCACGGGAGCACCTGAAAGCTGAACTAATTTATGCAGGATAAGTCATCAACTGCCAAGCCGAGAAGTTCGTGACGAATCGAATTTACTGTAAATTCGCTCATCTCTAATGGAAGTCACCGCTCTTGCTAGAAATTTAGGTGACTCCCTGAGATGAATTCTGGACAGTGAGCTAAGCAAATGTACAATGACAGAAACCTCTGGTGTAAAGTTCCTTGTGTTTTCTCCTGTCACTTTTATGTTTAAATAACTTTTATACTTATGCTTCCTTTCAAATTTACTAGTAAAACTCTTTCCGTATGCTACAGGGAAAGAAGAGAGTATAACTTTATATCTTCATATTGTCACTACCATAAGTGTCTTACTTGACTGATAACATACTTACATGCTTACATAGCTGCATCCACAGCATCTACCACAAGTTTAAGTTAACCCTTACCCATGGATAGGGAATAGCCAAGTGATCAGTGGAGGTCCAACAATTTGGATCTTGTCGACCAGTAGAATGGAAGAGAAATGTCCCCACAACAAGGCGAGTGCACCATGTATGCCCAACCAATACTCCATTAATTGCCTGTTGAGCAGTGCAAAGCAATATTTGACATCAGAACATTGTTGGGCACTGCTTTACAGACAATGAATGGGGCTCTGGCTGTGCATGTAGGGTGAACTCCCTTTATTGTGAGGCACATCACTCCCCTGTTCTGGTAATTGGTGTGGGTCCTAGTAGTCAGGCTAACATCAATCACCTAGTTATTCCTTATACTATGGATAGGGGTGTGGTAAGTTGGGGATGGCGTGTAGTGCAGACTAGACTGTTCATGATGTCAGGAGCATGGAGTGAATGGATGTTGATGGTAGTAGTCCTGCAAGTTATTGTCACTTACCACCGTTCCAAAAAAGTAGTCATCCTATCCAAGCGCTGGAAAATAATTCAAAATGTAGGGATGTATGATACTTACTTTTTACGGTATAATATTGCAGGATAACAGGAATACACGGTTCCATATCTGGTAATGAGATTACACAGAGGCATTGAACATGGTAAATAGCCACAGTTGCTGTCACTGGGAATGCTGAGACATTTAGTACTTGCTAAGACACTATATCTGTCAACATCAGCTATTGCTGGCATCTTGACTTTATCCTGAACCATGGAATCCATGGGAGAAGTTTACAGTCACTCTGGAACAGATGATGATAGACTGGGCTTAAGACCTGTTCCCATGAGGCATGAGACAGGAGGACACAGAAGATGTCTTCTCACTACTCTGGCTGGGGCCAGACTCTAAACTGACTAACTAGAGCTCCTCCCTGTTTCATCGGACAAGGATGGGGGGTAAGGGCTGACTATGCCTGATTGGCTGCAACTGTTACCATGACCACTAGCTATGTTCTTTACAAAGCACAACATTAACTCTTCAGTGTAATTAAATGCACATTGACCAAAGTACAGGTGTAGACATTTCTATTTAAACAATTCAAGTTAAGGCCACAGGAGGGTTGGAGGCAGACATCTTAGGGTTACCAAACACTCAACAAAGCCAGGTAATGAAGGTGTTCTGCTTCGGGACACCACAGGGATTAACTTTAAAATGTGCAATAACCCCTTTAAAAGACTGATAATTTAAGTTTCTGTACCCTGGCTCAACAAAAACATTACTGACATGTACTGTGGATGTAGATACCATGGACAGGGAAAAGTATCTCTTTCTCTTGGGCTCTTCATCTGATAACCATAATGGGGAAGCCCTAGAGAGATATGTTCAGCTCCCAGTTCTTGTTCCCACTTGAAAATGTAAAATGGATAGATAAGGATGTTGGTACTGTATGTCCACTTACATTTGGTACATTTCTTTAAAATTATAGCGAGAAGAGATCAGTTAAGCTTCCACTCTGGTGGGTGTTTTCAGTATGGTAATTTATTATACATGGTGACCAATTCATTTTAATAGGTGTCATTTCATTTTTCCACTTCAATGTTTCCTTTTAGGAGAAATTAACCTAATTTTTTAATATTGTCAGGATATACCGCACTGTGATGGCAAGGAATAGATGAACTGTTTGTAAAGTAGGAAAGTTTTCCTGTTAATCACAGCCATCAATCAGCAATAGGTTTATGTGTTCCTACTGCACCTGTGGGTAAAATGCACACTGCTCAAAAGAATAAAGGAAAAACTAATATAACGCATCCTAGATCTGAATGAATGAACTAATCGTATGAAATGCTTTACTCTCTTTACATAGTTGAATGTGCTGACAACAAAATCACGTAAAAATTATCAATGGAAATCAAATTTATCAACTCATGGAGGTCTCAATATGGAGTCACACTCAAAATCAAAGTGGAAAACCACACAACAAGCCGATCCAACTTTGATGGAATGTTCTTAAACAATTCAAAATGATGCTCAGTAGTGTGTGTGGCCTCCACGTGCCCGTATGACCTCCCTACAACACCTGGGCATGCTCCTGATGAGGTGGCGGATGGTCTCCTGAGGGATGTCCTCCTAGATCTGGACTAAAGCATCTTCCAACTCCTGGACAGTCTGTGGTGCAATGTGGCGTTGGTGTATGGAGTGAGCCATGCTGTCCCAGATGTGCTCAATCGAATTCAGGTCTTGGGAAGGGGCAGGCCAGTCCATAGCATCAATTCCTACCTCTTGCCGAAAATGCTGACACACTCCAGCCACATGAGGTCTAGCATTGTCTTGAATTAGGAGGAACCCAGGGCCAACCGCACCAGCATATGGTCTCAAAAGGGGTCTGAGGATCTCATCTTGGTACCTAAGGGCAGTCAGGCTATCTCTGGCAAGAAATGCCACCCCACATCATTACTGACCCACCGCCAAACTGGTCATGCTGGAGGATGTTGCCGGCAGCAGAACGTTCTCCACGGCGTCTCCAGACTCTGTCACATGTGCTCAGTGTGAACCTGCTTTAATCTGTGAAGAGCACAGTGCGACAGTGGCAAATTTGCCAATCTTGGTGTTCTCTGGAAAATGCCAAACGTCCTGCACGGTGTTGGGCTGTAAGCACAACCCCCACCTGTGGACGTCGGGCTCACATACCACCCTCATAGAGTCTGTTTCTGACCATTTGAGTGGACATATGCACATTTGTGGCCTTATGGAGGTCATTTTGCAGGGCTCTGCCAGTGCTCCTCCTGCTCCTCCTTGCATAAAGGCGGAGATAGCAGTCCTGCATCTGGGTTGTTGCCTCCCTACGGCCTCCTTCATGTCTCCTGATGTACTGGCCTGTCTTCTGGTAGCGCCTCCATGCTCTGGCCACTATGCTGACAGACACAGCAAACCTTCTTGCCACAGCTCGCATTGATGTGTCATCCTGGATGAGCTGCGCTACCTGAGCCACTTGTGTGTGTTGTAGACTCCGTCTCATGCTACCACTAGAGTGAAAGCACCGCCTGCATTCAAAAATGACCAAAACATCTCAGCATAGCAACTGAGAAGGGGTTTGTGGTCACCACCCGCAGAATCACTCCTTTATTGGGGGTGTCTTGCTAATTGCCTATAATTTCCAACTGTTGTCTGTTCCATTTGCACAACAGCATGTAAAATTGATTGTCAACCAGTGTTGCTTCCTGAGTGGACAGTGTGATTTCACAGAAGTGTGATTGACTTGGAGTTACATTGTGTTGTTTAAGTGTTCCCTTTATTTTTTTTGAGCAGTGTATATCCAAACTAAACTAAAAATGCTTGATACAAAGCAACAAGGTATATTTAAAGAAAACATAATAAACGCTGACAGTGCTTTAAAAATGGAAACATTCGGGCTTGAAGCCATTGATATGCTTTTTTTTAACAATAACATGGTCAAAATGTTTCAAATTCTGCAGCAGAACATAATAGCACTTACAAGAAATATACAGCATTTTATAGACAAATACATCCTTTTACTGGGTTATGCTATAACCTAAGCATGACATGCAGAATGGCTTTGCACAATACTAAACCTGTCCTCAAACTTTTAGTATAAGAGCTGTTTTAGAGAATTGCTTATCCGTATGTGTAGATAGCTCTATAGACAATTGCAGAAAGTGTGTCCCTGCTCTTAATTATTGCAGATGCTTTGTACATGACCTACCATACTTCATTCTAATTTAGTATATTACTGCTAGCTATGGAGTGCACCAGCATGCATTCCTAAGCATTACCATGATCAGAGCCACACAAAGGTTGTCTCCATGGCGATATGTATAGAAAATCACATTTAAAGCTAATGCTAAACTAGCTTCTAAAATGTCATGAACATGAACCCACAGAAAAGAAGCCAAGATTTTAGATGTAAGAAAAATGTCTATAAAATTGCACAGCAATCTCAATGATTTTAAAGAAATGTGCCAGAACACAAGTGGACACACTAACATCCTTTTCAATCCACTTAACATTTCGTGGTAGGAACAAGAACAGCTTAGTGTAATGAAGTTTTCATGCCATTAAGTCATTAAGTCCCAAGACCCTTCTGCGAATTGTCAGCTACAAATGCCAATGGTGATAGTTTGCTACATTGGACACCTGTCTACTGGGAACCACAACAAGTCACAAATTCATTTCATTTTCTATTGTTTGGCTGCTAATGAATGAAGTCATTGCTTCTGTAACCTTTACACTATGCATATGTTCTACATAGAGAAGCTGTCTGGTCCCACCCACTTTACAGGAACTTATTAGTCACCATTGATTTGGGCCGGTGACATGACTTGTTAGGAAGCCGCTTGCCTGTCAGTCGATGCTAAACTTTGGAATTAAAAGCTGAAACGCGTCGGCTGAGATGCGCATCAACATAATTACACAACTGCAAGGTGCAACCAAGTGAGCGCTCAGGCCACAACGGAAAAGACAACAAAAGACAGAAGTATAATGGATGGGCTTGTCAGACATCCGGGAACGTGTGCCATTGTGCCATTTATGAAAATAAAGCCACCTGATGGATGTCATTTAACAAATATAATATGTGTATTAGACAGGCAGAGGTGTTAACTTCAGTAAAGTTCCTGCTCTTTCTAGTTGACAGATTTCTGTTTAGCTGAAGAAAATCAATGTTTTTTTTCACATGGCTGATTTTATGAAGTGTTGGGATGTATTATCATATAGATTGACAGTTGCCCCACTAGTTCAACACCACAGCATGGACGCTTACAAAGCTATCATTAATTTCTTACGCTTGTACCCAGCTACAGCTTCCTACATTATAAACACTGTGTCCTTCAGAACCCAATCAATAACCTTTTAGGTATGCTTCTCTTGAAGAGGAACTAACAGCAATCCATACTTGAATCAAAATGATCTTTCCTGTGCAATGTAGGTTTACAAATATGAATAAAAATATGACTTTTATGGCTTTTTTATTTCAGTATGTATCATACACCAAAAGGATCTTTTGTTGCGCTCCATTCGCTGACCTAGCGAAAATTGCACAATCTGCTTCAGACATTGTAGACAGACATTAACTGCCCATGATCAATATTATGTACCATTTCTAAACCTCTTCTCGCCGGCAGACTATAAAACAATACATAATGTAGACGGGAGTCGGTGAAAGAGTTAGTTGACACTGCTTTTTCTGGTTTTGCCGGCTGCACACAAACACTTTAATATGTATGAGGCGAGAATCTTATAATAACAAAGGCTCTCTTTATATTAAGTGAGGCTATTCCTTTCTCGGCAGCATTGAATAACCTTCTGATAATCCCTTGATATGAGACATTTAGGTTTAACATACATTTTTTAGGTTACTGGAAATATTGACACAGTGGAATTGGGTACTTAGACGCACTGGAAAGAATAATGATGTGTTACGGTGACATACACACACCTGTTTTTAAAGATGAAACTGTAACTTGTATAATGTAATCTTGATTGATTTCCCAAAATGTCATCAGTGAATATGATTTAACAAGGTTCTTTGCAGACCAATTGATGGATTCACTGACTTTTTCCTACTGCTACGTCCTGTTAGTTTCTCTATTCAGTAATTAAGATTTTCAACATTGTGTTCTGAACAATCAATATTTAAAGCCAAAAGGGAATTCTTATGTATATGTCTCCTCCGAGGTCAAGCATACATGTTATATAAGGAGGAATCCCTACATAATACTGTCTAACCCTTAGCAGGAATTACCCTTATTTAGAAGAGACTGTAAATAATTATTATAGTTCATGCACATCAGTAGGTCTGTTATCCTACAAGTAAACAATAAATATACCATATGTTCGAAGGATAACTGACTTATGTGTTTCAAGGAACACTTCAGGAAAAAACAATATACTGTTGAAGCATCTCATTGTGCCTGTGGGTTGGGTGTCAGACATTAGTGTCTTTATTTATATGTAGTTATGTTGTATTAGTATTTCTTTCAATCTGTTTTGAAAAACAAATTGGGTATACATAAGTAAGACAAATTCCAGCCATATAGTCATCAAATAACACCAGTATACAAGTAGGAAATATTATCAGTATACAGTGAAGATAGTGGAAGATATGAGCTTTACACAAGCTCTGCAGACTATATAAGTGATTACAGTGATGTTACACTGGGTGACTCACAGGTGATGTCTACTCCTTTTCCACTTTTCCTTTTCTTCTCCATCTGGCCCAGACTGTCATGACATTTTTTCCAGCCACAACTAGTCTCCAAAGAACATGCCAGACAAAGGTTATAGGCTTCACACTTTTCCAGTTAGGTCCCTTCAGAAGGTAGACAGGTCTCTGCATGTGTTTTCTCCCACTACGCAGGTTCCCCGAGTAGGTAGGTGTTACCTGTTGAAAGGTCCTCCTGTAGATAGCTGCCCCCTTTAGATAGCTACTCCCTGAAGATAGTAGCAGCCCCCTATAAGTAGAGGTTACTCCCTGTAAGTAGGCCCTCCTGTATACAGTAGTCCCCTGTATATAGTTGCAGGCTGCCGTATATAGTAGTAGCAGCCCACCATATATAGTAGTAGCAGCATCCCTTTTAGGTATTAGTAGCAGCAGCAGCATCCTTTAGGTGGTAGTAGCAGCAGCAGCAGCCCCCTTTAGGTAGAAACAGTAGTAGTAGTAGTTGTAGCATCAACCCCTTTTAGGTAGTTGTAGTAGTGGTTGATAGCATCCCCCTTTAGGTAGTAGTAGTATCAGCCTCCTTTCTTGTAGTAGTAGTAGTGATAGTCCCCCTTTATGAAGTAGTAGTGGTAGTAGTAGTACTGGCAGCCCCTTTTAGGTAGAAGTAGTAGTAGCAGACTTCTTTAGGTAGTAGTTGTGACAGCCACCTTCAAGTAGTAGTAGTAGCAACCCCCTTCAGGTAGTAGCAGCAGCCTTTCTTCTGGCTCTTTCTCTCCTCTTCTGATCCTATCTGTATTTTGGCACATGATAATGTCCCTCATGTTCCACAACACAGAGAAATGATGTTCAGCATATTGTTGCTGCCTTCATAATGTGAGCAGCCACAACAGTGATTGACAGGGTTAGGAGCACCTCTTGGCTTTCCACTTTTTTAAACAGCCGAGCTTCACATTAAACTATAAATGTGTAATTAAGATACCCTCATAGTTAAATACATCCCGGACCAGCAGACCCTAAGGATGGTGTGCCCGATGGCTAGTCTGGCCCTGGCTGGCAGTCAGTGGGAGGTCATATACTCCATGAAGGCCCATACACTGTGTATGCAAACATTCTAGTCTGTGAGAGGGGGGTGATCTAGCCAAACCTCTCTTTCCCCAGAAAACGGAAACCAGATTGGTCTAAAGAAGTCTAGCTTAGAGTGAGAAATGGTAAGGAGCATTCAACCTCACTCCTTCCAGCATAAGGCCTCAGAGCCCAGGATTGCTTGAAGATGAACAAGAGAAAGATTGTGGTCAAAAGTAGGACGTGTGCCTCATGGCTATCCTAGGACCTGTTATTGGTTGCTATAGGCAAATCAGACACATTTTGTCCTCAGATTGTGGAGATGGAGTGTCTCTTAGGATGGAGTGTCTCTCTGGATGCATATACGGTTAACAGGGGAACAACTGGGTGGTTTTAATTACGCAATTCAACATTTTGCAGTACTGATCAGTTAATACTCAAATTTTTTGTTCCAGGCACTATCAGCAATGGACTTGAAAATATAGCATTTAAAGTGCATCTGTCACATACAAAACACATATGATGCTGCCCACACATTGCAATAGGGTGATAAATATAATTCAGTTATACCTTTAGTAGGGCTTTAAAGTGTTTTATATCTCTATAAAAGCTTTTGAAAGGCATCCAGGACATTCAGAGAGGCGGGCATGGGGTCCACTATGCTTTGCCTTTCTCTGCTTACATCACGACTGATCATTATTTTGATTGACGCACAGGTCTTTTCTGTCAACGGCAGCCCTGGTGGTTCTACTGCGCATGGGCAGCCAAAGTATACTACAGCACCACACAGACAAGTTTCTGTGATGTAAGCAGAGGAAGGCAAAGCATAGTGGACCACCAACCCGGCCTCTTTGACTGTCCTGGATGCTTTACAAAAGCTTTTTTTAATGCCTATATATCACTCTAAAGTTTTACTGCAATGTGTGGGCAGCATCATTTAAATGCCCTTCAATGGCAGACCATGTAATACAAAGATGACAGAACAGTGGCTGCTTCTGCAAAGTGTGTTTACATGCTGACTCAGAGAGAAGGATCCCCCCCCCCCAAAGTAGGGGATCCCTTCCCCCATTTGGTGCCAATGAGTAATATATGTTTTGTTTTTAATTAAGTAGGGAATAAGTTGCAAATAGGGCTTGTGTGGATTTTGTATTTTAGTTTATTGATGTTTTTTTTTTTTACTATTTTAATCTAAACATTTTATGGCGTTTGATTCTTTCACAACATTTACCCTATTTGTTAAAAGATTCATCTTCTGTACTTTTGGAAGAACAAATGTTTCCTTCGGGTAGGATGGCATACATCACAGTTCTCCAAAAAAGTCCCTGAAAAAACAGAATCATACCGTCCAATCTTATTAATCAACCAGGACGTCAAACTTCTGACCAAGATCCTTACAGACCGACTGGCTACCATTTTACCAAAATTTATATGGTCTCACAAAGAAGGATTTAGAAAAGGCGATTCAGTGGCAACTAATCTTACAGCAGTACAGTCAGCACAAGATGTGGAGGGATCCATCCAAGACTCTCTCGGCCCTTTAATAATTGATGCTGAGAAAGCATTTGACATTGTTAGTTAGATGTAGCTTGAAGATGTTTTGGACAGCTTGGGCTCATTCTAGTCATTTATAGCAAATTCTATGGGGGAGATTTACTACATTTCTTTGGCTGTAATTTGGCACTATGCAGTAGGCGACATCTATTAACTGTCTATTTTTTTAAAAAAATGCAAAAATAATGTGCAAGCGTAACGAAAAAAAAAAAAAAGCTAATTCATACCACTTCTGCCCTGCCTTAGAAAAGTGCCTATAGCAGGTTCTGCAGGGATTTTTCATTTGTGCAAAATTTATCAAAGTCTGTGCGCCACTTCGATAAATTAGGCGCACATAAGCTGAAAACACAGAAGAAAAACCCTTGGATAGCCTTTGCCAAACTCCAGCTGCCCTAAATGTTATGGGGGTGTGAACATGCTGAAAATTCTGAATTATAACTTGGTGGCCCTCTTCTGCCACATACAGGGGTTTGGGTTCTAGGCACAAGTCGTTTCTAGAACCTAGACATTGAGAAACAACAGTCAGTCCAGTGGGGTTTTACCGGCCTTCTTCACTTAAAGTATTCTACGTTACCTAGCGCTGTTAAGGCAAGTTACATTTTACAAAATAATATTGCTACTTGGAAAGGATCATCCTATAGGATTTATTTTGTCATTTTACATCACCTAACCTTGTGGGACTCCCTGGCTTTTCCTCCTGGCAGGAAATGCAAGAACCTTTTTTCTACACCGCAGGGCTCTTATGGATTGATCAGAGTTGTAGATGTTTTGTCTTATCTCCAACATTTTTGTAAGTCTAGAGCTTTGGACTTTGATGTCCTCTATAGGGAGTCAGATTTTTATACTGTTTTGGGGCCTTCCAGTAGATTAGATTAACTCTCTTACATATAAGGTGCCCTACAGAAGAGAAGGTTTGAGGAACTAGCTAGTAGAGTTCTTTAGGATTGGGAACCATTTTTTTTTCCTTTGGGGGGGGGGGGGGTGAATCTCTGGTTTACATCATGTGAGAGCAAGCATGTTATGTGGAACCTGAAGGGAGATGTGGAACTTGCGCTAGTCACTTTTATCTGACACATGGGGTTTACATGTACATCTTTGTTACTTTGGGTAAAAAATTTTTTTATACATTCTAGTTTCTACACCCGATGATTCTATGGGTACTGTACCATGCATACATTCCCTCTTCTGATCTCTGTTAAAAGCATATTGAGGGAATGGTTGCAACCAACTCCCATTACTCTGATCAAGGTAAGGGACACTGTGGCATGCTTACTTTATATTGATAACTGGTAGCCTTGGAGGGCCCAGACAAATGCCCAAAGGCTTTTTTTCGGAACTGGCACCATTTCATTACCCACGAAATATCCATGACGAACATCAGCACCTTATGAAAATGTTTATATTGACTGGTGTTGGTATTTTGCCACTGGAGTCCTCTTCCCCTCCTCCATGACGACCTCCTGTGGCAGACTCTAACATTATGGTGAACCCGATGCCCAAGAGGCTGAAGTCAGTGTTGGAAATTAATGGAGGCCACACAAAATATTGACACTTTGGACCTAACTTGGACATTTCCACTAAGGGGTTTACTCACTTTTGTTGTTAAGGTATAAAACCATAATGGTTATGTGTTCAGTTATTTTGATGCAACACAACATTACACACAGGCTGTGCACTCATTACTTTACATTGCACAAGCTTGTCTTTTTTCAGCATTATCATATGAAAAGATAAAATAACATATTTACAAAAATATAAGGGGTGTACTTAATTATGTAAGATACTGTATATACTGTAAAACAGCTCTTTTGAGCTTATCTACTTCAAAGACCCAACTGCAACATCATTATGCAAACCTGGAGATCTTTTGATCAGTCATCATCAGTCATATACAGTAATAAATGCAAGCAATAGCAAGTACTTTGTCTGTAGGATCTGCAAGCACAACAAATAAGCACCAGCAATAAATACTGTATTACTAGAACATAGAGAATGTTCAAAATCCCATAATTGAATATAAATCATTCAGTTGAAAATAAATACATTAAAATGACATTTTATCTTAATACTCACTAGCACTTTTTCATTTCAATTAGAAACTAGCATCAGTTCAGGAATGCTATATTTTAAGTGCCCAGAATAATATTATAATTGTAGTATAATTACTGTAATTACACATTAGTGCTTGTAATTATGTGTTTTTACAGTTTACAATATATATCTTCTAGCAAACTCCATATTTAATTGCAGTAGAGAAATAATGTGACAAATCTGTAATAATAAGTGTAGCATTAACTTAGTAGTAGATGCAATGAAAAGAATAAATAAGTATCTGTAACTTGTGGATAAGAACATGTAGTATTACATTCTATTTCGTCTTAAATTCTCTGCTTACATTACAATAGCTCCATAAGCTCTTGGTTTGATCACTAAACTTGCTTTTGTTTTCTTTTCTTTTATAAACTTGTTAACAGGATTTTGTACTCATAATAGTTGTATTTAGATTCTGTAGTACTTTATTACCTATACATGGGATGTAACCCATTAAAGTGTACCTGTCATATTTTTGGGTGAAAAATGCTGTCCCTGCAGCTATTGCCTGTGTGTCTCTGTGAGGAGACAAAACACAGGAAGTGTAAGCGCAAAAAGCAAGGCTTTGTGCAGGCTCCTGTCACAGATCCTCACTGCACAGAGCCCTGATTGCCCTCAGTGCACAGAGCCCTGCTTGTCCCCACTGCACAGAACCCTGCTTGTCCTTAGTGTCCAGAGCCCTGCTTGTGCTCAGCGTACAGAGCCCTGCTTGTCCTCAGTGCACAGAAGGCACACTGCTTGTCCTCAGTTCACAGAGTCCTGCTTGACCTCAGTGCACAGAGCCCTGCTTGTCCTCACTGCAGAGAGCCCTGCTTGTCCCCACTGCACAGAACCCTGTTTGTCCTTAGTGCACAGAGCCCTGCTTGTGCTCAGTGTACAGAGCCCTGCTTGTCCTCAGTGCACAGAGAGCGCCCTGCTTGTCCTCAGTGCACAGAGCTTTGCTTGTCCTCAGTGTAAAGAGTCCTGTTTGTCCTCAGTGCAAAGAGCCCTGTTTGCCCTTAGTGCACAGAGCCATGCTTGTCCTCAGTGCACAGACCCCTTCTTGTCATCAGTGTACAGAGAGTGCCCTACTTGTCCTCAGTGCACAGAGCCCTGCTTATCATCAGTGCACAGAGAGTGCCCTGCTTGTTCTCAGTGCACAGAGCCCTGCTTGTCCTCAGTGTACAGAGAGGGCCCTACTTGTCCTCAGTGCACAGAACCCTGCTTGTCCTCAGTGTACAGAGTCCTGCTTGTCCTCAGTGCACAGAGCCATGTTTGTCATCAGTGCACAGAGAGCACCTTGCTTGTCCTCAGTGCACAGGGCCCTGCTTGTCCTCAGTGTGCAGAGTCCTGATTGTCCTCAGTGCACAGAGCCCTGCTTGTCCTCACTGCAAAGAGCCTTGTTTGTCCTTAGTGCACAGAGCCCTGCTTGTCCTCAGTGTACAGAGCCCTTCTTGTCCTCAGTGCACAGAGCCCTGCTTTTCCTCAGTGTACGGTAGAGTGCCCTGCTTGTCCTTAGTGTACGGAGAGTGCCCTGCTTGTCCTCAGTGCACAGAGCCCTGCTTGTCCTCAGTGCACAGAGCCCTGCTTGTCCCACTGCACAGAGCCCTGCTTGTCCTTAATGCAGAGAGCCCTGCTTGTCCTCAGTGTACAGAGCCTTGCTTGTCCTCAGTGCACCGAACCATACTTGTCCTCAGTGTACAGAGAGTGCCCTACTTGTCCTAAGTGCACAGAGCCCTGCTTGTACTCAGTGTACAGAGTCCTACTTGTTCTCAGTGCACAGAGCCCTGCTTGTCCTCAGTGTACAGAGTCCTGTTTGTCCTCAGTGCACAGAGCCCTGCTTGTTATCCGTGCCCAGAGAGTGCCCTGCTTGTCTTCAGTGCACAGAGCCCTGCTTGTTCTCAGTGTACAGAGCCCTTCTTGTCCTCAGTGCAGAGAGCCCTGCTTGTCCTCAGTGCACAGAGCCCTGTTTGTCCTCAGTGCACAGAGCCCTGCTTGTCCTCAGTGTAAAGAGTCCTGTTTGTCCTCAGTGCACAGAGCCCTGTTTGCCCTTAGTGCACAGAGCCATGCTTGTCCTCAGTGCACAGAGCCCTGCTTGTCCTCAATGCACAGAGCCCTGCTTGTCCTCAGTGTACAGAGAGTACCCTACTTGTCTTCAGTGTACAGAGCCCTGCTTGTCCTCAGTGTACAGAGTCCTGTTTGTCCTCAGTGCACAGAGTCCTGCTTGTTATCCGTGCCCAGAGAGTGCCCTGCTTTTCTTCAGTGCACAGAGCCCTGCTTGTTCTCAGTGTACAGAGCCCTTCTTGTCCTCAGTGCAGAGAGCCCTGCTTGTCCTCAGTGCACAGAGCCCTGTTTGTCCTCAGTGCACAGAGCCCTGCTTGTCCTCAGTGTAAAGAGCCCTGTTTGTCCTCAGTGCACAGAGCCCTGTTTGTCCTTAGTGCACAGAGCCATGCTTGTCCTCAGTGCACAGAGCCCTGCTTGTCCTCAATGCACAGAGCCCTGCTTGTCCTCAGTGTACAGAGAGTACCCTACTTGTCTTCAGTGTACAGAGCCCTGCTTGTCCTCAGTGTACAGAGTCCTGTTTGTCCTCAGTGCACAGAGCCCTGCTTTTTATCCGTGCCCAGAGAGTGCCCTGCTTTTCTTCAGTGCACAGAGCCCTGCTTGTTCTCAGTGTACAGAGCCCTTCTTGTCCTCAGTGCAGAGAGCCCTGCTTATCCTCAGTGCACAGAGCCCTGTTTGTTCTCAGTGCACAGAGCCCTGCATGTCATTAGTGCACAGAGCCCAGCTTGTCATCAGTGCACAGAGCCCTGCTTGTCCTCAGTGCACAGGGCCCTGCTTGTCCTCAGTGTGCAGAGTCCTGATTGTCCTCAGTGCACAGAGCCCTGCTTGTCCTCACTGCAAAGAGCCTTGTTTGTCCTTAGTGCACAGAGCCCTGCTTGTCCTCAGTGTACAGAGCCCTTCTTGTCCTCAGTGCACAGAGCCCTGCTTTTCCTCAGTGTACGGTAGAGTGCCCTGCTTGTCCTTAGTGTACGGAGAGTGCCCTGCTTGTCCTCAGTGCACAGAGCCCTGCTTGTCCTCAGTGCACAGAGCCCTGCTTGTCCCACTGCACAGAGCCCTGCTTGTCCTTAATGCACAGAGCCCTGCTTGTCCTCAGTGTACAGAGCCTTGCTTGTCCTCAGTGCACCGAGCCATACTTGTCCTCAGTGTACAGAGAGTGCCCTACTTGTCCTAAGTGCACAGAGCCCTTCTTGTACTCAGTGTACAGAGTCCTACTTGTTCTCAGTGCACAGAGCCCTGCTTGTCCTCAGTGTACAGAGTCCTGTTTGTCCTCAGTGCACAGAGCCCTGCTTGTTATCCGTGCCCAGAGAGTGCCCTGCTTGTCTTCAGTGCACAGAGCCCTGCTTGTTCTCAGTGTACAGAGCCCTTCTTGTCCTCAGTGCAGAGAGCCCCGCTTGTCCTCAGTGCACAGAGCCCTGTTTGTCCTCAGTGCACAGAGCCCTGCTTGTCCTCAGTGTAAAGAGCCCTGTTTGTCCTCAGTGCACAGAGCCCTGTTTGCCCTTAGTGCACAGAGCCATGCTTGTCCTCAGTGCACAGAGCCCTGCTTGTCCTCAGTGCACAGAGCCCTGCTTGTCCTCAGTGTACAGAGAGTACCCTACTTGTCTTCAGTGAACAGAGCCCTGCTTGTCCTCAGTGTACAGAGTCCTGCTTGTCCTCAGTGCACAGAGCCCTGTTTGTCCTCAGTGCACAGAGCCCTGCTTGTCCTCAGTGCACAGAGCCCTGCTTGTCCTCAGTGTACAGAGAGTACCCTACTTGTCTTCAGTGAACAGAGCCCTGCTTGTCCTCAGTGTACAGAGTCCTGCTTGTCCTCAGTGCACAGAGCCCTGTTTGTCATCAGTGCACAGAGAGAGCCCTGCTTGTCCTCAGTGCACAGAGCCTTGCTTGTCCTCAGTGTACAGAGCCCTGCTTGTCATCAGTGCACAGAGCCATGCTTGTCCTCATTGTACAGAGCCCTGTTTGTCCTCAGTGTACAGAGCCCTGTTTGCCCTTAGTGCACAGAGCCTTGCTTGTCCTACGTGCACAGAGCCCTGTTTGCCCTTAGTGCACCGAGCCTTGCTTGTCCTCAGTGCACAGAGCCCTGCTTGTCCTCAGTGCACAGAGCCCTGCTTGTCCTCAGTGCACAGAGTCCTGCTTGTCCTCAGTGCACAGAGCCCTGCTTGTCCTCACTGCAAAGAGCCTTGTTTTTCCTTAGTGCACAGAGCCCTGCTTGTCCTCAGTGTACAGTGCCCTTCTTGTCCTCAGTGCACAGAGCCCTGCTTGTCCTCAGTGTACAGAGAGTGCCCTGCTTGTCCTCAGTGTACAGAGAGTGCCCTGCTTGTCCTCAGTGCACAGAGCCCTGCTTGTCCTCAGTGCACAGAGCCCTGGTTGTCCCGCTGCACAGAGCCCTGATTGTCCTTAATGCACAGAGCCCTGCTTGTCCTCAGTGTACAGAGCCTTGCTTGTCCTCAGTGCATAGAGCCATGCTTTTCCTCAGTGTATAAAGAGTGCCCTACTTGCCCTAAGTGCACAGAGCCCTGCTTGTCCTCAGTGCACAGAGCCCTGCTTGTCCCACTGCACAGAGCCCTGCTTGTCCTTAATGCAGAGAGCCCTGCTTGTCCTCAGTGTACAGAGCCTTGCTTGTCCTCAGTGCACCGAACCATACTTGTCCTCAGTGTACAGAGAGTGCCCTACTTGTCCTAAGTGCACAGAGCCCTGCTTGTACTCAGTGTACAGAGTCCTACTTGTTCTCAGTGCACAGAGCCCTGCTTGTCCTCAGTGTACAGAGTCCTGTTTGTCCTCAGTGCACAGAGCCCTGCTTGTTATCCGTGCCCAGAGAGTGCCCTGCTTGTCTTCAGTGCACAGAGCCCTGCTTGTTCTCAGTGTACAGAGCCCTTCTTGTCCTCAGTGCAGAGAGCCCTGCTTGTCCTCAGTGCACAGAGCCCTGTTTGTCCTCAGTGCACAGAGCCCTGCTTGTCCTCAGTGTAAAGAGCCCTGTTTGTCCTCAGTGCACAGAGCCCTGTTTGTCCTTAGTGCACAGAGCCATGCTTGTCCTCAGTGCACAGAGCCCTGCTTGTCCTCAAAGCACAGAGCCCTGCTTGTCCTCAGTGTACAGAGAGTACCCTACTTGTCTTCAGTGTACAGAGCCCTGCTTGTCCTCAGTGTACAGAGTCCTGTTTGTCCTCAGTGCACAGAGCCCTGCTTGTTATCCGTGCCCAGAGAGTGCCCTGCTTTTCTTCAGTGCACAGAGCCCTGCTTGTTCTCAGTGTACAGAGCCCTTCTTGTCCTCAGTGCAGAGAGCCCTGCTTATCCTCAGTGCACAGAGCCCTGGTTGTCCCGCTGCACAGAGCCCTGATTGTCCTTAATGCACAGAGCCCTGCTTGTCCTCAGTGTACAGAGCCTTGCTTGTCCTCAGTGCATAGAGCCATGCTTTTCCTCAGTGTATAAAGAGTGCCCTACTTGCCCTAAGTGCACAGAGCCCTGCTTGTCCTCAGTGCACAGAGCCCTGCTTGTCCCACTGCACAGAGCCCTGCTTGTCCTTAATGCAGAGAGCCCTGCTTGTCCTCAGTGTACAGAGCCTTGCTTGTCCTCAGTGCACCGAACCATACTTGTCCTCAGTGTACAGAGAGTGCCCTACTTGTCCTAAGTGCACAGAGCCCTGCTTGTACTCAGTGTACAGAGTCCTACTTGTTCTCAGTGCACAGAGCCCTGCTTGTCCTCAGTGTACAGAGTCCTGTTTGTCCTCAGTGCACAGAGCCCTGCTTGTTATCCGTGCCCAGAGAGTGCCCTGCTTGTCTTCAGTGCACAGAGCCCTGCTTGTTCTCAGTGTACAGAGCCCTTCTTGTCCTCAGTGCAGAGAGCCCTGCTTGTCCTCAGTGCACAGAGCCCTGTTTGTCCTCAGTGCACAGAGCCCTGCTTGTCCTCAGTGTAAAGAGCCCTGTTTGTCCTCAGTGCACAGAGCCCTGTTTGTCCTTAGTGCACAGAGCCATGCTTGTCCTCAGTGCACAGAGCCCTGCTTGTCCTCAAAGCACAGAGCCCTGCTTGTCCTCAGTGTACAGAGAGTACCCTACTTGTCTTCAGTGTACAGAGCCCTGCTTGTCCTCAGTGTACAGAGTCCTGTTTGTCCTCAGTGCACAGAGCCCTGCTTGTTATCCGTGCCCAGAGAGTGCCCTGCTTTTCTTCAGTGCACAGAGCCCTGCTTGTTCTCAGTGTACAGAGCCCTTCTTGTCCTCAGTGCAGAGAGCCCTGCTTATCCTCAGTGCACAGAGCCCTGTTTGTTCTCAGTGCACAGAGCCCTGCATGTCATTAGTGCACAGAGCCCAGCTTGTCATCAGTGCAAAGAGCACTGCTTGTCCTCAGTGTACAGAGTCCTGCTTGTCCTCAGTGCACAGATCCCTGCTAGCCCTGCTTGTCCTCAGTGCACAGAGCCCTGCTTGTCCTCGGTGTATGGAGAGCGCCTGCTATCAGGCATCAGGCGCAGATAGCATCGACCCGGTTACAGATAGTGTGGCTCCTAGAAGGCGAAGACAAGCAGGGCTCGGTCCACTGAGAACAAGCAGGGCTCTGTGCACGGAGTGTATGAAGCGCGACTGATACCATGCGAACTCGGACAGGACATAAATGCACATCATGTGTCGTTAAAGGGGTTATCCACCATAAGGTGATTTTAGTATGCACCTGGCACACAGTAATGGACATGCTTAGGAAGGATATGCACTTGTCTTGGGGATAAATGGCTATGTTGTGAGATTACCTTAACACTGTGGCTAGCTTTTTGTGAACTGCTATTTCCTGTTTGGCTTTTCTTTTTTTGACTACAAATCCCACAATTCCATCTTCCTCCCTCCCACACATCAGCCACCCCACCTATTGAAACATAAATGAGCTGCATCCATTCAAATCAGTGTGGTTTTCAATCAGGGTGCCTACAGCTGTTGCAGATTGATCTCTCTCCCACCAAGTGATCCCTCCACCCTTTGAAGCAGACAGGCTCCCTGTGATCAGCTGACTAGTGAGTCAGGTCTTGGCCGCATTGCAAGCTGGGAAAATCTGAGACAACAGTAATTTTGTATGCTGGTAAAAATAAATATTGGAGTGAAAAATCACAGAAGAATTGTGAGAAAACCGTCACACACAGGTACAGACACTATATTATGAACTACACTAACTTTACTGCCCCTGTAGCATAGTCAAATAAAAAAAAAATCCTGGATTACCCCTTTAAGTGGATGAATAAAAATGGTGTTTTATTATTGTTCTTGATATTTTATTTTTAATTTTTTCAGTTTCATTTCTGTAAGAACATTATTCAAATCTTGAATGAAGTATTAGAATGCTCAATATGACTAGAGCTGGCCCTGATGATTATTATGCAAAAATGCTACAAACTAGTTACATTGGGGGTTTGCATAGTCTGTAATCAAAATATTGCATGTAATATTGCATGTAATTTAGGAACTAAAAAATAATTTAAAAAAATAATGAAAAAACAAAATAAACTATAATGTTAATGAAACTAAACAGTAAATAGCATAAAAGTAAAAAAAAAAGAAAACAAAAAATTCCAGAACTGCTACCAGAAAAAAAGAATTAAAAGCAATAATAAAAAGTCCCCTGAAAACAAAATAGTACAAAACATAAATTAGCCGTTATAAAGTCCCATATTAAAAAAAAGTATGTTATTGGGGTCAGAAGAGGACAATTTAAATTATACTCATTATCTTACAAAACTTTATTTTTTAAGTAGTAAAAAAACATATAAATTGAGTATCGTTGTAATTGTATTGATCGACAAAATAATAACATGTTTTTAACCGTGAAGTGCACTAGAATAGAAAGATTTCCTCCAACCACAAGCAATTGGTACTGCGCAAATTACATGCATTAAATGGGTATTCAGGCTTTATACATCTTATCCCCTATCCTATCCAAAGGATAGGGGACAAGATGTATGATCGCAGGGGTTCCGACGCTGGGAACTCCCGCGATCTCGGTGCAGCCCCCGGTATTCTGTTCATATCTATGGGAGGTGGCATGATGGCCACCACGCCCCCTCCCATAGACATAAATAAATGGGGTGTGACGTGATGTCACTAGGGGGCATGGCCATTACTTCACGTCCCTGTCTCAGAGGCAACAAGATTGCGGGGGTCCTCAGCAGTGGGACCCCTGCCATCATACATCTTATCCCCTATCCTTTGGATAGAGAATAAGATGTATAAAGCCGGAATACCCCTATAAGGCAAAACTTGAGTATTATCATTTGATCAGGTACATGGTGGGAGCACTTGGTGGGACCTGGACATTAATTTAGCCATTAACCACATTAACCTTTATGAGGAATAGCCTTTTAAAAATACAAAACTGGATGTGGCATCAACACTGTAAGACCATACCCTAACCCAATTTTTTATCATTCTTTCTTGACTTATTTTAACATTTTGTTGTTTATACGATAGTAAATCAAATGTAAGTTTCCAGAAGATTTCTTATACATAAGCTTAAATGCCAAATTTCTATACAAATTCAGGATCACAGCAGTAGACATACATCTATAGAGAAAATAACTTTCAAAAGTATGCAAAAGTTATTTTGCCAGTATAACATCTTACATACAACAGATGTATACAGAGTTTTTTTTTTATTATTATTATTATTATTATTGTGGCTCAAACTGTTTTGGGAAAAAATGATGTATCACTTACAATGATCTGTGTAACCTTGCTTCTGACATCCAGGAAAATGAGCCCATGCCCTGATGATTTCTCCACACATCAGCATCTTATTACCAAATTACAATTAGGGGGGGCAAAGGAAGGGTTTATTTTTTCTTTTCTTTTTTTTTTCTTTCTCTTTTCAGGTGTAAATTAAGAGAGGGGGAAGGAAAAAGAGGGAAGAGAAATGGGGGTCTAGCAATGCAAAGAGTGTTTGTCAATAAGATGGTATGGGATGGACAGGGCACTGAACTCAAATTTGGGAATTGTAAAGGGTTTTTTTTTGTTTAAAATTTTCAATAATGTGGGAAGATACTGATGGTAATACTGGTTATAATTATATGATTAAGTAATAACTATTGTAACTTAGATATAAAGGAATAATAAAATAAAGTTTATAAATCAGCCGGGGCAGCTCCTGGCTGTAATAGAAAAAAAAAAAGAATACTGACACACACACAGGATGTGGCACTCTATGTCCTTAACATACATGTACGTCATGGGTCGGCTCCCATTCTATAACGCGGGGCCATGGTGTGTCGGGTCGGGCCTGGCCCGGCACCTAGCAACGGCCGGTACCCATGACTATTAGCGTGCGGCACTGATCGCGGTGCCACGCGCTATTAACCCTTTAGATGCGACTTTCAAAGTTGAACGCCAAGTCTAAAGTGAAAGTAAATCATTGCCGGTTAGCTCAGGGGGCTGTTCGGGATGGCCGCAATGAAATTGCGGCATCCCGAACAGCTGTAAAGACAGCAGGAGGGTCCCTACCTTCCTCAGTGCTATCCGATCGCCAAATGACTGCTCAGTGCCTGAGATCCATGCATGGGCAGTCAAGCGGCAGAATCATTGATCAAGGGTTTCCTATAGGAAACCCTTGATCAATGTAAAAGATCAGTGTGTGCAGTGTTTTAGGCCCTTATGGGAGCTGTAACACTGCAAAAAAAAAAAAAAAGGAAAAAAAAGTGAATAAAGATCATTTAACCCCTTCCCTAATAAAAGTTTGAATTACCCCCCTTTTCTCATTAAAAATAAACATATTTGGTATTGTAGAGTGCAGAAATGTCCGAATTATAAAAATATATCATTAATTGAACCGCACGGTCAATGGCGTATGCACAAAAAAATTCCAAAGTTCAAAATAGCGTATTTTTGGTCACTTTTTATATAATGAAAAAATGAATAAAAAGCGATCAAAAAGTCTGATCATTTAAAAAATGGTACTGCTAAAAACTTCAGATCATGGTGCAAAAATGAGCCCTCATACCGCCCCATATGCAGAAAAATAAAAAGGTTATAGGGGTCAGAAGATGACAATTTTAAACGTATACATTTTTCTGCATCTAGTTAGGATTTTTTCCAGAAGTAATACAAAATCAAACCTATATAAGTAGGGTATCATTTTAATCGTATGGACCTACCGAATAAATATAAGGTGTCATTTTTACCGAAAAATTTACTGCGTCAAAACAGATGCCCCCAAAAGTTACAAAGTGGTGTTTTTTCTTCAATTTTCTCGCACAATGATTTTTTTTTACATTTCACTGTAGATTTTTGGGTAAAATGACTGATGTCATTACAAAGTAGAATTTGTGGTGCAAAATATTATCCGTAATACTGATTTTTAGGTGCAAAATTGAAAGAGTTATGGTTTTTTAAAGGTAAGGAGGAAAGAACGAAAGTGCAAAAACGGAAAAATCCCGGGTCATGAAGGGGTTAACACTAATGATGATATCTTCACAGACTTGGTATTGAGGAAATATTGAGGACTCCAAAATGGTGTCAATAAGAACTAAAACTAATCTTATAGAAAAAAAGCCCTCACAAAATTCTATAAATAGAAAAAAAAGCGAAGATAATTGATAGATAGTTCTCAATATCTTTTTTTTCCATGTATAGAATTTTGTGAGGGCTTGTTTTCTACAAGATTATCTGTAGTTCTTATTGATATCATTTTGGAGTGATCAAAAATTCCGATCAAAATAAAAATGGTACCGATAAAACTACAGATCACAGTGCAAAAAATTAGCCCTCATATAGCCCCGTGTGTGTACATGGGACAATTTTAAATATTTACAAAATTACAAATTTTGGTGCATGTACTTATAATTTTTTTAAAGTAGTAAAATTAAATAAAACCTACATAAATTGGGTATAATTGTAACCGTATAGACAGAATAAAGATAAGGTGTCATTTAATTAAAAGTACACTGCGTAGAAACAGAGGCCCCCCAAAAACTACAAAATGGCATTTTGTTAATTTTACCCCACATATATTTTTTGGGGTTTTTGACATAATGATTGATGTGATTACAAAGTATAATTGGTGATGTGAAAAACATCCCTTATATAGGTCTGTAGGTGCAAATTTGAAAGTGTTATGGTTTTTAGGAAGGGAGGAGGAAAAAACGAAAGTGCAAAAATGAAAATGACCTAGTCCTTAAAGGGGTATTTCAGGAAAAAAAATTGTTATATATATCAACTGGCTCCAGAAAGTTAAACAGGTTTGTAAATTACTTCTATTAAAAAATCTTAATCCTTCTAATAATTATCAGCTGCTGAAGTTGAGTGGTTATTTTCTGTCTGACAACAGTACTCTCTGCTGACATCTCTGTCTGTCTCAGGAACTGCACAGAGCAGAATAGGTTTACTATGGGGATTTGCTTCTACTCTGGACGGTTCCCGAGACAGGTGTCATCAGAGAGCTCCTAGGCAGAAAAGAACAACTCAACTTCAGCAGTTTATAAGTACTCAAAGGATTAAGATTTTTTTTTTTATAGAAGGAATTTACAAATCTATTTAACTTTCTAGAGCCAGTTGATATATAAAAGTAATATAAAAGTATTTTCCTGGATGACCCCTTTAAGGCCAAAATGGGCTAGGTCCTTAAGGGGCTAAAGCATTTTATAATTAAATCAAATGGTGTCAGCAATAAAATAGAGGCGGAGGGCAGGGGAGAAAATCTTGTCATAGCATGGGCAGCTTGAAACACTGATGTGGGCGCCCTTATCCCAGTGATATCTTATGATCTACTCTGAATTGATGTGCCATTTTAGAGAACTCATAGCTATAACTTCTGCCAGGAACAGTGTTCCTAGTCATCAGGGCAGTCCACCAGACCCTTTATAGATCTTTTCTGATATGCAAATAAGTAGAGATCATCAATGAAGCTGCCAAGGACTGGGTACAGATCATGTATTAACTCAGACTTACAGTGGCAGATCCAAGGCTGCCATAGATACTCAACGGCCCAGGTCACACATCTAATTTTTTAGTTTTTTTAATTTAATGGCATTCATTGTATATCACTACTGTTAACATCAACAATAGTGGAACCTTTTGATAATGGGATCCATCAGGATTATTGGTAACAATGTGAATACTCATCTATGAAATCAGACATGGTATGATAAAAAAAAAGAGAAGAGAGAGTGAACAGGGATTTACTTAAAGGAGTGCTGCAGTGCTATAGTATCTGCAGGATACAGGGACCTGGCATTACTGCAGCTCTGCGCAGCTAATGCGCATGTTGTCAACCTCACTAAGGTCGACAACACGCCCCCTCCATACAGCTCTATGGGAGAGGCGGGGAGAAGTGTCTCTGGCTGCAGATCTCCTTTAGGGGAAACCTAGCACATTGAATCCAATGTCCAATCTACAGAAATTTTATAGAGCAGATTGATATTTATATCAAATTTAGCAACACCTCAAATTTTTTGCACAATGCCCTAAATGTATGCACAATGCACAGGACAAGATGTAATGTATTTTTAGAAAATGGGGCTTGCACAAAAAGGATGCGCGCCAGATTACAAGTGATGACAGCCGTCATGCCCCTTCCAGATATCTCCCATAGACATTAATGGAGGGAGTGGGGCAACCACAGCCACCCGCAGCCTAGCATTGCTGGCATTCTAAACATTAATGTTTAGAATGCTGGGGTGCCAAGCCAGAGATCGAGGGGGATCCCAGCACCCCCGACTCCCTACAATCAGACATCTTATCCCCTTTTCTTTGGAGAGGGAATAAGATGTTTAGGTACCCCTTTAAGCAAACACCTAATATCTAATCATAGTCTACTGACCTTAATTAAAAAAAAACTATAAAAAATAACCATAAACTAAGGATGAGTACACCTTTGTCAGAGCAGACATATGCAGAGATATTCTATAACATTAATAAGGAATACTGTTTTGTCTTGATCTTTCTATGGATATTTTTCAGATAAGATATATTATTTAATGAATATATAAAAAAAAGTATTATTCTTAATGAGGCTTAAATAGATGATTTAGATGTCATTTTCTGCTGCGATTCATCAGCTCTGGCGATAATTAGTCAGTGAGTGGTCATGATGCCAGGTGGTGCTATCTGTGACAGTGTCAGAAGACGCTGCTTTCATTAATTAGGCAATCCCAACTGAGCATTGACAGATTCATTTGAGCACTGGTGCCTTTCTACAGAGCAACAACCAAAATGTATGTTCTTCCTAGGCTTTCAGCTAATCTGGATATCTGGCCATTTCCCAAACACATGGACATGTCTCAACTTTCAAAGAAGAATGCACAAGTTTTACGGCAAAGATTTGATAGAAGCTCCTCAACATTACACAGTGTGAGCAGACTGCAGCCGTGGTGAAATAGATGCATGAAAATATTAAAAGCAGACTACCGGCAGGATGAATGGTTGTCCGGGCATCATTGTTTGAAAATATCATTTGCATTTCGTATTCGCTTTCTCAGAGAAGGTGAAAAATATTGTAATTAGCGGAATAACACAAAAGCTAATTTTATTTCTACAAGATCAAAATAAGTGATGATATTTTATTTAGTAGCAGAAATATTTTCTTACTTCCAGGTTTGCTTTTGATTTTTCTTGAAGTGCTTTGGTAGCTACAAGAGAATGTAATTTCTAATTAATTGGTATTACCTTGTTCGATTGGCCTTTCTATACCCTCTTCCTTTATCTCTTATCTTTTTTCATCTCATGCTTTCATGTATTAGTTGAAGAATGCATAAGAAAGCAGCTTAGTCTTAAGCTCGGAGACTACATGCACCGTTCACACAAGGAGTTTCGATTTTTACCATGAGACTGAATTATACCCCTAGACCTATTTAGCCTAATAATGTTAAATCAAGGTAGATTTATGTGGTTAAAATGTCAGTCGCTACGAATGAATGCAGCCTTGATTAAAATAATTTAGCATTTTCCATAACTTGGTCTATTCATTACTTTTTATTTTTCCAAACTATTTTCTATTATCAAAATGCAACAATCTGCAGCTCGGATGAAACGCCTGACAATGTAGCAAAATCAATATTGGTTGCATCACTATTCTGTTATTCTAAGATATTTGCCTCAGGCAGCAGAAATGGCTCCAGATACAGAAAATCACTTAAAACCTATAAATGAAATCTCTTAACTTTGTCGCCTGTCTGTGTTGTTTTAAATCTCCAGTCACATCTCGCATGCGTCTAATAATGTTTTATTTCCTTTGCATAAATGAATTGTTCTTTTGCAAATATATAAAAAAAAAAAGCCTGGAACAATTTTAAATAACTATTTGAAGTTCCAAAAGTCGTACTGGCTCTTCTGTGGGTAATCTCAGTGGACTTAAACATACATGGCAACTCCTTCAGAAAGAGCCTCTCAAAAGAGATTATATTAAAAATGAAATCTAAGAATTTTTAGATCAAAAGAATAATGGATTTTTAAAATCTTTACTACAGTATGTGATAAATTATTCTGAAGGTAGTATAAAGACGTACAAAGTTTCATTCGGGAATAGAAGAGAAAGTTGGCAGTGACTTTGAAATTAGTGTAGATACAGAGCAATGATATGCCACTCTTATTAAGTTAAATATCTCAATAAGACAGAACATGAATGTGACTGATGTAAACATAATGGAATTGAAAATGAATTAAATTATAACTTTGTTTTATTGGAGCTTCAATGCGCCGGCATTGTATGAAAAATTGTTTTGCTTTAAATGCAGGCAGCAGGTAGGAAATAGGCCAGTGTCTCGTGGCAGGGGGTCATTTATCACTTCAAACTTTAATGTATGCAACTTATGTTCTTTAGTTAAAGTGACTGCATAAAGCAAATACCATGTATCATGCGTGAATAACTTGGCACAAAGTCCAATGGCTGGTGTACAGTGTATCAAGCAGATAACGGAAATCCACTTACATATTGTACATCAAATCTTGAGAAAGAGCAATTGGCTCTAAGCATCACAAATGACTGCATGACTTCTAGGAAATGGCACTAAATGCATAATTGCTGGTGACATTTATACATATTGTCATGTTCTCACCTTGTTACTTACAATTTCACAGATATGTTTCAATATCCATGGCATAACTAGCATTGTAAGAATAACCTATTACTGTAAAATGGGAAATAAGGCAATCATTTATTTTGCATATAAAATGCTAGCATTGCTGAAACTCAAGGTGGCTATTTTAAGAGCGTACAGTTGCTAAGACACTAACATGATCAAAACTGAATTGATAGGTCTCCAATTTCACCCCTTGTATGCTTATTCTTTTACTCTGTAAACCAAATTTAAAGTGTTTCAATGCAGGGAATGGAAAATCAGGGCAACTCGCCATGAATGTTTGAACCTTCTTTATTTGTGTACAAACAGATACATGGAGGAAGTGCACATAGGAACGTGCGGACAGATAAACACAGGGATCTTTCTAAGAGGCAACGGGTGCCGTTTTGCCTCTTAGAAGGATCACTGTGTTTGTCCATCCGCACGTTCCTATGTGCACTTCCTCCATGTGTCTGTTTGTATACGAATATAGAAGATTCAAGAATTCATGGTGAGTTGCCCTGATTTTCCATTCCCTGCATTAAAACTGTTTTCAAGAGAGCTATTTCTGTTAGTGAGCACCACCGTATGCTATTGTACCAGCTGCCGCATGTAGGGGGAGCGTGACTGTTAAGGGAATTTGCATCGCAGTGCCAAGTAGTTCTCCTTATTGGAATGTTCGTACAAATTTAAAGTGTACCGTCAATGCTTTCTTCATTTAAAAAAATGACTTTAGTGCAGCACTGTGTATGACCATTATTCTAAATCATTTTGATTTTGAATCTGGTTCCAGAATACCTTTCTGAATGCCCATTCTCCCCGCTCCACCCCACATATCACTGTTCATTATGAGACAGAGCACCCTGTTCTGGGACCATAGCTCCTATCTCCAGCGAGAGACTCAGTGTTAGAATCAATATATGCTGGGTCTCACGCTAGAGCCAGGTGCTATAGAGCCTGAGCGGGAATTCTCTATAACGTAGAGCTCTACTTAGTGCAGAACTGTGAGTCATATTGTTGATAGCCCTGCTGACCAAACGAAAGGTGGAGGCACTGGACAAATCAGCTGCATGGATGACAATCACCCCTCCTGTTTTTTTTTTACTTTACTTGACCTAACCCTGTATTTTGACTATTCCATTGCCAGCTGAATTTGTGCTACACTACCGTCCTGGTCTGACCCTTACTTGCTTGACTTTGATTCTGGTTCTGATTCTGTACTGCTCTGCCCTCTAGGTTTTAACTTTATGGATGGCTTTCTAGTTTGTTAACTGTGTTTGTTCTTTTTCTGCCTGTGCATTGCAGACCTGGCTTGTCTGAATACTCTTACTTCCCTTTGTACTTAGTCTAGTGTAGGGACAATTGCCCAGTTGGAAGCCACTATTCATGCAAGAAAGTAGGGAGAACATTTTGGGGAGAGTTTAGATCTGCACTATTATCTACCCCAATGTGACAGATATGTTGCAGAAAACAGGGAGAATGTTTTATTGATATACTGAATGATTTCAAATAATGAAGAATGTTCTTCAAAGTAACCTGTTATCTCCCTGAGGGACTGAATCAACTCCCCCTTACCTGGTAACTGCGGTGTAAAACGATTTAACTCTGTGTCTATAAGCTACTAGCAATTCCCAAAAAATGTACTTTAATTAGTGGTCCTAGTGCTCAGTAATTAGGCAAGGAGGCAAGCTTCATCAGCATGTAGTCACACTGCCCAAACTCTTCTCCTGCTCACTGGGGCTTGATCAACACCCTGAGTGCCTGGCACTTCATGCAGAGCCCCTTACTCAAAGTATCGATTAAGCATCCATGTCTACTTACCGAGCACTGAAACCACCAATTAAAGTTGATTTTTGTCAAAATGCAGCATTGCTGGGCTTAGAGTAATAGAAGTAAAAAAAGTAAAATCAATCCCTAGATATTGTCACGATGCCGGCTGGCAGGTAGTGGATCCTCTGTGCCAGAGAGGGATTGGCGAGGACCGCGCTAGTGGACCGGTTCTAAGTCACTACTGGTTTTCACCAGAGCCCGCCGCAAAGCGGGATGGTCTTGCTGCGGCGGTAGTGACCAGGTCGTATCCACTAGCAACGGGTCACCTCTCTGACTGCTGATGATAGGCGAGGTACAAGGGAGTAGACAGAAGCAAGGTCGGACGTAGCAGAAGGTCGGGGGCAGGCGGCAAGGTTCGTAGTCAGGGTGGATAGCAGAAGTTCTGGTACACAGGCTTAAGACACACAAAACGCTTTCACTAGGCACAAGGGCAACAAGATCCGGCAAGGAAGTACATGGGAGGAGGTCAGATATAGTCAGGGACCAGGTGGAAGCCAATTAAGCAAATTGGGCCAGGCACCAATCATTGGTGCACTGGCCCTTTAAGTCTCAGGGAGCTGGCGCGCGCGCGCCCTAGAGAGCGGAGCCGCGCGCGCCAGCACATGACAGCAGGGGACGGGAATGGGTAAGTGACCTGGGACGCGATTCGCGAGCGGGCGCGTCCCGCTGTGCGAATCGCGTCCCCAACGGTCATGACAGTGCAGCGCTCCCGGTCAGCGGGACTGACCGGGGAGCTGCAGGGAGAAAGACGCCGTGAGCGCTCCGGGGAGGAGCGGGGGCCCGGAGCGCTAGGCGTAACAGTACCCCCCCCCTTAGGTCTCCCCTTCTCTTTGTCCGGTAACTGCCTCCCCTGGGATGAGGACACCGGGAAAGGATGGAGGGATTCCTCAATGGCAGGCAGAACAGCAGGAGTAGGAATGGGGAGAGAGGGCAGAGGGCGAGACCTGGCACGGGGCAGTGTGACACCAGGACGAGGGCCATGAGGGGACACAGAAGCTTGCCTGATGGGACTGGGAGGGGGGAGAGGCATTTCCTGTGGCAGGCAGAGTCCTTAATGACCTTAGGGGGACCGGATACAGGAGGAACCACAGGGTCACGGCAGGGAGTACTGGGAACCGGTTGAAGGCAGTCCTTGGAACAAGAGGGACCCCAACTCTTGATCTCCCCAGTGGACCAATCCAGGGTTGGGGAATGGTGTTGAAGCCAGGGTAGTCCAAGGAGAACTTCAGAAGTGCAATTAGGAAGGACAAAAAATACAATTTCCTCGTGATGAGGTCCGATGCACATTAGGAGGGGCTCCGTGCGGTAACGCACGGTGCAATCCAACCTGGCTCCGTTGACCGCGGAAATGTGGAGTGGCTTGACAAGACGGGTCACCGGAATGCGGAATATATTCACCAAGGACTCCCGAATAAAATTCCCAGAAGCACCAGAGTCCAGGCAGGCCACGGCTGAGAGGGAAGAGCTGGCTGAAGTAGAAATCCGTACAGGCACCGTGAGACGTGGAGAAGCCGACTTAGCATCAAGAGACGCCACACCCACGAGAGCTGGGTGCGAGCGTGCGTTTCCCAGACGTGGAGGACGGATAGGGCAATCCACCAAAAAATGTTCGGTACTGGCACAGTACAGACAAAGATTCTCTTCCTTACGGCGATTCCTCTCTTCCAGGGTCAGGCGAGACCGATCCACTTGCATGGCTTCCTCGGCGGGAGGCCTAGGCGCAGATTGCAGTGGAGACTGTGGGAGAGGTGTCCAGAGATCTAAGTCTTTTTCCTGGCGGAGCTCTTGATGTCTCTCAGAAAAACGCATGTCAATGCGAGTGGCTAGATGAATGAGTTCATGTAGATTAGCAGGAGTTTCTCGTGCGGCCAGAACATCTTTAATGTTGCTGGATAGGCCTTTTTTAAAGGTCGCGCAGAGGGCCTCATTATTCCAGGAAAGTTCAGAAGCAAGAGTACGGAATTGTATGGCGTACTCGCCAACGGAAGAATTACCCTGGACCAGGTTCAGCAGGGCAGTCTCAGCAGTAGAGGCTCGGGCAGGTTCCTCAAAGACACTTCGAATTTCCGCGAAGAAGGAGTGTACAGAGGCAGTGACGGGGTCATTGCGGTCCCAGAGCGGTGTGGCCCATGACAGAGCTTTTCCAGACAGAAGGCTGACTACGAAAGCCACCTTAGACCTTTCAGTAGGAAACTGGTCCGACATCATCTCCAAGTGCAGAGAACATTGCGAAAGGAAGCCACGGCAAAACTTAGAGTCCCCATTAAATTTGTCCGGCAAGGACAGGCGGAGGCTAGGAGTGGCCACTCGCTGCGGAAGGGGTGCAGGAGCTGGCGGAGGAGATGATTGCTGCTGAAGTTGCGACTGAAGTTGCTGCACAATGGTGAATACTTCCGACAGCTGGTGGGTTAGATGGGCGATCTGTCGGGATTGCTGGGCGACCACCGTGGTGATATCAGAGATATAAGGCAGAGGGACGTCAGCGGGATCCATGGCCGGATCTACTGTCACGATGCCGGCTGGCAGGTAGTGGATCCTCTGTGCCAGAGAGGGATTGGCGAGGACCGCGCTAGTGGACCGGTTCTAAGTCACTACTGGTTTTCACCAGAGCCCGCCGCAAAGCGGGATGGTCTTGCTGCGGCGGTAGTGACCAGGTCGTATCCACTAGCAACGGGTCACCTCTCTGACTGCTGATGATAGGCGAGGTACAAGGGAGTAGACAGAAGCAAGGTCGGACGTAGCAGAAGGTCGGGGGCAGGCGGCAAGGTTCGTAGTCAGGGTGGATAGCAGAAGTTCTGGTACACAGGCTTAAGACACACAAAACGCTTTCACTAGGCACAAGGGCAACAAGATCCGGCAAGGAAGTACATGGGAGGAGGTCAGATATAGTCAGGGACCAGGTGGAAGCCAATTAAGCAAATTGGGCCAGGCACCAATCATTGGTGCACTGGCCCTTTAAGTCTCAGGGAGCTGGCGCGCGCGCGCCCTAGAGAGCGGAGCCGCGCGCGCCAGCACATGACAGCAGGGGACGGGAACGGGTAAGTGACCTGGGACGCGATTCGCGAGCGGGCGCGTCCCGCTGTGCGAATCGCGTCCCCAACGGTCATGACAGTGCAGCGCTCCCGGTCAGCGGGACTGACCGGGGAGCTGCAGGGAGAAAGACGCCGTGAGCGCTCCGGGGAGGAGCGGGGGCCCGGAGCGCTAGGCGTAACAGATATCTTGTGTAACCCTTTAAGCAAGAGTCATCAATGTGACATGATTCCTTAAGTTAGAACTTTATGTTTTTGTTCACATTGACCATGCATCAGGTTTAACCCCTTCCCGACCTATGACATACCTGTACGTCATGGGTGGCAAGGTGTTCCCGACCCATGACATACAGGTACGTCATGAACATTACTGGCGCTACTCGCGGCACCCCGCAGCGCCCGGAAAGATGGTGGCTATCACTGATAGCCAGCCATCTTACCGTGTGACCACGGGGGGGGTTTCATCCCCCACCCCCCCCCCCCAGCGATCGCTGCTATCAGCTGGTCAAATCTGACCAGCTGATAGCAGCGTTTCGCTATGAAAATACTTAGCAGCGCGGTGTGTGAGCCCGATCACGGGGATCAGGACACACACCGCTCTGCTAAGTGTCCCTGACCCGTCCCCGACCCGTCACTTACCCGTCGGAGCGGTGTCCCGAGCGGTCCCGGCGGTCCCGGCGTCCTCCATGCGGTCCTGGCTGCGCTGCGTCCCGGAGGTGAGTTTCCGGCAGCAGTGCGGCATCTTCATTGGCAGCAGTGAGATCGCCGTAAAGCGATCTCACTGCTGCCTCTGAGAGTTTCAAAACTGCAACTCCCAGCATGCCCAGACAGCCTTTGGCTTTCTGGGCATGCTGGGAGTTGTAGTTTTGCAACATCTGGAGGTCCACAGTTTGGAGACCACTGTATAATGGTCTCCAATCTGTGCTCTTCCAGATGTTGCAAAACTACAAATCTCAGCATGCTCAGTCTGTCCAGGCATGCTGGGAGTTGTAGTTCTCTAACATCTGGAAGAGCACAGATTGGAGACCATTATACAGTGGTCTCCAAACTGTGGACCTCCAGATGTTGCAAAACTACAACTCCCAGCATGCCCAGACTGCCCAAGCATGCTGAAAGTTGTAGGTCGGCAACATCTGATCCTTCAGATATTGCCGAACTACAACTTCCAGCATGCCTGGGCATGCTGGGAGTTGTAGTTTTGCAACAACTGGAGGCACACTAGTTGGGAAACATTGTCCGTTTCCTACCTCAGTGCCTCCAGCTGTTGCAATTGTTGCAAAACTATAACTCCCAGCATGCACTGGCAGACCATGCATGCTGGGAGTTGTAGTTTTGCAACAGCTGGAGGCACACTGGTTTGGAAACACTAAGTTTGGTTGCAAAACACTTGAAAGTTTATTACTTAACTTAGTGTTTCCAAACCAGCATTCCTCCAGCTGTTGCAAAACTACAACTCCCAGCATGCACGGACAGCCAAAGGGCATGCTCGGAGTTTGCAACAGCTGGATGTTTGCCCCCCCCCCCCCCCCCCCAATGTGAATGTACAGGGTACACTCACATGGGCGGAGGTTTACAGTGAGTGCTGCAAGTTTGAGATGGCGCAAATTTTGCGCTGCAGCTCAAACTTCCAGCGGCAAACTTGCTGTGAACCTCTGCCCATGTGACTGTACCCTAAAAACACTACACTACACTAACACTAACCTAAAATAAAAAGTAAAAAACACTACATATACACATACCCCTACACAGCCCTCTTCCCCCCAAAAAATGAAAAACGTCTGGTACGCTACTGTTTCCAAAACGGAGCCTCCAGCTGTTGCAAAATAATAACTCCCAGTATTGCCGGACAGCCATTGACTGTCCAGGCATGCTGGGAGTTTTGCAACAGCTGGAGGCACCCTGTTTGGGAATCATTGGCATAGAATACCCCTATGTCCACCCCTATGCAAATCCCTAATTCAGGCCTCAAATGCGCATGGCGCTCTCTCACTTTGGAGCCCTGTCGTATTTCAGGGCAACAGTTTTGGGACACATATGGGGTATCGCCGTACTCGGGGTATCGCCTTACAAATTTTGGGGGGCTTTTTCTTCTTTAACCCCTTATGAAAAGGTGAAGTTGGGGTCTACACCAGCATGTTAGTGTAAAAAAATAAATTTTTTACACTGACATGCTGGTGTTGCCCTATACTTTTTATTTTCACAAGAGGTAAAAGGGAAAAAAGACCCCCAAAATTTGGAACGCAATTTCTCCCGACTACGGAGATACCCCATATGTGGGCGCAAAGTGCTCTGGGGGCGCACAACAAGGCCCAGAAGGGAGAGTGCGCCATGTACATATGAGGCGATTTGCAAAGGGGTGGCTGATTGTTACAGCAGTTCTGACAAACGCAAAACAATAAATATCCATATGTGACCCCATTTTGGAAACTACACCCCTCAGGGAATTTAATAAGGGGTGCAGTGAGCATTTACACCCCACTGGTGTATGACAGATTTTTGGAACAGTGGTCTGTGAAAATTAAAAATAAAATTTTTGATTTGCACAGTCCACTGTTTCAAATATCTGTCAAACGCCAGTGGGGTGTAAATGCTCACTGCACCCCTTATTAAATTCCATGAGGGGTATAGTTTCCAAAATGGGGTCACATGTGGGGGGGTCCACTGTTCTGGCACCATAGGGGCTTCCTAAATGGGACATGCCCCCCAAAAACCCTTTCAGAAAAACTCACTCTCCAAAATCCCATTGTCGCTCCTTCCCTTCTGAGCCCTCTACTGCGCCCGCCGAACACTTTACATACGCATATGAGGTATTTCCTTACTCGAGAGAAATTGGGTTACAAATTTTAGGGTGATTTCTCTCCTTTTACCCCTTGTAAAAATTCAAAAATTGGGTCTACAAGAAAATGCGAGTGTAAAAAATGAAGATTTAGAATTTTCTCCTTCACTTTTCTGCTATTCCTGTGAAACACCTAAAGGGTTAAAACACTTACTGAATGTCATTTTGAATACTTTGGGGGGTGAAGTTTTTATAATGGGGTCATTTATGGGGTATTTCTAATATGAAGACCCTTAAAATCCACTTCCAACCTGAACTGGGCCCTGAAAAATTACGATTTTGAAAATCTTGAGAAAAATTGGAAAATTGCTGCGGAACTTTGAAGCCCTCTGGTGTCTTCCAAAAGTAAAAACTTGCCAATTTTTTATGTAAACACAAAGTAGACATATTGTATATGTGAATCAATATGTAATTTATTTGGAATATCCATTTTCCTTTCAAGCAGAGACTTTCAAAGTTAGAAAAATGCTAAATTTTCAAAATTTTCATGAAATTTTTAGATTTTTTACCAAGAAAGGATACAAATATCCGTGAAATTTTACCAATAACATAAAGTAGAATATGTCACAAAAAAACAATCTCAGAATCAGAATGATAAGTAAAAGCATTCCAAAGTTATTAATGCTTAAAGTGACAGTGGTCAGATTTTCAAAAAATGCCCAGGTCATGAAGGTGAAAATGGGCTGGGTCATGAAGGGGTTAAAAGCATAATGTGTCTTCCTCAGATGTACAAAATACACAGAAAGATTAATATACAGCTATTTATACATAAAAAAATGTAGCAAAAAAACAAACAAACCCCAAACAAATACCATCCTGAGGGAGTACTGTAGTGGATGGAGAGGGAAATGCAATACATAAAATACTAATTTTTTTTTTTTAAATGCTGTATGTACCATATATTTTTAAGTTGTATGTTCTTTGTACATGAATACAAGATCATTTCCACCCATTTTTTTCGCTTGCTCTCCATCTCTCCATCTCTTACTCATCAAATTCAGATGTTTTTTTTTTTTTTTAGTCCCATTTAGCCTTTACAAACATTTGTGTTAGAATGGGTTGTTCTAAAAAGCTCACTGAATTTCAGTGTGGTAATGTAAGGCTATGTTCACATGGCAGAATTTCTGCATGGAATTCTGCATGAAAATGATGCATGAATTTATAGCCAATACCCTTCAAAATGGATGCTACTGTCCCATTCACACAGCAGAATTTCTGCTGCAGGAATTGAAGTGAATTGGCTATAAATCCAAGCATAATTTTCTTGCTGAATTCTGTGCAGAAATTCTGCTGTGTGAAACCAGCCTAATAGGATGTTCACAGAAAGAAACAGAGAGCTTGAAACCAGAACAGTCATTTGCTTGCGATAGCGCTCTGTGGCCTTAGTAAGTAAAAGCACATTCAGAATATCCGGGAGGGGGGGCAGTCCACGGTGCCAGCATAGAAAACAGCAATCAATATACAGTATAGAGAAACGGTAATGTAGCACTCACCCTCCGGTAGATGAATAAGTAAGACTTTATTTCAGCATCACAAAACAGCACAGGACATACAGAAAATGAAGAACAGGTTCCCCACAGCTCTCCACGAGCACGGGGAACCTGTTCTTCATGTCCTGTATGTCCTATGCTGTTTTGTGATGCTGAAATAAAGTCTTCCTTATTCATCTACCAGAGGGTGAGTGCTACATTACCATTTCTCTTTGGGGCCTAATGGAATGTCACAACTGCAGCAAGTCAGTTTGTGAAATATCTTCCTTCCTAGATCTTTTGCGATCAACTTTGGTTTTATAGAAATCAGACATGTTTAGAAACCAAAGCATCTCAGCCACAAAGTGAAGACCATGTCAATTTTACCAAACTAAACCACCGAGTGCTGAATCGCATACTGCAAGAGTCACCAATACTCTGCTGGCTCAATAACTGCAAATTTCCATGCCTTATATTACTAAACACAAATGGAGTGGCATAAAACACACCGTCACTCGACTCTGGAGCAGTAGAAATGTTTTTTTGTGAAAAATCATGCCTCTCTGTCTGGCAGACTGATGTAGTCAGTTTTTGACATATGGCAGGAGTACATTACCTGTCTGACTGCATTGCACTGTAAAGTTTGGTGGAGGGAGAATAATAATCATAATGGAGGGAGAATACAACATTGTTTTTCAGGGATTGACCTAGGTTTTTTTTAGTTCAAGGAGTTTGATTGATTAAATGTATGGCCTATCTTTTTAATATACCATCAATATCTGATCGGTGGGGTGCCCATTTCAATAACAGCTAAACTGCAGTGACCGGACACTGCCACTACATCATAAACAGAGCCAAGAACTCCATTTGCATTGTACATCTGGGAACATCAGCTCTGCTGGACACCTCACTGATCAGACAATGATGGCCTATTATAGGTATAGGCCAGGCCCACTCATCTGACATGAGCATTTAACCTCACAAATGCTCATATGCTCTCTTGGATAAATAGGCAAAAATTCCAACAGACACCATAAAAATCGAGAAAAATGAAAGCTATAGGAGCTGCAAAGAAGGGGTTCGACTCCATATTAATGCCTATGGATTCAGAATCATATGTCCTAAAAGCTCCTGTAGGCGAAACATTTTCACTTTAAATACCTTAAAGATTTTAAGCTAATGTAGCTTGCAATGGAAAAAGAATTCAGAAAACTGGCATCAAAAGTCAGCTCCATATTTTAAGTGTGTGTTAGTGAAGACACCCATAAAATGGATGTCAGCTTTTCTTTGATGAACATTACATGTTTTTGTTCCGTACACTGCAGGGTGAGAATGAGACAGGTACAGCATTTTGGCAGGGAATACTATGTACATACCCATTCATTATAGATGACTCACTATTGTCATTTTGTTATTCCACTAAAATGTCAGCCCCATGTACTAAATTGATTCTGTGCGCTAAGGCAAACATGATGCAATAATACTCTGTTTTCCAACAGTATAGAGGAGTAGTTGACATTCTGGTCGGAGAAAAGTAGACTTCTTGAAAGCTTTGATAGTTTTTCTTTTACAAGACATTAAAGTTTGTGTACTTTACATTTTTGCTTCTTGTCTGTGAGTTTGAATGTTTAAAGATCTTAGTTTCACTTGACAAGTGAAAACAGAAAAAGTTAAATACGTGCATATAGAAATATCTTATACTGTATATATTTTTTGTTCTGTACACACAGATTTTACATTATGGCCTATTTTCATTTTCCTTGTGTTCTAAAAGTACAAAAGACAACAGCATGCAGACTTTTCTTTACAGAGAAACTTGCTGGTTTATTCACCACATGTGTTCATGCGATACATACAAAAGATAACCTCCTTTTTGTATCCAAAATTCATTCATAGTTTATATGAAGCAAATATAAAAATTCCTTAGACGATTAACCATGTGAGCTTTATCATTTATCATAATAAATGATTGTCTAGAGGCCATATATCCATGTTACTAGTTTCATGCTGCTCAAACCACAGGCAGAGTGAACATTGGCACATTCCCTTATGAGTCATTTTAAAATGAGTCATTTTAAATGGCTGCACCATTTCAGAACAACCATTAAAAGGGTACTCCGGTGCTTACACATCTTATCCCCTATCCAAAGGATAGGGGATAAGATGCCTGATCGCGGGAGTCCCGCAGCAGGGGACGCCCGGGATCATACACGGGCACCCCATTTGTAATCAGTCCCCGGAGCGTGTTGGCTCCGGGTCTGATTACGGTCGACCGCAGGGCCGGCGGCGTGTGATGTCACGCCTCCGCCCCCGTGTGACGTCACGCTCCGCCCCTCAATGCAAGCCTACGGGAGGGGGCGTGACAGCTATCACGCCCCCTCCCGTAATCTTGCATTGAGGGGCAGAGCGTGATGTCACATGGGGGCGAGGTGTGACGTCACACACCGCCGGCCCTGTAGTCGCCCGTAATCAGACCCGGAGCGAACGCGCTCCGGGGACTGATTACAAACGGGGTGCCCCATGCATGATCCTGGGCGTCCCCAGCTGCGGGACTCCCGCGATCAGGCATCTTATCCCCTATCCTTTGGATAGGGGATAAAATGTGTAAGCAGCGGAGTACCCCTTTAATGTAGCTTCAGCTGGCATAGGGGCCCCAAGCCACAGGGACAGATCACTGGTCTGATTTACAACTTCTCTCTATTTGTATATAGGGAGGAATCTTTTAACCCTTTAAGGACTTAAAAATGTTTCATTTTTGCACTTTTGTTTTTTCCTCCTCCCTTTTTAAAATCATAACACGTTCAATTTTGCACCTACAGAGCCATATAAGGGCTTGTTTTTTGTGTCACCAATTGTACTTTGTATTGACATCACTTATTTTATAACATAATCTGTGGCAAAACAAAAAAAAACATATTTGTGGGGTGAAAAAAACGTCATTTTGCAACTTTTTATAGCTTCCATTTCTACGCAGTGCATTTTTCGGTAAAATGACACCATATCTTTATTCTGTAGGTCTATACGGTTACGAGGATACTCAATTTATGTAGGTTTTATTTTATTTTACTACTTAAAAAAATTATAACTACATGCACCAAAATTTGTATTTTTAAAATTGTCATCTTCTGACCCCAATAACTTTTTTTCCGCATACAGGGCTATATGAGGGCGCATTTTTGTGCCGTGGACTGTAGTTTTCATTGGTGCCTCGTTTTGATGGGACTTTTTGTTTGCTTTATATTAATATTTTTTTATGGTATATGAAGTGACCAAAAATGCACAATTTTGGATTTTTTACATGAACGCCATCGACCGTGCGGTTTAGCTACCCTTATATTTTAATAGTTTGAATATTTGCACATGCGGGGGTACCACATATGATAATTTTTTTTTATTATTCTATTTACATTTATTTTATTTTTTTTACACTTTTTTAAACTAATTTTTAGCACCCTTAGGGGACCATAACTTGCAATCTTCTGATTGCATATACTGATCAATGCTATGCCATAGCATATCATTGATCAGTGTTATCGGTGTGCTGCTGCTCCAGCCAGCATGGCAGCAAGAGGACACCAAGTGAATGGCAAGGAGCCAGGTAAGTGCCCTCTTGCCGTCCTTTCAGCTGATTGGACTTCGCAATTTCATCATGATAGTCCTGATGAGCTCCGCTGAGC
The DNA here is from genome assembly GCF_029499605.1 of Hyla sarda. Taxonomy (NCBI): domain Eukaryota; kingdom Metazoa; phylum Chordata; class Amphibia; order Anura; family Hylidae; genus Hyla; species Hyla sarda. The sequence goes on from NC_079192.1 coordinate 335,967,724, forward strand.
TGCCGAGATTCTTTCACTTTCATTTTAGACTAAAGGGTTAATGCCGGCCATCGGTCTGATTGCTGATAGCAGTCGGGACCCACTGGGTTTAAAGAGTTCTCTGCTTGTGAGAATGCTTTAAACAACAGTAACAGGACACAGGATTTATAGGTACGCCCAGCATCCCCAAGTGCTTAATCAGGGCTGGGCAGCGGACCAGACAGCACAGCATGGCGTATATTAGTATAAGAGGGGAAATTAAAGAAAAACATTAAGCAGCCCTGAGCACTCTTCATACTCCCACTGTACTTGTATGGTAAATGTCGCTGTAATGTCTCAGTGCCACTGTACCAGCTACCATCCTAAGAATGTTTTCAGAATCCAGAATGCAGAATCCAGCACCAATACTGTATCCAGATTACTCAATTACACCAATACTGAATACATCTTATCCAACTACACCAATACTAAATCTGGCTTACCTAACCACACCAATACTGAATCCAGATTATCTAACTGCACCAATACTGAATTCATTTTACATTACTACACCAATACTAAATCCAACTTACCTTTCTGCATTTATACTGAATCCAGCTTACTTAATTACACCAATACAGAATCCATCTTACCTAACTACACCAGAACGAAAGCAAGCTTACCTAATTACACCAATAATGAATCCAGTTAACCTAACTACACCAATACTGAATACAGCTTACCTAACTACACCAATGCTAAATCCAGTTCACCTAACTACACCAATACAGAATCCATCTTACCAAACTGCACCAATACTAAAACCTTCTTACCTAACTACACCAACACTGAATCCAACTTACCTAACTACACCAATATTAAATCCAACTTACCTTTCTGCATTTATACTGAATCCAGCTTACTTAATTACACCAATACAGAATCCATCTTACCTAACTACACCAGAACGAAAGCAAGCTTACCTAATTACACCAATAATGAGTCCAGTTAACCTAACTACACCAATACTGAATACAGCTTCCCTAATTACACCAATGCTAAATCCAGTTCACCTAACTACACCAATACAGAATCCATCTTACCAAACTGCACCAATACTAAATCCATCTGACCTAACTACACCAACACTGAATCCAGCTTACCTAACTATATCAATACTAAATTCTGCTTACCTAACTACACCAATACAAAATTTAGTTTACTTAAGTACACCAATACTCAATCTGGCTTACCTACAGTAACTGCATCAATACTAAATACAGTTTTCCTAACTGCACCAATTTTTAATCCACTATACATAACTAAACCAAGACTGAATTAATCTTACATAACTACACCAATACTGAATCCAGCTTACCTTACTGCATCAATACTGAATCCAGCTTACATTACTGCATCAATACTGAATCCAGCTTACATTACTGCATCAATACTGAATCCAGCTTACCTTACTGCATCAATACTGAATCCAGCTTGTCTTACTGCATCAATACTGAATCCAGCTTACATTACTGCATCAATACTGAACCCAGCTTACATTACTGCATCAATACTGAATCCAGTTTACCTTACTGCATCAATACTGAATCCAGCTTACATTACTGCATCAATACTGAATCCAGCTTACATTACTGCATCAATACTGAATCCAGCTTACCTTACTGCATCAATACTGAATCCAGCTTATCTTACTGCATCAATACTGAATCCAGCTTACCTTACTGCATCAATACTAAATCCAGCTTACCTTACTGCATCAATACTGAATACAATTTACCTTACTGCATCAAAACTAAATCCAGCTTACATTACTGCATCAATACTAAATCCAGTTTACATTACTGCATCAATACTGAATCCAGCTTACATTACTGCATCAATACTGAATCCAGCTTACATTACTGCATCAATACTGAATCCAGCTTACCTTACTGCATCAATACTGAATCCAGCTTACCTTACTGCATCAATACTGAATCCAGTTTACCTTACTGCATCAATACTGAATCCAGCTTACATTACTGCATCAATACTGAATCCAATTTACCTTACTGCATCAATACTGAATCCAGCTTACCTTACTGAATCAATACTAAATCCAGCTTACCTTACTGCATCAATACTGAATCCAGCTTACCTTACTGCATCAATACTGAATCCAATTTACCTTACTGCATCAATACTAAATCCAGCTTACATTACTGCATCAATACTGAATCCAGCTTACCTTACTGCATCAATACTGAATCCAATTTACCTTACCGCATCAATACTAAATCCAGCTTACATTACTGTATCAAAACTAAATCCAGTTTACCTTTCTGCATCAATACTAAATCCAGCTTACCTTACTGCATCAATACTAAATCCAGCTTACCTTACTGCATCAATATTAAATCCAGCTTACATTACTGCATCAATACTAAATCCAGCTTACCTTACTGCATCAATACTAAATCCAGCTTACCTTACTGAATCAATACTGAATCCAGTTTACCTTACTGCATCAATATTAAATCCAGCTTGCATTACTGCATCAATACTGAATCCAGCTTACCTTACTGCATCAATGCTGAATCCAGATTACCTTACTGCATCAATACTGAATCCAGCTTACCTTACTGCATCAATACTAAATCCAGCTTATCTTACTGCATCAATACTAAATCCAGCTTACATTACTGCATCCATACTGAATCCAGCTTACCTTACTGCATCAATACTGAATCCAGCTTACCTTACTGCATCAATACTGAATCCAATTTACCTTACCGCATCAATACTAAATCCAGCTTACATTACTGCATCAATACTAAATCCAGTTTACCTTTCTGCATCAATACTAAATCCAGCTTACCTTACTGCATCAATACTAAATCCAGCTTACCTTACTACATCAATACTGAATCCAGCTTACATTACTGCATCAATACTAAATCCAGCTTACATTACTGCATCAGTACTAAATCCAGTTTACCTTACTGCGTCAATACTGAATCCAGCTTATATTACTGCATCAATTCTAAATCCAGCTTACCTTACTGAATCAATACTGAATCCAGCTTACATTACTGCATCAATACTGAATCCAGCTTACCTTACTGCATCAATACTGAATCCAGCTTACCTTACTGCATCAATACTGAATCCAGCTTACCTTACTGCATCAATACTAAATCCAGCTTACCTTACTGCATCAATACTGAATCCAGTTTACCTTACTGAATCAATACTGACTCCAGCTTACCTTACTGCATCAATACTGAATCCAGCTTACCTTACTTCATCAATACTGAATCCAGCTTACCTTACTGCATCAATACTAAATCCAGCTTACCTTACTGCATCAATACTAAATCCAGCTTACCTTTCTGCATCAATACTGAATCCAGTTTACCTTACTGAATCAATACTGAATCCAGTATACCTTACTGTGTCAATACTGAATCCAGCTCACCCTACTGCATCAATACTGAATCCAGCTTACCTTACTGAATCAATACTGAATCCAATTTACCTTACTGCATCAATACTAAATCCAGCTTACATTACTGCATCAATACTAAATCCAGTTTACATTACTGCATCAATACTGAATCCAGCTTACCTTACTGCATCAATACTGAATCCAATTTACCTTACCGCATCAATACTAAATCCAGCTTACATTACTGCATCAATACTAAATCCAGTTTACCTTTCTGCATCAATACTAAATCCAGCTTACCTTACTGCATCAATACTAAATCCAGCTTACATTACTGCATCCATACTGAATCCAGCTCACCTTACTGCATCAATACTGAATCCAGCTTACCTTACTGCATCAATACTGAATCCAATTTACCTTACTGCATCAATACTAAATCCAGCTTACATTACTGCATCCATACTGAATCCAGCTTACCTTACTGCATCAATACTGAATCCAGCTTACCTTACTGCATCAATACTGAATCCAATTTACCTTACCGCATCAATACTAAATCCAGCTTACATTACTGAATCAATACTAAATCCAGTTTACTTTTCTGCATCAATACTAAATCCAGCTTACCTTACTGCATCAATACTAAATCCAGCTTACCTTACTGCATCAATACTGAATCCAGCTTACATTACTGCATCAATACTAAATCCAGCTTACATTACTGCATCAATGCTAAATCCAGTTTACCTTACTGCGTCAATACTGAATCCAGCTTACATTACTGCATCAATACTAAATCCAGCTTACCTTACTGCATCAATACTGAATCCAGCTTACATTACTGCATCAATACTGAATCCAGCTTACCTTACTTCATCAATACTGAATCCAGCTTACCTTACTGCATCAATACGGAATCCAGCTTACCTTACTGCATCAATACTAAATCCAGCTTACCTTACTGCATCAATACTGAATCCAGTTTACCTTACTGAATCAATACCGAATCCAGCTTACCTTACTGCATCAATACTGAATCCAGCTTACCTTACTGCATCAATACTAAATCCAGCTTACCTTACTGCATCAATACTAAATCCAGCTTACCTTTCTGCATCAATACTGAATCCAGTTTACCTTACTGAATCAATACTGAATCCAGTAGACCTTACTGTGTCAATACTGAATCCAGCTCACCCTACTGCATCAATACTGAATCCAGCTCACCTTACTGCATCAATACTGAATCCAGCTTACCTTACTGAATCAATACTGAATCCAATTTACCTTACTGCATCAATACTAAATCCAGCTTACATTACTGCATCAATACTAAATCCAGTTTACCTTACTGCGTCAATACTGAATCCAGCTTACCTTACTGCATCAATACTGAATCCAATTTACCTTACTGCATCAATACTAAATCCAGCTTACATTACTGCATCAATACTAAATCCTGTTTACCTTACTGCGTCAATACTGAATCCAGCTTACCTTACTGAATCAATACTGAATCCAGCTTACATTACTGCATCAATACTGAATCCAGCTTACATTACTGCATCAATACTAAATCCAGCTTACATTACTGCATCAATACTAAATCCAGTTTACCTTACTGCGTCAATACTGAATCCAGCTTACCTTACTGCATCAATACTAAATCCAGCTTACCTTACTGCATCAATACTGAATCCAGCTTACATTACTGCATCAATACTGAATCCAGCTTACCTTACTGCATCAATACTGAATCCAGCTTACCTTACTGCATCAATACTGAATCCAGCTTACCTTACTGCATCAATACTAAATCCAGCTTACCTTACTGCATCAATACTGAATCCAGTTTACCTTACTGAATCAATACCGAATCCAGCTTACCTTACTGCATCAATACTGAATCCAGCTTACCTTACTGCATCAATACTAAATCCACCTTACCTTAATGCATCAATACTAAATCCAGCTTACCTTTCTGCATCAATACTGAATCCAGTTTACCTTACTGAATCAATACTGAATCCAGTAGACCTTACTGTGTCAATACTGAATCCAGCTCACCCTACTGCATCAATACTGAATCCAGCTCACCTTACTGCATCAATACTGAATCCAGCTTACCTTACGGAATCAATACTGAATCCAATTTACCTTACTGCATCAATACTAAATCCAGCTTACATTACTGCATCAATACTAAATCCAGTTTACCTTACTGCGTCAATACTGATGTTACGCCGAGCGCTCCGGGTCCCCGCTCCTCCCCGGAGCGCTCGCTACACCCTCCTCACTGCAGCGCTCCGGTCGGTTCCACGGACCCGGGGCGCTGTGATACTGCCTCCGGCCGGGATGCGATTCGCGATGCGGGTAGCGCCCGCTCGCGATGCGCACCCCGGCTCCCGTACCTGACTCGCTCTCCGTCAGTTCTGTCCCGGCGCGCGCGGCCCCGCTCCCTAGGGCGCGCGCGCGCCGGGTCTTTGCGATTTAAAGGGCCACTGCGCCGCTGATTGGCGCAGTGGTTCCAATTAGTGTTTACACCTGTGCACTTCCCTATATCACCTCACTTCCCCTTCACTCCCTCGCCGGATCTTGTTGCCATCGTGCCAGTGAAAGCGTTTCCTTGTGTGTTCCTAGCCTGTGTTCCAGACCTCCTGCCGTTGCCCCTGACTACGATCCTTGCTGCCTGCCCCGACCTTCTGCTACGTCCGACCTTGCTTCTGTCTACTCCCTTGTACCGCGCCTATCTTCAGCAGCCAGAGAGGTTGAGCCGTTGCTAGGGGATACGACCTGGTCACTACCGCCGCAGCAAGACCATCCCGCTTTGCGGCGGGCTCTGGTGAAAACCAGTAGTGACTTAGAACCGATCCACTAGCACGGTCCACGCCAATCCCTCTCTGGCACAGAGGATCCACTACCTGCCAGCCGGCATCGTGACAGTAGATCCGGCCATGGATCCCGCTGAAGTTCCTCTGCCAGTTGTCGCTGACCTCACCACGGTGGTCGCCCAGCAGTCACAACAGATAGCGCAACAAGGCCAACAGCTGTCTCAACTGACTGTTATGCTACAACAGTTACTACCACAGCTCCAGCAATCATCTCCTCCGCCAGCTCCTGCACCTCCTCCGCAGCGAGTGGCCGCTTCTGGACTACGACTATCCTTGCCGGATAAATTTGATGGGGACTCTAAGTTTTGCCGTGGCTTTCTTTCCCAATGCTCATTACACTTGGAGATGATGTCGGACCAGTTCCCCACTGAAAGGTCTAAGGTGGCTTTCGTAGTCAGCCTGCTGTCTGGAAAAGCCCTGGCTTGGGCCACACCGCTCTGGGACCGCAATGACCCCGTCACTGCCTCTGTACACTCCTTCTTCTCGGAAATTCGAAGTGTCTTTGAGGAACCTGCCCGAGCCTCTTCTGCTGAGACTGCCCTGTTGAACCTGGTCCAGGGTAATTCTTCCGTTGGCGAGTATGCCGTACAATTCCGTACTCTTGCTTCAGAATTATCCTGGAATAATGAGGCACTCTGCGCGACCTTTAAAAAAGGCCTATCCAGCAACATTAAAGATGTTCTGGCCGCACGAGAAATCCCTGCTAATCTACATGAACTCATTCACCTAGCCACTCGCATTGACATGCGTTTTTCCGAAAGGCGTCAGGAGCTCCGCCAGGATATGGACTCTGTTCGCACGAGGCGTTTCTTCTCCCCGGCTCCTCTCTCCTCTGGTCCCCTGCAATCTGTTCCTGTGCCTCCCGCCGTGGAGGCTATGCAGGTCGACCGGTCTCGCCTGACACCTCAAGAGAGGACACGACGCCGCATGGAGAATCTCTGCCTGTACTGTGCTAGTACCGAACACTTCCTGAGGGATTGTCCTATCCGTCCTCCCCGCCTGGAAAGACGTACGCTGACTCCGCACAAAGGTGAGACAGTCCTTGATGTCTACTCTGCTTCTCCACGTCTTACTGTGCCTGTGCGGATGTCTGCCTCTGCCTTCTCCTTCTCTGCTGTGGCCTTCTTGGACTCTGGATCTGCAGGAAATTTTATTTTGGCCTCTCTCGTCAACAGGTTCAACATCCCGGTGACCAGTCTCGCCAAGCCCCTCTACATCAATTGTGTAAACAATGAAAGATTGGACTGTACTATACGTTTCCGCACGGAGCCCCTTCTAATGTGCATCGGATCTCATCACGAGAGGATTGAACTTTTGGTCCTCCCCAATTGCACTTCTGAAATTCTCCTTGGACTTCCCTGGCTTCAACTCCATTCCCCAACCCTGGATTGGTCCACTGGGGAGATCAAGAGTTGGGGGCCCTCTTGTTCCAAGGACTGCCTAAAACCGGTTCCCAGTAACCCTTGCCGTGACTCTGTGGTTCCTCCTGTAACCGGTCTCCCTAAGGCCTATATGGACTTTGCGGACGTTTTTTGCAAAAAACAAGCTGAGACTCTACCTCCTCACAGGCCTTATGATTGTCCTATTGACCTCCTCCCGGGCACTACTCCACCCCGGGGCAGAATCTATCCTCTGTCCGTCCCAGAGACTCTTGCCATGTCTGAATACGTCCAGGAAAATTTAAAAAAGGGCTTTATCCGTAAATCCTCCTCTCCTGCCGGAGCCGGATTTTTCTTTGTGTCCAAAAAAGATGGCTCTCTACGTCCTTGCATTGACTACCGCGGTCTTAATAAAATCACGGTTAAGAACCGCTACCCCCTACCCCTCATCTCTGAACTCTTTGATCGTCTCCAAGGTGCCCATATTTTTACCAAACTGGACTTAAGAGGTGCTTATAATCTCATCCGCATCAGAGAGGGGGATGAATGGAAAACGGCATTTAACACCAGAGATGGACACTTTGAGTATCTGGTCATGCCCTTTGGCCTGTGTAACGCCCCTGCCGTCTTCCAAGACTTTGTTAATGAAATTTTTCGTGATCTCCTATACTCCTGTGTTGTTGTATATCTGGACGATATCCTGATTTTTTCTGCCAATCTAGAAGAACACCGCCAGCATGTCCGTATGGTTCTTCAGAGACTTCGTGACAATCAACTCTATGCCAAAATAGAGAAATGTCTGTTTGAATGCCAATCTCTTCCTTTTCTAGGATACTTGGTCTCTGGCCAGGGACTACAAATGGACCCAGATAAACTCTCTGCCGTCTTAGATTGGCCACGCCCCTCCGGACTCCGTGCCATCCAACGTTTTTTGGGGTTCGCCAATTATTACAGGCAATTTATTCCACATTTTTCTACCATTGTGGCTCCTATTGTGGCTTTAACCAAAAAAAAGTGCCGATCCCAAGTCTTGGCCTCCTCAAGCGGAAGACGCCTTTAAACGACTCAAGTCTGCCTTTTCTTCGGCTCCCGTGCTCTCCAGACCTGACCCATCTAAACCCTTCCTATTGGAGGTTGATGCCTCCTCAGTGGGAGCTGGAGCTGTCCTTCTACAAAAAAACTCTTCCGGGCATGCTGTTACTTGTGGGTTTTTTTCTAGGACCTTCTCTCCGGCGGAGAGGAACTACTCCATTGGGGATCGAGAGCTTCTAGCCATTAAATTAGCACTTGAGGAATGGAGGCATCTGCTGGAAGGATCAAGATTTCCAATTATTATTTACACCGATCACAAGAACCTCTCCTACCTCCAGTCTGCCCAACGGCTGAATCCTCGTCAGGCCAGGTGGTCTCTGTTCTTTGCCCGATTTAATTTTGAAATTCACTTTCGGCCTGCTGATAAGAACATTAGGGCCGATGCTCTCTCTCGTTCCTCAGATGCTTCTGAAATTGAACTCTCTCCTCAACACATCATTCCTCCTGACTGCCTGATTTCCACTTCTCCAGCCTCCATCAGGCAAACTCCTCCAGGAAAGACCTTTGTTTCTCCACGCCAACGCCTCGGAATCCTCAAATGGGGTCACTCCTCCCATCTCGCAGGTCATGCGGGCATCAAGAAATCTCTGCAACTCATCTCTCGCTTCTATTGGTGGCCGACTCTAGAGACTGATGTGGTGGACTTTGTGCGAGCCTGCACTATCTGTGCCCGGGATAAGACTCCTCGCCAAAAGCCCGCTGGTTTTCTTCATCCTCTGCCTGTCCCCGAACAACCTTGGTCTCTGATTGGTATGGATTTTATTACTGACTTACCCCCATCCCATGGCAACACTGTTATTTGGGTGGTCGTTGATCGATTCTCCAAAATGGCACATTTCATCCCTCTTCCTGGTCTTCCTTCAGCGCCTCAGTTGGCTAAACAATTTTTTGTACACATTTTTCGTCTTCACGGGTTGCCTACGCAGATCGTCTCGGATAGAGGCGTCCAATTTGTGTCTAAATTCTGGAGGGCTCTCTGTAAACAACTCAAGATTAAATTAAATTTTTCTTCTGCATACCATCCTCAATCCAATGGACAAGTAGAAAGAATTAACCAGGTCTTGGGTGACTATTTACGACATTTTGTTTCCTCCCGCCAGGATGACTGGGCAGATCTTCTTCCTTGGGCCGAATTCTCGTATAATTTCAGAATCTCTGAATCTTCCTCCAAATCCCCGTTTTTCGTGGTGTACGGCCGTCACCCTCTTCCCCCCCTCCCTACCCCCTTGCCCTCTGGTCTGCCCGCTGTGGATGAAATTTCTCGTGATCTTTCCATCATATGGAGAGAGACCCAAAATTCTCTCTTACAGGCTTCTTCACGCATGAAGAGATTCGCGGATAAGAAAAGAAGAGCTCCTCCCATTTTTTCCCCTGGAGACAAGGTATGGCTCTCCGCTAAATATGTCTGCTTCCGTGTCCCTAGCTATAAGTTGGGACCACGCTATCTTGGTCCTTTCAAGATTTTGCGCCAGATTAATCCTGTCTCTTACAAACTTCTTCTTCCTCCTTCTCTTCGTATTCCTAATGCCTTTCACGTTTCTCTTCTTAAACCACTTATCATTAACCGTTTCTCTCCCAAATCTGTTCCCCCCACTCCTGTCTCCGGCTCCTCGGACATCTTCTCCGTCAAAGAAATTTTAGCATCTAAAAAGGTCAGAGGGAAAACCTTCTTTTTAGTGGATTGGGAGGGTTGTGGTCCAGAAGAGAGGTCCTGGGAACCTGAGGACAATATCCTGGACAAAAGTCTGATCCTCAGGTTCTCAGGCTCCAAGAAGAGGGGGAGACCCAAGGGGGGGGGTACTGTTACGCCGAGCGCTCCGGGTCCCCGCTCCTCCCCGGAGCGCTCGCTACACCCTCCTCACTGCAGCGCTCCGGTCGGTTCCACGGACCCGGGGCGCTGTGATACTGCCTCCGGCCGGGATGCGATTCGCGATGCGGGTAGCGCCCGCTCGCGATGCGCACCCCGGCTCCCGTACCTGACTCGCTCTCCGTCAGTTCTGTCCCGGCGCGCGCGGCCCCGCTCCCTAGGGCGCGCGCGCGCCGGGTCTTTGCGATTTAAAGGGCCACTGCGCCGCTGATTGGCGCAGTGGTTCCAATTAGTGTTTACACCTGTGCACTTCCCTATATCACCTCACTTCCCCTTCACTCCCTCGCCGGATCTTGTTGCCATCGTGCCAGTGAAAGCGTTTCCTTGTGTGTTCCTAGCCTGTGTTCCAGACCTCCTGCCGTTGCCCCTGACTACGATCCTTGCTGCCTGCCCCGACCTTCTGCTACGTCCGACCTTGCTTCTGTCTACTCCCTTGTACCGCGCCTATCTTCAGCAGCCAGAGAGGTTGAGCCGTTGCTAGGGGATACGACCTGGTCACTACCGCCGCAGCAAGACCATCCCGCTTTGCGGCGGGCTCTGGTGAAAACCAGTAGTGACTTAGAACCGATCCACTAGCACGGTCCACGCCAATCCCTCTCTGGCACAGAGGATCCACTACCTGCCAGCCGGCATCGTGACAACTGAATCCAGCTTACCTTACTGCATCAATACTGAATCCAATTTACCTTACTGCATCAATACTAAATCCAGCTTACATTACTGCATCAATACTAAATCCTGTTTACCTTACTGCGTCAATACTGAATCCAGCTTACCTTACTGAATCAATACTGAATCCAGCTTACATTACTGCATCAATACTGAATCCAGCTTACATTACTGCATCAATACTAAATCCAGCTTACATTACTGCATCAATACTAAATCCAGTTTACCTTACTGCGTCAATACTGAATCCAGCTTACCTTACTGCATCAATACTAAATCCAGCTTACATTACTGTATCAAAACTGAATCCAGCTTACCTTACTGCATCAATACTAAATCCAGCTTACATTACTGTATCAATACTGAATCCAGCTTACTTTACTGCGTCAATAATGAACCCAGCTTGAAATACTGTATCAATACTGAATCCAGCTTACCTTACTGCATCAATACTAAATCCAGCTCACCTTACTGCATCAATACTAAATCAAGCTTAGCTAACTGCATCAATACTAAATCCAGCTTACCTTACTGCATCAATACTAAATCCAGCTTAGCTAACTGCATCAATACTAAATCCAGTTTACTCTACTCCACCAGTATCCAGCTCACAGCTTTTTAGCATCTTCATTGTGGATGCAACTTATGCACATCCCTCAATTCTGCTGAGTCAGACTTACATCATAATATGATCAAATAGTGATTTGGAGGGGTACTCCGATGGGATTTTTTTTTTTCAAATCTACTGGTGCTAGAATGTTTAACAGATTTGTAAATTACTTCTACTTAATACCTTAAGGACACAGCTCATTTTGGCACTAAGGACCAGGTAAATTTTATTTTTGCATTTTTTTTCTTCCTTGTCTTCTAAAAACAATAACTCTTTTGTATTTCCATCCACAGACCAATGCGAGGGCTTGTTTTTTGTGTGATCAATTGTACTTTGTAATGACATCACTCATGTATGTATGGTGCAACCAAAAAAATATTATTTGTGTGGGCACTGGTGTTGCAGTGGTGGTGGTCGCCGGTAGGTGCAGCACCATTTTATGCTAGGGATGTTAGGGAACGATTCTTGCAGGTGGTCATGACATGGCTAGTGGGCTTGCACTTCATGATCATAAAGTACACAAACGACCTGTTTGGGAAGCATTAGATCAAGATGCATGTTGTAGATGTGCAACCATGTCTGTTTCTTTTTTTTCTTCTCTATTTAAATTCACATTGTAACTTTTTTATAGCTCTTTATACATGTTGTTGGGGAATAAAATTTGATGCCATTCACCGTATGGAATGATTAACATAATATTTTGATAGTTTTTACATTTATGCATGCGGCGATACCAAATACGTTTATTTTATTTGTTTACGCTTTATGGGATAAAATAGGGAAAAAAAGGATCCATTTAAAAAAAATTGGGGGGAGGGGCTTTTTGACATTTTTTTTAACTTCTTTTACAATTTTTTTACACTTTTATAGTCCCCATAGGGGACTATTTATAGCAATCATTTGATTGCTGATACTGATACTGCATAGCACTGATCAGTATTATAGGCGATCTTCTTCTCTGGTCTGCTCAATGTCAGACCAGGAGAAGACCCCAGGAGGACAGCTGTAGCAGATGAGGGGACCTTTGGTGGCTATATGGGATGATCGGATCCCTGCAACATTGCCGCGGGTGCTCCGATCATCCATTCAAAGTGCTGCATTGCCGCAGATGGCGTGACTGTATTGATCATGGCATCTGAGGGGTTAATGATGGACATCAGCATGATCACTGATGTCTGCTATTACCGGTGGGTTCCTGGCTGCTGATAGCAGCCAGGATCTGCCGTGCTGATGCGAGCATTGTTTACATTCATTGTCCTTAAGGGGTTAAAAATCTTAATTATTCCAGTTCTTATCAGATGCTGTATATTACAGAGGAAGTTGTGTAGTTCTTTCCAGTCTGACCAAAGTTCACTCTGCTGCCATCTCTGTCCATGTCAGGAACTGTCTAGAGCAGGAAAGGTTTGCTATGGGAATTTGCTTCTACACTGGACAGTTTCTGACATGGACAAAGGTGACAGCAGAAAGCACTGTGGTCAGACTGGAAAGAACCACAAACTTTCTCTGGAGCATATAGCAGCTGATAAATCCTGGAAGGATTAAGATTTCTAAATAGAAGTAATTTACTAATCTGTTTAAGGCAATGTTCACGTGGCATAAAATGTGTGGCATGTCCTCAGAGAAAACAAGTGCAGACATTCTGCACATTTTAATGATTCGACAGGCGCTAGGACTCAGGTCTCAAAGAAGGCAATGCATTTCCTTGCGAAATCCCCAAAAATAATAGACAAGTCTATTCTTTTTGCGGACACAAGAATCAGGATTTCCATACCAGAAATATCTGCCATGGATATTCCACCGTGTGAACAGTACAGCAGAATCCCATGAAATGTCCATGCGGAATATTCCTGCGGTATACCTTAACTTTCTGGCACCAGATTTTTTTCTAGCAGAGTCCTCTTTTAATCTCCATGTAGACAGCAAGAGATCTAAGGCATTCGTAATATAGAAATGAAGATATGTCTGTATTACAAAAATTGGCTTATGGCCTCCTTTGCACACTTTTTGGTGCAATATTGATACATGGTGTCACATTTTAGGCAACACCTCCTCCCTCAAGCCACGACCCTTTAACTTTGTCTGATGTTTTAGTTTTTTTGCACAAATTGACCCAAAATTCCCATGTGTCTTCTACTGCAAATAGAGCAGTTTGAAACATTTCAATCTGCATCAAAATAGGAGATTAGTTTTCATTACAATATTAGACAAGATATGACAAACACAAAGGTAAAAAAAATGTCTTTAGTATTATTTTTTATTATTATTTGTATTTTCTTTTTATTCCCACTTACACAATATTGATAAATTTTTCTTTCAAATGGGCTCCTCTGTATAGCATGATAAACAGAGGGAAACTTCTGTGTAGATGCTATAAAACAATAATTTCCAGTTATCAGATCTAAAGTTTTGTATTTGGTATACATGTTCTATATATTCAATACTATCCTCTTGCATCCTGACCCCCAAACATGGCCAGTTATTTATACAGTATGCTACTGTCCTGTACCCAAGAAGCACAGCAGGATGGCGGGTGTGAAAACAACTGTCCTGCAGAGCAATGAGTGTGGTAAGGGTTAACCATATGAAAAAAATCTATTTAAATAAGGACCTGTGACAGTTCTATTTTCACCACTTACTTTGAAGTTACTTTGAATATGCTTCTTGCGCTTTTCATGGGCACTATAGAGATCTCTCCCATGATCTATTAATACCTATGACTCTTCTCACACTGAAAGCAACACTGCAGGAGAAATGCTAGCACAGGCTTCCAGTATCCATAGTTTCAGGTGCTGCACATCTCGTATCTTTACAGCATAGACAATTGCCTTCAGATGACCCCAAAGAGAAAAGTCTAAGGGGGTCAGATCGGGCCATTCAACTGGCCCACAATGACCAATCCCCTTTCCAGGAAACTGTTCATCTAGGAATGCTCGTACCTGACACCCATAATGTGGTCGTGCACCATCTTGCAGGAAAAACTCAGGGAACATGCCAGCGTCAGTGCATAAAGAGGGAAACACATCATCATGTAGTAATTTTGCATATCCAGTGGCCTTGAGGTTTCCATTGATGAAGAATGGCCCCACTATCTTTGTACCCCATATACCACACCATACCATCAATTTATGTGTTCCAACTGTCTTGGAGGGATCTATCCAATGTGGGTTAGTGTCAGACCAATAGCGGGGGTTTTGTTTGTTAACTTCACCATTCACATAAAAGTTTGCCTCATCACTGAACAAAATCTTCTGCGTAAACTGAGGGTCCTGTTCCAATTTTTGTTTTGCCTATTCTGCAGCACCTGAAACTATGGATACTGGAAGCCTGTGCTAGCATTTCTTCTGCAGTGTTGCTATCAGTATGTGAAGAGTGGGAGAAGAGGGTTGCATTGACAATCCAATACAATGGGCAGCACAATGAACACATTTTATAAGTGGTCAGAAATTTGTAAATAACTCACGAAAGAATAAAGTTACGTTAAAACCAAGCACATCATTGTTTTTCTTGTGAAATTCCCAATAGGTTTGATGTGTCACATGACCCTCTTCCTATTGAAAAAACAAAAGTTGGATTCAAAATGGCCGACTTCAAAATGGTCGCCATGGTCACCACCCATCTTGAAAAGTTTCCCCCCTCACATATACTGATGTGCCACAAACAGGAAGTTAATATCACCAACTATTCCCATTGTATTAAGGTGTATCCATATAAATGGCCCACCCTATACATCTAGAGGAAAGAAGGTTTATACAAAAGCACAGACAGAGATTCTCAACTGTAAGAGCAGTGAGACTATGGAACTTTCTGCCAGAGGAGGTGGTGAACTCTATGAGGCTGCATTCGCATCACGTTTTATAGTAACGGTGACCGGATTCGGCTGAGAAATGTGAAAACCAGGCACTCTCATATGCCAGCCTGGAACCGGCCCACATCTCATTCATGTGAAAGAGCCGACCAGAGTCAGATAGTGACTCTGGTCGGCTCATTTTTGCCCCGTCTACAGTTTTCCGACCGATCTGAAAGCCATAGCATGCCACAGTTTTCAGTCCGGTCAGAAAACCAGATACGGGGCAAAAATAAGCCAACCGGAGTCACTACGTAACTCCGGTAAACTCATTCAAATCAATGAGATGCGCTCCAGGATCACCCAGTTTTCAAATTTTCTAGCCGGATCCGGTCACCGTTACTACAAAACATGATGTGAATGCAGCTTAACAGAGTTCAAAAGAGCCCTGGATCAATTTCTGGAGGATAATAACCTCTCCCCCATTCCCTTTATATTGGCAGGTATTACAGTAACTTGCAGAGCTAGGAGCTTATAGATATAAGCTTTATTACTCAGTGGCTGCTGCATACAAGGTCCTGATACTGGGTAGGCAACCCAGTCAGCCCCTTCTTCTTCCAATGGTGCTGCATCGCATGGCCAAGCAAAGGCCAGTAGGGCCCTGAGACGAATAGCAAAATCAGTTTATGTAAAGTATACAGTATTTACTTATTTTGACTAGGGAATCATCTGGAAAAATGAATCATATGAATGGCATAAAGATGGTGCTAATAAAGTCATTACAGCACAGCTTCCATATTATAGCACAGTATACAGAGGACAAATTCACAAACCTGTATATTGCATAACCCCAAATTCCTCAGTAAATATAGGGGAAAAACACCCCACAATGAAACAGGACATAAATGTACATCCTGGTGTCTTGGTACTTAACGCACCAAGACCAACATTTACGTCCTGTACATAATGCAAGCACCAAAGTGGTGCTCACTTCGTGCACGGCAGGTCCTGGCTACTATCAGCAGCCAGAGACTCAGATGTAGTGGCGGACATCTGATGTCCACCATTAGCCCCTCAGATGCCGTGATCATGACTGATGGCAGCCAGAGGACGCTTCACTTGTCTCCCCTTGTCTTCTTCTCTGGTCTGCCTTCAAACAGACCAGAGAAGTAGATCGCCAATCATACTGATCAGTGCTATGAATATGCATAGCACTGAACAGTATTAGCAATCTAATGATTGCTATGAATAGTCACATATGGGGACATATGTTTAAAAAAAATTTGAAAAAGCCCCTCCTCAATAAAAATTTTAATGGCCCCTTTTTCCCATTTTACCCAAGAGTAAAAAACAAAACCAAAACATATTTGGTATCGTAAATGTCCAAGGTAACTATCAAAATATTATGTTAATGGTCCTGTTCAGTGAACGGGGTAAACATTAAAAATAATTAGATTTTTTGCCACATTTTATTCCCCAAAAAATTATAAAAAATTATTTTAAAAAAGCCACATGTAAGCAAATATGCTACCAATAAAAACTTAACATCACGGCACAAAAAATGAGCCCTCATACCCTCATACAACCCTGTAGACGGAAAAATTAGAAAGTTATTTAGAATTATTTTGAAAGATTTTTAAAACCAGTACAATATTAGAAAAGTATCTAAACATGGATATCTTTATAATCGTATTGACCTATAGAAAGGTCAATACGTGTACAGCATGAAAACAAAACCTTCCAAAATTTGAAAATTTGCGGTTTTGTTTTCAATTTTCCCACACAAATAATATATATTTTTTTGTTTTGACATACGGTAAAATGAGTGATGTCATTACAAAGGACAACTGGTCACTCAAAAAACAAGCCTTCACATGGGTCTGTGGAGGGAAATATATAGGATTTTTAGAAGGTGAGGAGGAAAAAATGAAAATGCAAAAATAAAATCGGCTGTGTTCTTAATGGGTTAAAATTGCCAGACACATCAATATTCCAAATAGTATTGTTAATCCACACAAAAAGACATACCACTGCCCAAGAACCTATAGGAGGATCCCCAACACATGTTCCGCATTCACTTGATCACAGGGTAACTTTACACATAATGTAGAGTTGACCACATACATGCTTGTCTGCTCAGTGGGAAAATGAGAGACAGGCCACTACCATATACTTTTTGTAGTAGCTTATCTTCCAGCAGGACGAAGGATTGGATATATGGAAATGCAATATGCCCCATCCTCTGAAATCTGCAGTTGAGAGAAAGTTGGATAGCTCCCAAAAATATCAGGTTGTTGGCAGATTCAGACAGAATTGGCAGGGCCCATGGACATTAATCTAATGTATATATCTTAACTATTGCTGTATGTAAGAAAAATCTAATAATTGTGTTCCCTTTTGCTTGCTTAATAGCATCATTTTCATGTCAGCAATCACATTGGTTTAATTAAATTATTCATACTATTTGCCATGGAAAAATAAATGTTACCTTTAGAATGTATTTATCTGAGACACTGAGTTTATTTGTGCTCATCAAGACAGTGACAGACAATTTTTGTTTATTACGGTGTTCCAGAATATATTGCTAGCGAGAAGTGGTTAAAACAGGTAGCATCTTGATGCTGTGATCAGATTTTTGCTAATGAATGAAACATTCAACCAACATGTTGTTCTAGGATGTGCAAATAGGATGCTAAAAGAAGTGAAGCAGAAGTAATTTTTCATATGCACTGGGAATTACAGGAGACTGTGATGATGATTTCCACTGCAATAATTACTAGGAGGAAAGCTGTTGATTTCATGAAAATGTAAAGGAAAAGATGCATTTACATAAATGTTAAGATCATAGCAGTGCTACACACAAAATGCTACTGATGGGATGTTTTTAGAAATACAGTCTTAAAGGGGAGGTAGAGTACATAGTCCTGTTTTATTCTTATTAAAAAATGATAGTAATAGAAGGATACTCTGAAAACAGTCAGTAAAATAAGGAATTATCTTCACATCAAAGGTGGAATTCTGATGTAACGTATGGGCAGGGATATAATGCACTCTAGCTTTTACATAGAACCCCTGTCATTTCCTTCTGCATAGTCTCCCTAAATGGCTACTCCAAAACCAGAAGACGGTCCCTACACTGAAAAAAATGCAGGGAATTCTCAGGTCAAAACAACAAACTACAGCAATACAGTAAAGGTCAGGGAGAAACAGTCAGGACACAATGGGTTAACATGCACAGGATACTATACTCAGAGTGAGATAAACAAACAGAAAGTATAGTCAGCAAGCTTGATCAAAAAGCCAAGAGGACAGCAGAAGTACAGAATCGAATAGCAAAGGGTTAACCAGTCACAGAACCAGAACACAGAATAAGATGCACTATATAGCTAGCTTCCGAGTACAAGCTCCTTCACAGGCAGTGTCTAAGAGGACAGTGCCGACTTAAATAGCCAGAGCTAGCAGGGTGTGGACATAAAAGCGACACCTCATTTGTTTTTGTATATTTTTTGTACTATTATAATTTTACAGATCTTGGTACATTGTGTATTGACATACAGTAAATATAATTTTTTTCCCCTAAACTGTTCAATGTTGTGACATTTTTGGACATGATGAAATGTGGAGATTTACAGATGTATAATCTGTGTTGTTTTGATGCACTGCACATAATTCAAGCATTGCCCATTTTTCGGCCTGCTGGATTTACTAAGAGTCACACCCTTATTAGTAAATTCCCTTGTAGCCAGAGCACCAATATTCACCACCTATATCATTTTAACAAATGGATATGGTACCATCAGGCATTTGTGAATTGCACCCAAAGATGTACCAGATTTATGGAGGTCCACAGATCTTTTTTTTTTTTTTTTTTACATCTCACCAAGTACTCTACATTGCATAGCAACTGTGGTAACCATAATGTAATTGCTAAATAAATAAATAGATAACTATTAAAAAGTTATTGAAACCACACAATAAATTGTGTTAACCCCTTAATGACGCAGTGATTTTGCTATTTTGCATTTTCATTTTTTCCTTCTAATCTTTTAAAATCCATAACTCTTAAAATTTTTCATATATTTTTCTTTTTTCTTTTTCATCTATAGGGCTTATTGTTTGTGGGACTTATTGTACTTTGTAATGACATCACTCATTTAACCGCAAAATGTATGGTGAAGCAAATTTAGGGGGCGCGTATTGACGTAGTGCAATCAACACATTATGTTTATACAGTAGGTCCATACGATTCCAACGATACCAAATTTAACTAGGATTTGTTTTATTTTGCTTATGAAAAAAACTATATAACTTTTTGTAAGAAAATGAGTAGGCTTAAAATTGTCCCATTCTGACCCCTATAACTTTTTTATTTTTCTGTATAAGGGGCTATATGAGGGCTACTTTTTTTGTGCCGTGATCAGTAGTTTTTAACTGTACCATTTTTGTTTTTAATGGACTTTTTGATCACTTTTTATGGATTTTTTTCTG
Source organism: Hyla sarda (assembly GCF_029499605.1). Taxonomy (NCBI): domain Eukaryota; kingdom Metazoa; phylum Chordata; class Amphibia; order Anura; family Hylidae; genus Hyla; species Hyla sarda. The sequence continues at coordinate 335,987,913 of NC_079192.1, forward strand.
CTAAATGAAGACATTGGAAATGCACAATTCTGGACTTTTGGTATTTGGTAAGTTTACGCCACTTATCATGCGTTTTAATTAACATTATATTTTAATAATTCAGACATTTATGCGTGCGGCGATACCACATTTGTTTATTTATATATTTCTTTTTACATTATTTTATTTATAAAATGGGAAAAGGGGGATAATTCAAACTTTTATTAGAGGAAGGGGTTATACACAGATCGCTGTTGCAGGTATTAGCTGCGGCCCCTGGCTATTGATTCCAGCTGGAGGCCGCATGGTACAGAGCAGCATGATGTCACAATCCCGCTCCGTAGAGGCTCCTTTCTTCCCAGGACGTACATTGGTCAAATTACATTGCAGAAAAAAGGAGTATAAAAACGATCAAAAAAATCAGATCAAAACGAAAATGCAAAAAAAAAAGCTACATATCAATAGCTCAAAAATGTAGCTCAGACAGCCCAATATACGGAAATGTATAAAAATAAATAAATAAAATTATAGATTTTTATTATAGATAAAAATCTAAAAGTTTGACTGCAGTTTGACTGCACATTGAACAGTGTAAAAAAGAATTGCATATTTTTTTTTCCCATTTCGGAGTATGAGAAAGAGATTACAAATAAAAACATATAAATTTGACTTATGTGATCAACAACAGAATCAACCAAAATGCCCAATCTGATTAATTCCTGTTTCATCTTGTAAGAACAGGTCTGGCCGATCCTGCAAAATCATCATTGATGGCTACAGTCAAAACAACATGTGCTCCAATTGTTTTTTGCCTATGGACAGCTTCAATAAAAAAAAATAGACCATATTGTCATGAAAACTGGATCCACCTTAAGACATTACTTTTGCATGTTTGTTAATAACTTACACGTAAAATTGTATCCTCAGCTGCAAAAAAAAGATGAAATTCCAGGAAAAGAGAATAATAAAATATTTATTATAATCACTTATGAATGGAGTAAATCTCTGAAAGGATGTTCTCAGATTCACTATTTTTATGCATTTATTTATATGTTTGGCCTCTTTGGGAAATAGTTTTGTTTTAGCACCAAGGGGCATACTGTTATCAGTTTCAGATGTAATTACCGTATTCTTTAAACATTTTTTAAGTAAGCCAAGTAGCCTGATAATCCGGCAGTTTTATAATTATTTTCTATTTAAACTTCGTTATATCCCACAGTGCAGACGTTAAATTAAAGCCAGAGCCCGTTTCCATTAGTATAACGTTTAACCAAATGTTCATTAGTTTTATTAAAAATTAGCATCTTCCATCAATTTTTTTTTTTATAAATATATTGGATGGGGATTATGTGCACATTTTTTTTTACAATATAATGATAGCTTCATGTGTCAATTTTGTGATTAATCATTTTATCAAAGAAAAACATCACATTACATCTTAGAGAGAGAACTATCAAAAACAAGTTACTTCCCACCATATAGACAGATGGCCTGTCTGTTTGACAGAAAATATCCAAAAATCTTTATCCTTCATAATAGGACAGCCTGAATCAACTTGGAAAGAAAACCTATAAAACTCTAATAGGCCATATGTTCATTACTTCACTAACACCATTTAGAAATTTGATGCACTTATTTGGGTTTTGTACATAAAATTAAATTGAGAAAGATTTGTTATATATGTTTGTGTCTGTGTGTGTTATAGACACACACTCACACCAGTTAAATCCCTAATATTGTATAAATCCCCATTATGCAGTCAAAACGGCTCTGACTTGTTGAGCATAGACACCATAAGACCCCTAAATTTGTTTAACCCCTTAAGGACTCAGGATTTTTCAGTTTTTGCACTTTCGTCTTTTCCTCCTTACCTTTTAAAAAGCATAACCCTTTCAATTTTCCACCTAAAAATCCATATTATGGCTTATTCTTTGCGTCACCAATTCTACTTTGCAGTGACATTAGTCATTTTACCCAAAAATTCACGGCGAAACGGAAAAAAAATCATTGTGCGACAAAATCGACGAAAAAACGCCATTTTGTAACTTTTGGGGGCTTCCGTTTCTACACTGTGCATAATTTGGTAAAAATGACACCTTATCATTATTCTGTAGGTCCATACAGTTAAAATGATAGGTTTGATTTTGTCGTACTTCTGGAAAAAAACATAACTACATGCAGGAAAATTTATACGTTCAAAAATGTCATTTTCTGATCCCTATAACTTTTTATTTTTCCACGTACAGTGCGGTATGAGGACTCATTTTTTGATCTGAAGTTTTTATCGGTATGATCTTTGTTTTGATCGGACTTTTTGATCACTTTTTATTAATTTTTTAATGGTATAAAAAGTGACCAACAATACGCTTTTTTGGACTTTGGAATTTTTTTGCACATACGCCATTGACCGTGCGGTTTAATTAATGATATATTTTTATAGTTCGGACATTTACGCACCCGGCGATACCACATATGTTTTTTTTATTTTTTTATTTACACTGTTTTATTTTTTTTATGGGAAAAGGGGGGTGATTCAAACTTTTATTAGGGAAGGGGTTAAATGACCTTTATTAACACTTTTTTGTAACTTTTTTTTGCAGTGTTATAGGTCCCATAGGGACCTATAACACTGCACACACTGATCTCTCAGGCTGATCACTGGCGTGTATTAACACGCCTGTGATCAGTGTTATCGGCGCTTGACTACTCCTGCCTGGATCTCAGGCACGGAGCAGTCATTCGTCGATCGGACACCAAGGAGGCAGGTAAGGGCCCTCCCGCTGTCCTGTAAGCTGTTCGGGATGCCGCAATTTCACCGCAGCGGTCCATTACAGCCCGACTGACTAGCCGGGATAGTTTCACTTTCACTTTAGAAGCGGCGGTCAGCTTTGACCGCCACTTCTAAAGGGTTAATACCGCACATTGCCGCGATTGGCGATGTGTGGTATTAGCCGCGGGTCCCGGCCGTTGATGAGCGCAGGGACCGACGCGATATACGTCCTGTGTCGTTAAGGGGTTAAATCAACTGGTGCCAGAAAGTTAAACAGATTTGTAAATTACTTCTATTTAAAAATATTTATCCTTCCAGCATTTATCAGCTTATGCTACAGAGGAAGTTCTTTTCCTTTTGAATTTCCTTTCTGTCTTATCACAGTGCTCGCTGCTGACCCCTATGTCCATTTTAGGAACTCTCCAGAGAAGGATAGGTTTACTATGGGGTTTTGCTCCTTCTCTGGACAGTTCCTAAAAATGACAGATGTGTCAGCAGAGAGCACTGTGGTCAGACAAAAAGGAAATTCAAAAATAAAAGAACTTCCTCTGGAACATACAGCAGCTGATAAGTACTGGAAGGGTTGAGATTTTGAATTAGAAATAATGTACAAATCTGCTTATCTTTCTGGCACCAGTTGATTGGAATTTTTTTTTTTTTCCAGTGGAGTACTCCTTTAAACCATTCCTGAACAATGTTTCCACTGTGGTTGGCACATTAGTCTGCTGATAAAGGCCACTGTCATTAGATAATATAGTTGCTGTGTACTAGGTCTGCAACAATATTTATTTAGGTATGTATAAAAAAAACTGTTTTATTACTGGACTTAAACATTGATCCTTCCCTTTGTATACTGTTACAAAATATTTTCAATGACAATGATGCAAAAATAAAATTATAGCCCAAAAACCTGTAACTCCCGCAGATGTATTCAGCCAGAGCATAAGAAACCGGCTGCGGTCCATTTATTTCAATATGTATATTTAAGGAGTTATCCACCTTAAGGTGATTTTAATACTTCACTTGCATTCAGGATTAGACATGGTTAGGAAGGATCTATGCTTATCTTGGAGCTAAATGGTCATGTCTTGAGTCCCCCATAACACTGATACTTTTATTTTGTCACATGGCTATTTCCTGTTGTACTTCCTTCCCTATTACTACATGACCCAGGTTCCCTTGTTTATAAGTGTGAGGTCACTTGTCTCCCTCCCACACATCATTGACCCCACCCATTGTAGCACACCTGGGACAATTCCCTGCTTCCCTGTGGAGAATGATCTCACTCCCACCCAGCGGTCTCTCCACCCATGGAAGTGGACAGGCTCCTTTCAACACATGACCAGTGATTCAATGTCTCGGGCCGCACTGCAACCTGGAAAAAACTAAGATGACACTCATTTTGTATGCTGTTAAAAATAAACATTGGGGCAAAGATCACAAAAGAATTGCGAGACCAGCGATCAAACACAGGTACAGACACTCTATTAGTAACTACACTAACTTTACAGCCACTGTAGCACAGTGAAATAAATAAAAAAAAATCCCAAAATACCCCTTTAAAGGGGTACTCCATTGGAAACATCTTATCCCCTATCCCCTATCCAGCAGGGGGACCCCCGCGATCTCCTGGCCGGCACCTGTGGTTTCCGGAACACAGAAGCTTGCAGCTTTAGTGTTCGTGATGTTACGGCACTCCCCCTCCATTCATGTCTATAGGAGGTGGTGTGATGGCTAGTACATAGTCATCACACCTTCTCCCATAGACGTGAATGGAGGGGGCATAGTGGCTTGCATCGGACATGGAGCGGAATTTGCTCTGTGCACCGAATGAATGGGGTGCCGCAGCGGAGCTGCAGCGGATAGGGGATAAGATGTTTCCAGTGGAGTACCCCTTTAATGACCCTGTAGGGGGATTGCAGAGTGGAATGTCAATTGTTGCAGATAATACTAAACTGGGTTAGGTTATCAATGATACATGCAAGATTAAGCCATAATAAATATACAAAATGTACAATTATGTGCTAAATAGTAAAACTATTATTATTTTGTAATACATTTTGTAAAACTACTACAGAAAAGGACTTTGGGGTACTGGTGGGCAGTAAACTCAACTTTAGTGATCAGTGCCAGAGAGCTGCTGCCAAGACTAATAAAGTAATGGGATGTGTTCATAGAGGCTTAGAGGGTCATGACAGGGATGTAGTTTTGCACAAATCATTAGACCAGAGACAAGACATCTTTGGAGTGGTTTGATTACAATGTAAAAACAGTACAAAGTTCTATCCAGTGATACTTGTTAGACTATGGAACTCCCTGCCAGAGGTCAAGCATGGTCAGTTATTAAACTAGAGTTTGATATACAGATATCAGCAATATGGATAGAGTTTAAGCCAGGAGCATGGTTAATTCGTAGCCAGAGTACCCTCGTTCTGCCTATTCACAATAGTCATGGAACTGTCCTGTGACCGGCAGTCACTTACCATCGGCGGCGATCGGCGGTAGCAGGCTCCCTGGTGGAGACGACGGAAGTCAGTGAATTGTCTAGCAACATCTGGAGGGCTACAGTTTGGAGACTACTATACAGTGGTCTCTAAACTGTAGCCCTTCAGATGTTGCAAAACTACAAATCACAGCATGCCCAGAAAGCTGTTTGCTGTTTGGGCATGCTGGGATTTGCAGTTTTGCAACAGCTGGAGGGCTGCAGTTTGGAGATCACTGTGCAGTGGTCTCTAAACTGTGGCCCTCAAGATTTTGCAAAACTACAACTTCCAGCATGCCCAAATAGCAGTTTGCTGTCTGGGCATGCTGGGAATTGTAGTTTTGCAACAGCTGGAGGGCCACAGTTTAGAGATCACTGTGCAGTGGTTTCTAAACCATGACCCCCTAAATTTTGCAAAACTACAACTCCCAGCATGCACGAACAGCAAATGGCTGTCTCGGCATGTTGGGAGTTGTAGCTGCGTACCTCCAGCTGTTGCATAATTACATCTCCCAGCATGCCCTTCGGCAATCAGTACATGCTGGGAGTTGTAGTTTTGCAAGAGATGGAGGCACACTGGTTGGAAAATAGGGAGTTAGGTAGCAGAACCTAACTGAATGATTTCCAACCAGTGTGCCTCCAGCTGTTGCAGAAGTCCAACTCCCAGCATGCATGGTCTGTCAGTGCATGCTGGGAGTTGTAGTTTTGCAACAGCTGGAGGTTTGCCTGTACATTCACACAGGCAGTTCTACAGTGAGTTTCCTGCTTCAAGTTTGAGCTGCAGCAAATTTTTAGCTGCAGCTCAAATTCCTAGCGGGAAACTCACCGTAAACCTACGCATGTGTGAATGTACCCTAAAAACACTACACTACACTAACACATAAAGGGTTAAACACTACATTTATACCCCTTACACGGTCCATCCCAATAAAAATGAAAAACGTATCGTACAGCAGTATTTCCAAAATTGAGCCTCCAGCTGTTCCAAAAGAACAACAGCCACTGGGCATGCTGGGAGTTTAGCTGGGGGCACCCTGTTTGGGAATCACTGGCGTAGAATACCCCTATGTCCTCCTCTATGCAATCTCTAATTTAGTTCTCAAATGTGCATTGCGCTCTCCCACTTCGAAGCCCTGTCGTATTTCAAGGAAACAGTTTAGGGCCACATATGGGGTATTTCCGTACTCGGAAGCAATTGAGTTACAAATTTTGGGGGGCTTTTTCAACTTTTACCCCTTATGAAAAGGAAACGTTAGTGTAAAAATTTTTTTTTAAATTACACTAGCATGCTGGTGTTGCCCCATACTTTTAAATTTCACAAGAGGTAAAAAGAAAAAAAGACCCCCAAAATTTGTAACACAATTTATTTTCAGTATGGAAATACCCCATATGTAGGCGTAAAATGCTCTGCGGATGCACAACAAGTCTCAAGAGTGAGAGCACATGTATATTTGAGGCCTAAATTGGTGATTTGCAAAGGGGTGGCTGATTTTACAGTGGTTCTGACATAAACACAAAAAATGTAATACCCATGTGTGACCCCATTTTGGAAGCTACACCCCTCACGAAAAATACCAAGGGGTACAGTGAGCCTTAACACCCCACAGGTGTTTGACAAATTTTTGTAAAATTTGGATGGGAAAATGAATTTTTTTTTAATTAAAATGCTGGTGTTACCCTAAATGTTTCATTTTCACAAAGGAAAATAGGGAAAAAAGCCTCCCATTTCTTCTGAGTAAGAACATACCCATGTGTGGATGTAAAGTGCTCTGCGGGCGAACTACAATGCTCAGAAGAGAAGGAGCACCATTGGGCTTTTGCAGAGAGAAAATTTGTCCGGAATTGAAGGCCATGTGTGTTTACAAAGCCCCCATAGTGCCAGAACAATGGACCCCCCCACATGTGACCCCATTTTGGAAACTAGACTCCTCATGGAATGTAATAAGGGGTGCAGTGAGCATATAAGCCACACAGGTGTCTGACAGATTTTTGGAACAGTGGTCCATGAAAATGAAAAATGCAATTTTCATTAGCATAGCCCACTGTTCCAATGATCTGTCAAATGCCAGAATTTAACGAAAAGTCGTCAAACACCTGTGGGGTGCTAAGGCTCACTGTACCTCTTGTTACGTTCCTCAAGGGGTGTAGTTTCCATAATAGTATGCCATGTTGTGTTTTTTTCTGTTCTGGCACCATAGGGGCTTCCTAAATGTGACAGGCCCACTAAAAACCATTTCAGCAAAATTCACTTTACAAAATCCCATTGTCGCTCCTTCCCTTCTGAGCCCTATAGTGCACCCACGGAGCACTTTGCATCCACATATGAGGTATTTCCTTACTCAAGTGAAATGGGGTTACACATTTTGGGGGGATTTCTCTTCTTTTACCCCTTGTAAAAATTCAAAAAATGGCTCTACTAGAACATGCGAGTGTAAAAAAATGAAGATTTAGAATTTTCTCCTTCACTTTGCTGCTATTCCTGTGAAACACTTGAAGGGTTAACAAACTTTCTGAATGTCATTTTGAATACTTTGAGGGGTGCAGATTTTATAATGGGGTAATTTATGTGGTATTTCTAACATGAAAGCTACTCAAATCCACTTCAAACTGAACTGGTCCCAGAAAAATTCAGATTTTTACATTTTCGTGAAAGATTGGAAAATTGCTGCTGAACTTTGAAGCCCTCTGATGTGTTCCAAAAGTAGGAAAATATCAACTTTATGATGCCAACATAAAGTAGACATATTGGGGGAGATTTATCAAAGGATTTAGACTGGTTTTTCCTGTCTAAATTTGTCGCACAGAAAGTCGCAGTCTAAATATGTGCGACTTTTCTGCGACTTTTGCTGTAAAGGATTTCTAGAACATGATGCATGCAAGTCTATTTTAGACGGAAATGCATTGGAAAATGCATTGGTGCTGAATTTATCAAGTGCGACTTTTGTGCGACAAGTCGCATCTGCCCAAAATACGCTGAAATGTCAGACCATGTTGGAGCAGGTCTAAATGCAGTTTAAGCTGTAAACCCTGAAGTCTGAGCACAGAATTTATCAAGGGCTGTGAGACCTTTGATAAATTAGGAGCACAATAGACAGGAGACTACCACATACGCTGGTCTATAAGCATACCCAGAATGGACTAGATTAGTAAATGTCCCCCATTGTATATGGGAATCAATATATAATTTATTTAGAAAATTCATTTTACTTACAAGCTGAGAGTTTCAAAGTTAGAAAAATGCTAAATTTTCAAAATTTTCATGAAATTGTGGGATTTTTCACCAAGAAAGGATGCAAGTAACAAAGAAAATTTACCCTTATGTTAAATTAGAATATGTCACGAAAAAACTATCTCTGAATAAACGGGAAAAGTATCCCAGAGTTATTAATGCATAAGGTGACAGTGGTCAGAATTGCAAAAAAAAATGCTCAGTCCTTAAGGGGTTAACTGAAAACACCTGGCAATAAAACATTGCAGTAACATTAAAAAATATTACCTTTATATAGCATGGAATTCTGCTTCAGTAAGAAAACATTCTGAAAAGAATAACAAACAAAACTACAAGGTCTTTTAAGTGGTTTAATAAGATGACTTCTTAACACTTAGACTTCTAGGAGCAGTAACACATTATTCTACAACATTGTCATGGCTACTTGTGCCCTTTTCTAGCAGGTATGTGAAGCATTGCCTATGAATATTTCTTGTATACACAATTTTTCTTTTAGAATACCTTTTTTATTACAAATAAAACAGAACAAACACTTATGCAATTTTCACAGTTGTGTATGTAGTACTTTAGAAACATGAAGTACACTGATACAGTTTCTCAATGCTATTAAAGTTGAAAAGATTAAACAAAGCTAAAACAAGTCAAACAAGGTGAGAAAAGGGGGAAAAAGGGTAATAGTATTTGAAGGGAAGGGGGCTTTACTACCCCTTCAAAACTTGTATTACCTGATTCCTGCAGTCTCCCAACCAAAGCCCACTGCTGGGGTACTCCACTGCCCCAGCGTTTGAAAAATTTTGTTCCGAATTCTGGGTGCAGGCTACGGAGGTCATGACATTATGTCCACGACCCTTGCGACGTCACACACCACACACCCTCCATGTAAGTCTATGGGAGGGGGCGTGGCAGTAAAATAAAATCAACCCTATATTAATTGGGTATCTTTGCAACCGTATGGACCTACTGAATAAATATAAGGTGTCAATTTTACTAAAAACTGCTCTGTGTAGAAATGGAAGCTGCTAAAAAAAATTACATTTTGCCCCACAAATATTTTTTTTCTGGTTTTGCCGTAGATTTTGTGGTGACATTATTAATGGTGTTACAAAGTAAAATTGTTGGTGTTAAAAACAAGCCATCATATGGGTCTTTAGGTGAAAAATTGAAAGTGTTATGATTTTTAGAAGGTGAGGAGGAAAAAAAAGTGCAACAATTAAAAAAGGCCAAAGAGGGAAGGGTTTAAAGCTGTTGTTAGACTGCTCCTAGCTGCCTTGTTAAAAAACTGTACCTAACCATATATATAATCCCTGATCACCAAAGTGGACCAAGTATATAGGCTAGAGTAACTTGCTTTTTGAGAACCCAGTTTCCATAAAATGTTTCTGCTGATTGAGTCACCTTGGGTCAAAATACTGGAAATATAAGCAGGTGACTAACATGTAAGAATCTCCACCACTAGAATGCCCATCTGTCCCTCCTCCTTGATACTTCTGCACTCACCTAGGCCTAGATATCAAGAGAGACTTTAACTCACTTTCCTCCTCTTCCCTGTATGTCCGGTATCGGGCAACCCATTCACGGCCAGTGACAGTGCTTTCTCCCGAACATCAGAGCATAGCGTCTATAGGTGGGAAAACTGACAGTGCCGCTCGACAATCACTAGCCAAGACAGGACCCAGCTGCAGCCAGTGATTGGTTGAGCAGCACTGTGACATCACATCTACAGCTCAGGCCGCCTCCAAGCAGACTGTCAGTGGAGACTGGCCAGACATGGGCGTCCTGATACCTGAGCTATGAAGGAGCGGAGGAAGATCAATTTACTTATTTTTTATTTTATAAGGCAGGCTGGGGACAATAAGAATATTAACCCCTTAATGACCAGGCACATTTTTGTTGCTGCACTTTAGTTTTTTCCCTTGCCCTTTAACCTGTTAAGGACCAAGGGCATACCTGTATGTTTTGGATCCTTTCCCTTTGCATAACATGGGGCAACGGCCTCTAACAACGGCCGCGACCCGTGGCTAATAGCGCACAGCACTGATCGTGGCCGCGTGCTATTAACCCTTTAGACGCGGTGTTCAAAGTTGATCGCCGCATCTAAAGTGAAACTAAACTACCCCTGGCTAGCTCTGGGGGCTGTTTGGTACCGCCGAGGTGAAATCACTGTGGCGTCCCAAACAGCTCTAGGACTTGAGGAGGGTCCCCTTACATGCCTCCTGGTGTCCGATCGCCGAATAACTGCTCAGTGCCTGAGATCCAGGCATGAGCAGTCAAGTGGCAGAATCATCGATCAATTGTTTCCCATTGATCAATGTAGAAGATCAGTGTGAACAGTGTTATAGGCCCCTATGGGGGCTATAACATTGCAAATAAAATGGGAAAAAAAGTTAATAAAGATCATCTAACCCCTTCCCTAAAAAATTTGAATCACCCCCCTTTTCCAATAAAAAAAACTGTGTAAATAAAAATAAACATATGTGGGACCGCCGCATGCGGAAATGTCCAATCTATAAGTGCGATAAATACAAAAATGGTACCGCAAAAACTTCAGATCCCAGCGCAAAAAATGAGCCCTCATACCACCCCGTACGCAAAAAATAAAAAAGTTATAGAGGTCAGAAGAGGACAATTTTAAACATTTCAATTCTCGTGCATTAGAAACAGAAGCCCCCAAATGTTACAAAATTGTGTTTTTTCTTCAATTTTGTCGCACAATGATTTTTTGTTTCTGTTTCATCATAGATCTTTGGGTAAAATGACTGATGTCATTACAAATTAGTATTGGTGGTGCAAAAAATAAGCCATCATATGGATTTTTAGGTGCAAAATTGAAAGAGTTATGATTTTTTAAAGGTAAGGAGGAAAAAATTAAAGAGCAAAAACTGAAAAACCCCTAGTCCTTAAGGGGTTAATAGCCATAACTCTTTTTCATCTACACACCTATATTAGGGCTTATTTTTTGTGGAACCAATTGTACTTTGTAATATCTTCATTATTTTTTCCATAACATATACTCCAAAATGGAAAAAACAAAAACATTTTGTGACGTGAAATGGAAAATAAAGCAATTTTACTTTTTTTTAATTTTTTTATACACCATTCACTGTGTGGTCAAATTAACATGTCATCTAGATACTTTAGGTTGGCAAGATTAAGACAATACCCAATTAGTATAGTTTACATAATGTTTTACTAACTTAACATTTTTTAAAACTTTTTAGAAACATTTTTTTTAATTGCCATTTTCTGACCACTATAACTTTTATTTTTTTTGTTTACTCGGCTTTATGAGGGCTTATTTTTGCACCATGATCTGTAGCTTTTATCGGGACCATTGTGGTATTGATGGACCCCCACTGGGGGGGCGATCCACCCCACTTAATCACCAGGATCCATTTAAATCTCCCTTTAGACACCACTGTCAGCTTTGACAGTGGCAATCTAAAGGCTTAATTGCCAGCTGTGGTGACTATGTTGCTACAGGAATCAGCTGAGGGCTGGCCAGTATGGCGTGGGCTCGCGTCAGGAGCCCATGTCATACACTCTTAATGGCACATTGACATGTATAAATGTCAGTGGTCATTAAGAGGTTAAAAATAATCCACTGGGCAGCTCCTTTAAGTCTTACCCCTCCAATGTGAACCCCTTTTTATTGTCTAAGTCATATTTGTATAATCTTAGGCTATGTTCACGCAATGTAAACCCAATAGCAAAATATGGTCTTAAAATAGAAATAAAATACTGGCCTTTTTTTTTATCTAATAATGTGCACAATGAAGGTCTATGGATAAATGCCTTCTCAAATGTTGATAGAACCCTTTTTTTATATTCATACACCTTCCTTATGCACATTATTAGATAGAAAAAATGCACCCATATTTTATTCAAATTTTTATGTCTGTATTTTGATATTGAGAATACACAGTATAACCATAGAATAACGGTCATGATCTTCAAAATGTGTGAAGATAATCTGTTGAGCAGTTGCCCATAGCAAACAATCAGATAGTTTTTTTCTAAAAAAAAATAACAATTAACTGATTGATTGCTATGGGCAACTGTTCTAATGTTCCAATGGGTTTGTGTATAACGACCATAGAACATATGGAAAAGCATAATAAATAATAAGTAGCAATATACATCACCCCCAAGGCATGCCATGAATAAAAACATAGTAATAGAACCAAAATGCAAGTGCTAAAGTAGTTGGAGAAAAAAAACCTCAGTGCTGAGAATAAAGCAGCATATATTTATAATGTGCAGATATTTATGGACATTTATCAACGGGTTTAGTCAGGTTTTCTTTACTATAATTGTCGCAAAATTGTCGCAACTGCGCCTACACGATTTTTCGTGCGACATTTTGACTGGAAAGCGAGAAAAGCAAGTTTTCCAACAGGGTTTTCGCAACAGGGTTAAAAATTGACTAAATTTACTTCAGCTCAAACATGGAGCATAAAAAGCTACTACCAAAGTAAAAAAGGAAAAATTGCTTACGTGAAAGAAAATTATCAACAGGCTGAAAGCAGTTGATAAATGAGTCATACATAAGCAAAAAAAAAAAAGTAAGGAAAAAATTACTAAAAAAAAGAATACATAAGCAAACATTGATAAATGTCCCTCATTATGCATACATAAAGCATAAGTTCCCATATCCCAGTTACCCATCACAACTCCGACACATTTCCCCACCAGGCTTTGTCCACTCCTTGACAAAGCCGGGTGGTGAAACGCGTCGGACATGAAGACGTGGTAAGTGCCAACTTTCTATTTTCTATTGAGAATGGTGTAAAAATATATATATATAAAAAAACTTTAACTGATAACAAGAATAAAGGGATAACGATGCATGTGATATTACAGCTAGACTCTTCATGTCACTGGACTGCAGGTATAATACTGCTGATGTCACCCATCAGTGCTTTTTAGCATTGAGAACAATCATATGAAGCATTTCCAAAACTAATTTTAATTTTATATCTAATAAAACTGCAGCTGGAATTATAGCTAAGTCTCCTTTACCAAGGCAACAATTCAGTTTACTGTCACTCACTATCCCTGTATCTGCAAGCCAAGTCAAAGTGTCTTAATAAGAGAAAAAAAGAAGAAAACCATGTGTTAAGATAAGTGAGCAAATGCCAATGAACTTGTTGCGCTTACCCAAGAGGTTGTGTAAACCATTCACAACACTGGCTGAGGGTAATATGACCAGGTACCTCTGCAGTTTTCCTGCTCATAGCAACAAACTGAATGTTTCTTCTAGCAGTTGCAGAAATTGAGTGGCGCTGAACGGACCACAGATAGGTAGTAGAGTAACTGGATTTAATGACAAAAATTCAATGCATTTCTCTGCACAATGGTCGCTTCCTCAGTCCACATGCCGAGAAACATGTTGCATTTTGTTTATTAACCCCTTAAGGACTCAGCCCATTTTGGCCTTAAGGACTCAGACAATTAAATTTTTACGTTTTCATTTTTTCCTTCTCGCTTTCTAAAAATCATAACTCTTTTATATTTTCATCCACAGACTAGTATGAGGGCTTGTTTTTTGCGCGACCAGTTGTCCTTTGTAATGACATAACTCATTATATCATAAAATGTATGGCACAACCAAAAAACACTATTTTTGTGGGGAAATTAAAACGTAAAACGCAATTTTGCTAATTTTGGAAGGTTTCGTTTTCACGCCGTACAATTTATGGTAAAAATTACATGTGTTCTTTATTCTGAGGGTCAATACGATTAAAATGATACCCATTATTACAAACTTTTATATTATTGTTGCGCTTAAAAAAAATCACAAACTTTTTAACCAAATTAGTACGTTTATAATCCCTTTATTTTGATGACCTCTAACTTTTTTATTTTTCCGTATAAGCGGCGGTATGGGGGCTCATTTTTTGCGCCATGATCTGTACTTTTTTTGATACCACATATGCATATAAAAAACTTTTAATCCATTTTTTATAATTTTTTTTTAATAAAATGTATTAAAAAAGTAGGAATTTTGGACTTTTTTTTTTTTTCGTTCAAGCCGTTAACCGTACGGGATCATTAACATTTTATTTTAATAGTTCAGACATTTACGCACGCGTCGATACCAAATATGTCTATAAAAAAAATTTTTTACGCTTTTTGGGGGTAAAATAGGAAAAAAATGACGTTTTACTTTTTTATTGGGGGAGGGGATTTTTCACTTTTTTTTTACTTTTACTTTTACATTTTTTTACATTTTTTTTTACACTTGAATAGTCCCCATAGGGGACTATTCATAGCAATACCATGATTGCTAATACTGATCTGTTCTATGTATAGGACATAGAACAGATCAGTGTTTTCGGTCATCTTCTGCTCTGGTCTGCTCGATCACAGACCAGAGCAGGAGACGCCGGGAGCCGCACGGAGGAAGGAGAGGGGACCTCCGTGCGGCGTTCTGAATGATCGGATCCCCGCAGCAGCGTTGCGGGCGATCCGATCATTCATTCAAATCGCGCACTGCCGCAGATGCCGGGATCTGTATTGATCCCGGCACCTGAGGGGTTAATGGCGGACGCCCGCGAGATCGCGGGCGTCGGCCATTGCCGGCGGGTCCCTGGCTGCGATCAGCAGCCGGGTTCAGTCGTGCATGACACGGGCATCGCTCCGATGCCCGCGGTTATGCTTAGGACGTAAATGTACGTCCTCGTGCGTTAAGTACCACCGCACCAGGACGTACATTTACGTCCTGCGTCCTTAAGGGGTTAAAGGGGTACTCCCACCGTAGACATCTTATCCCTTATTCAAAGGATAGGGGATAAAATGTCTGATTGCGGGGGTCCCGCCACTGGGGACCCCCGCATTGTTGCATGCGGCACCCACCTGTTTCTTGTCCAGAAGCGCTGGAGGGTCTGGGTCGTGACCACGGGAACAGAAGTCTGTGACATCAGGACTCTGCCCCCCTGTGACATCACGTCCCGTCCCCTCAATGCAAGTCTATGGGAGGGGAAAAGATGTCTAGGGTGGGAGTACCCCTTCAAACCCACTTCCTTTGCTACCAGTCAATGTGGTCCATTCAGTGCCACTGGATTCCTGCTGCCTCTAGAAGAAAGTGTCTTAATGGCACCCTGTAATGTCCGTTTTTCTGTGTTTTGGTATTTTCTTCCTTGGGGCCTGTTCAGACGTGCTGTTTATGTCTGAACAGTTTCTGTGTTAACTTCTCTCTGGTTTTGTGAGAGTTAATGCTGGGAGGATATTTAAAGGGGTACTCTGGCCCTAATACATCTTATCCCTATCCAAAGGATAGGGGAAAAGATTTCTGATCGCAGGGGTACCGCCGCTGGGGACCTCCGCAATCTGTCATTCAGCACCCACCTTTGCAAGCTCTCTGCAGCGCTGGAGGCTCAGAGTATGCAGCGTGACGACAACGGGGCCGGAGTATTGTGACGTCACTGTGACCCCCGGGATAAGATGTATTAGGGCCAGAGTACCCCTTTAAGGCCTCTTCAGGTGCTCCTGTTACTCTGATCATGTTTCTTTATGTAGCTTTGTCTGTGTCTGAGCACATTTCCTGAGTTTGACCATGGTTTTATGTCCTGTTTGCTATGTATTTGATCACTAGATTTTAGCCTGCTATGTTTGAAGTATTTGTCGGTTTTAGAATTTTGCTTCATTTATATATTTAGTGTTCCTTGTCTAGACCCATGTTCAAATTGTATTCTGTTTTGCCTGTGCTTTGTGAATCTTAGCCTGTGAACACATTATGTCTTTTTGTCAGTCCTGTTTGACCTTGTTGGATCCTGGATCTCCTTGGATAGAATACTGTTCCGAGCTTTGTGCTAATCCATCCATCTAGGATTATGTTGGAGTCTGTCCCAGTTTTTCATGTATTTTTATTTCTGTTTCCAACTTGTCTGGTATCTATTCCACACTGTAGAGTGTGCCACTAGCAAGGAGTCCATTTAGAGTTATTATTACTGTCCACTCCTTTTATGGAGTGGGGAATCTTTTTGTCTAGTGTGTATTGTGCTCTTTGTATCCTGTCCTGTTTTAGTTTGCTATATCCTGCCTTGAATTATCTGTTTGTTGCTTTGTAGCATTCCTGATGTGTTCCTGACTTGTTCCCAGACATGTACTGTTCTGTTTGTTTTGTTTGACTTGGCGCCCATAGACTTTAGCGCAGAATAGAGACAGTCTTTGTGGTTGTCGATCCTTTGCATAGGAAGGGTCAGCAGTTTTAGGGACAGTTAGGGCTCACTTATTTCCTGCCCCCCTTTCATGACACACCCCATCCCCTTCCAAAACACACACACTTCTCGACACAAAGGGCACATGCCTGTGTAGTTCTCCGCCATTAACTCTGTTAGAGCATATTCCCGTGTTAACATTTAACCCCTTAAGGACCGGACCATTTTACACCTTAGGACCGGAGCGTTTTTTGCAATTCTGACCACTGTCACTTTAAACATTAATAACTCTGGAATGGTTTTAGTTATCATTCTGATTCCGAGATTGTTTTTTCGTGACATATTCTACTTTAACTTAGTGGTAAAATTTTACGGTAACTTGCATCCTTTGATGGTGAAAAATCCCAAAATTTGATGAAAAAAATGAAATTTTTGCATTTTTCTAACTTTGAAGCTCTCTGCTTGTAAGTAAAATGGATATTCAAAATAAAAAAAATTTGGGATCACATATACAATATGTCTACTTTATGTTTGCATCATAAAATTGATGAGTTTTTACTTTTGGAAGACACCAGAGGGCTTCAAAGTTCAGCAGCAATTTTCAAATTTTTCACAAAATTTTCAAACTCACTTTTTTTCAGTGACCAGTTCAGCTTTGAAGTGGATTTGAAGGGTCTTCAAATTAGAAATACCCCACAAATGACCCCATTATAAAAACTGCACCCCCCAAAGTATTCAAAATGACATTCAGTAAGTGTTTTAACCCTTTAGGTGTTTCACAGGAATAGCAGTAAAGTGAAGGAGAAAATTTTAAATCTTCATTTTTTACACTCGCATTTTCTTGCAGACCCAATTTTTTAATTTTTGCAAGGGGTAAAAGGAGATTTTTACTGGTATTTGTAGCCCAATTTCTCTCGAGTAAGCACATACCTCATATGTCTATGTTAATTGTTCAGCGGGCGCAGTAGAGGGCTCAGAAGGGAAGGAGCGACAAGGGGATTTTGGAGAGAACATTTTTCTGAAATGGTTTTTGGGGGGCATGTCACCTTTAGGAAGCCCCTAGGGTGCATGGACAGCAAAAAAAAATCCACATGGCATTATATTTTGGAAACTAGACCCCTTGGGGAACGTAACAAGGGGTAAAGTGAACCTTAATACCCCACAGGGGTTTCACGACTTTTGCATTGGCAAAAAAAAATTTAAAAAAATTACCTAAAATGCTTGTTTTCGCTAAAATGTAACATTTTTACAAAGGGTTAAAGCAGAAAATACCCCCCAAAATTTGAAGCCCAATTTCTCCCGATTAAGAAAACACCCCATATGGGGGTGAAAAAAGCTCTGCTGGCGCACTACAGGTCTCAGAAGAGGAGTAGTCACATTTGGCTTTTTGGAAGCAAATTTTGCTCTGGGGGCATGCCGCATTTAGGAGGCCCCTATGGTGCCAGAACAGCAAAAAAAAAAACCACATGGCATTATATTTTTGAAATTAGACCCCTTGGGGAACATAACAAGGGGTAAAGTGAACCCTAATACCCCACAGGGTTTTCACAACTTTTGCATATGTAAAAAAAGAATAAAAAATTTTAGCTAAAATGCTTGTTTTCGCAAAAATTTTACATTTTTACAAAGGGTTAAAGCAGAAAATCCCCCCCAAAATTATAAGCCCAATTTCTCCTGATTCAGAAAACACCCCATATGGGGGTGAAAAGTGCTCTGCTGGCGCACTACAGGTCTCAGAAGAGGAGTAGTCACATTTGGCTTTTTGGAAGCAAATTTTGCTCTGGGGGCATGCCACATTTAGGAAGCCCCTATGGTGCCAGAACAGCAAAAAAAAACCACATGGCTTTATATTTTTGAAACTAGACCCCTTGGGGAACATAACAAGGGGTAAAGTGAACCTTAATACCCCACAGGGTTTTCACAACTTTTGCATATGTAAAAAAAACTAAAAAATTTGACCTAAAATGCTTGCTTTTGCAAAAATTTTACATTTATACAAAGGGTTAAAGCAGAAAATACCCCCCAAAATTTGAAGCCCAATTTCTCCCGATTCAGAAAACACCCCATATGGGGGTGAAAAGTGCTCTGCTGGCGCACTACAGGTCTCAGAGGAGGAGTAGTCATATTTGGCTTTTTGGAAGCAAATTTTGCTCTGGGGGCATGTCGCATTTAGGAAGCCCCTATGGTGCCAGGACAGCAAAAAAAAACCCACATGGCATTATATTTTGGAAACTAGACCCCTTGGGGAACGTAACAAGGGGTAAAGTGAACCTTAACACCCCACAGGGATTTCACGACTTTTGCATATGTAAAAAACATTTTTGCAAGGATTAATAGTAGAAAAGACCCCCCAAAATTTGTAACCCCATCTCTTCTGAGTATGTAGGTACCCCATAAGTGGACGTCAAGTGCACTGCTGAAGCGCCACAATGCTGAGAAGAGAAGGAGTCACATTTGCAAACTTTGCTGAAATGGGGGGGAAATGTCGCATTTAGGAAGTCCCTATGGTGCCAGGACAGCAAAATACCCCCACATGTCATACCATTTTTGAAACTAGACCCCTTGAGGAATGTAACAAGGGGTAAAGTGAGCCTTAATACCCCACAGGGGTTTTACAACTTTTGCATATGTAAAAAAAAAAAAAAATTTCACTAAAATGTGTTTCCCCCAAATTTTCAATTCTTACAAGGGTTAATAGCAGAAAATATACCCCAAAATTTGTAAATACATTTCTTTGGAGTAAGGACATACCTTCATTTTTGATGATTTTCGCTCCGCGGGTGCACACCAGGTCTTGGAGTAGGAGGTCAGTCAGGGGCCTTGAGCTTATTATAGCAGCCAGGATGTGGGACCCCCCCTCAAGGAGCGTTAATGGGTGGGGAGCACTGAGCCCTAAAATAGGGGAACACTATGGGGGACAACAGGCCGTAACTGGGGTAGACAGGTGGGGTACAGTGGCCCGTAATATGGGGTACAGTGGACCAGAAAATAATATAATAATAAAATAAGATATGTTCCCAGAATGATGACCCAGAGCACAGCCAAAACTAAAAAAAAATATGCCCGCCCCAAACCCTATGCTCTGAATCATCATTCTGGGAATGTGATGTGTGTTGCCGTCCCTAACCTGTTGCCTCAAATGCGCACCCGCTCAGGTGGAGAGAGAGGGCTGCGCATTTGAGGCAACATAAAAAGTCCCCGATGATAGTGACTCAGTGACCTATGACCCATTTTTGAAAAAACACCCGCAGAGGTCTTATCAGGTGTTTTTTTTTTTCCAGGTTTTTTTGGGCAATTTAGTGATTTATGGGGGTAAAATTTTGGCATGTACTCTAGACTTGGTACATTGGTCAAATTATGGAAAATTAAACTGAAAAGGGAAAATTTAGGGCTCCATGGAAGTGTGATACTCCCTGAAGCAGCCTATGCAGAGGCCCGGATTATCTGCGCAAGTGTCACACTGAATGGTGGTGTCCCTCCGTCTCCCCTTCCTGTAACACACTGTGCATTTTTTCTGGGATCGTCCCTTCTTTCCACTGGGGGGGGGGGGGGGGGGGGAACCTCACCTGGAAAGTGTTGGCCTGGGAAGATCCTGGCGCCTATAACTCCAGACCCTTGGGAGGTCCGGCCTGCTCTTTCCCGGTCAGCAAAGATCAGGAACCTTAGGACTTCTTCTGGGTACTGGAGGAATGTCCCTGTGTTGCCAGCGTACTGGGATAGTACAAAAGCATTGTACATTGCAACCTGTACCATGTAGACCGCAACTTTTTTGTACCATGCCCGTGTTTTCCGCATGGCGTTATATGGCTTGAGGACTTGATCTGAGAGATCAACTCCCCCCATATACCGATTGTAGTCCAGAATACAATCGGGCTTGAGGACCGGTCCCGCGGTACCTAGCACAGGGACAGGGGTGCTGCCATTCCCATGAATAGTGGTGAGTATAAGGACATCCCTCTTATCCTTATACTTCACCAACAACAGCTTATCATGGGTCAGGGCACGGGACTCACCCTTGGGGATAGGCGTCTTAACAAAATTTAGAGGGAGGCCTCTCAGGTTCTTCCGCACGGTCCCACAAGCGGACGTGGATCTTGCGGAAAGGGATGTGAAGAGAGGGATGCTGGTATAAAAGTTGTCCACGTACACGTGGTAGCCGTTATCCAGCAATGGGTGCACAAGCTCCCAAACGATTTTCCCGCTAACACTCAGAGTGAGGGAGCAATCTGGGGGTTCAATACGGGAATCTCGTCCCTCATACACTCTAAACTTGAGAGTGTACTCTCACAAAGTTTATAGAGCTTCACGCCATACCGCACCCGCTTCGAGGGAATATACTGGCGGAAGATGAGTCTCCCCTTAAAACTGATGAGAGACTCATCTACTGAGAGGTCCCTGAGCGGTACGTAGGCCTCCAAAAATTTGGCCCCAAAGTGATCGATGACCGCCCTCACTTTGTAAAGCCGGTCATAGACGGGATCACCTTGGGGCGGACATGCCTCATTATCTGCATAATGCAGGCATTTCCGAATGGCCTCTTACCGGTTTCGTGTCATCGCCATACTGTAAAGCGGAGTCTGGTAGAGGACGTCCCCGCTCCAGTAATGACGAGCACTTGGTGAGGCAGCGTGAGGCCCCAAGATGTCCTCATTTCCGCTGCATCAATGGCGCGCCATTCATTGGGCCTGGCCAAAAACGAATTGGGGTGGTGGGCAATGAACTGCTGGGCGTACAAGTTTGTTTGCTCCACCATTAGATTGACCAGGCTGTCACTGAAAAAAAACTTTAAAAAGTCCAGATCAGTGAACCCAGCAGTGTCAATCCGGATTCCTGAGTCGCCAACAAACTCAGGAATCCGTGGCTGATAATCCTCTGGGGGGCTCCAGACAGGGTCATCGGAAGGGGGCTCCGGTGCACTTGTCTGGGGGGCCGGACTCCTATTACGAGCGGCATTGCCATCCGTACTAGTGTCGGCCACTGGGTCACTCTCATGGGGGGTGCGTGGCCTCGCCTGGCGGCGTCTCCGCCGCCGTACAGGGGACTCATCATCACTACTAGATGATGAGGAGGGCGATGAAGAACACAAAAATGTTGGATCTTCATCGTCCTCACTGGCAGATTCGGAGTCGGAGGCTAAAAAAGCGTAAGCCTCCACTGCCGAAAATGGGGGGGGGGGGGGGGGGGAAGAATGTAGTGTGTGGTGCTTGGTGTACAAAGTGTAGAACAGTAATATAAAAAAAAAAAGCTGCGGCCCAAACAAAAAAGGGGTGGCAAATGCAGCTCCCTGAACCCCTAATAGGACCCTGGGTAACAGATCAGACCCTAATAGGACCCTGGGGGACCTATTAGGGGGAGGGGGGGTACTTTTTTTTTTACTTTTTTTTACTTTTATTAAAATTTTTAACTATTTATACTCCTACCTGTCCCTAAAATGATCTCACCCTATTCTAAGGCTCCTGAGGGGGCTCTGGAGCTCTGAGGGGGGACCAACGGTCCTCTTCCTGCTGCTGCACCCGCTGACTGAACCAAAACAGCGGGTCCAGCAGTGGGAAGGAGCCGTTAACCCCTCCTCTGCCGCTCTGTTATTGGCTGGACGATCGCCAGCCAATAGCAGTATTGTCACCGCTCCCCAGCAACGGTAGGTGATTGGCGGTGAATTGTACACCGCCGATCACCATTTATTTCCTGGTCATCGGGTCACAAGTGACCCGAATGACCTGAATCGCTGAAGATCGCTTGCGTGATTTCGCAAGCGATCTCCGGTGATCGCCGACATGCAGGGGTCCTGGGACCCCCCTCGGCATTTGCATGGCATGCCTGCTGAAAGATTTCAGCAGACATGCCGTTCCGATCTCTGCCCGGCGCGCGGCAGAGACAGGAAATACAACAGGACGTTCTCTAACGTCCTTGGGCATTAAAACCCATGTAGCGGGGACGTTAGAGAACGTCCTATGTCCTTAAGAGGTTAAAGGGATTATCCAGGAATAGAAAAACATAGCTAATTTCAAAAACAGCTCCACGTTTGTCTCCAGGTTGGGTGTGGTTTTACAACTTGGCTCCATTCACTTCAATGGAACTGAGCCACAGAATCACACCCAACCTGGAGACAGAAAGGGAGCAGTTTTTGAAAGAAAGTAGCTTTGTTTTTCTAATCCTGGATAACCACTTTAAATAAATAAAATATATTCTTTAATAAAATGCAAAATCATGCAATTGTGAAATATAAAAATATTTTTAAGTAGCTAAAGCAGAAGTGTAACAATGAACTGCTAATTTTACAATGTGTCTTAAAGAGCTAATAGATCTTTGTGTTGTAGGGTCATCTTAAGTTGTTCTTTTTGACCTCACAAAATGTGTTAATGAAGCATAGAATATGCATCACAGAATAAACACATCATCAATAAAAAAAAAATTATTATTATACTTGAAGGAGACATTTAATCATATTTAAAGGGTTTTAGATTTGCAACCTTTGACTCTTTAATCCTGGCACCTGTAGTTTAGAACATAAATATAAAATTGCTTTCTCCCTGAAACTTCAAACCACCAACCGTTCCAAGTCTCATAGGGCAATAGGAATAAAATTGAAAAGCATGTGTTATACACGGTGCAAAATGGCATGATTTGCAGACGTTTAAAATCATAAAACTTTCATTACTTTCCTAATATATAACCATCAAAATAAGAGAGTACGATTCTAAATTTATGAGGCTGAACTTAACACTGAATATGAAATAAGAATCACATTGATCTTTGTAGTGGAGGGCTTAAAAACACATTAGGTTGCATAACTTCAATACATTACATTGATTTAGGCATAAAATGCACAGCATTCAATACTTTGCCACCTAACGCCTCTCAATAATGAGCAAAACTGTTGATTGTAAAATTATTTGTGTTCTATATCATAGTGTTTCATGAGACTGTTTAGATTTACAACTAGTAAACCACATCTGGGGTTTTATTAGCATAAGGGCTACGAGTGTTACAGCTGTGTACATTCTAATGTAATAGTCACCATTTGATACAGTGGCAAAGCTTAGAAGTTTTTAAAGTTAAGTCTAAAGTGTATATGAGACTATGTGAGTATCTGCTCTGTGTCTATGTGGCCAAGTGGGCCCACTTACATTATACAACCATCTCAGTCATGTTACACAGAGCTGGAAGAGAACCCTAATCCCTAAGTGTTCACTTCCCCTGGCTTGTTCTACTGGTCAATTGGGGTCTGAACACTCAGAACTTGACTGATCGAAACTTTAGATAAACGCTCTGTGTGATGTTATTTTAATATCGACCAATAAAGAATACTACTTTTAATACTCTACCTGTTTTGGATTATACTTCCAGGAATTCTTCAGTTTGCTTTTGCAGGTTGGCTCTCCCAAATCTGTGCATTGGGTGTAAGAGCAGTTTCTCTTGAAATGTCCTGTTTGTTTTCTTTGTTAGGTTGCTGTGGTTACACCCTGACCTATCGTGGTTCTGTCTCGCCCACTTATCAAATATCTGGTGTGACCACACCTGTTTAGCTGGCTATTTAAAGGGGTATTCCAGGATTTTTTCCCCCACTATAATAGAGGGGCTGTAAAATTAGTGTAGTTTAAAATATTGTGTCTGTACGTGGTCTCGCAATTCTTATGTGATTTTCGCATCAATATTTATTTTTAACAGCATACAAAATTACTTAGGTCTTGGGATTTCCCAGGATGCAGTGCATCGAGACATGACCTCACTAGTCAGTTGTGCAAAGGGAGCCAGTCCTGCTTCAATGGGTGGAGTGACCGCTGGGTGGGAGACAGATTATTTTGCAACAGCTGTAGGCCCCCTGGTTTGAATGGATGCAGCTCATTTGTGCTGCAATGTTGGGGTATTTGATGTGTGGGAGGGAGGAAACTTCACACTTACAAACATGGAACTATGGGATGTGTAGTTTAAGAGACTGAACTCTAACAGGAAATACTCAGCTCACAAAAAGATAGCCTGGCAGGTATGTACTAAAATCACCTTATGGTGGATAACCCCTTTAAGCCTTCACTGGCTATGTACCTTTGCCAGTGAAAGAAGATTATTTCTTCAGCTGGTGTGTTGTATGGTATTCTTCTTTTTGGTATCTGACTTTGGCTCTGTTTTCCAGGTTTCACCCCTTGCTTTCTGATTCGACATCTCTCTGGTTCTCTCTGTTCTGATTTCAGCAAGCTGACATTGATTTATCTGTTAGTTTGTTTGTCTCCCTCTGTATTGTTAAGTGTGCGTTTCCCTTTTGGATTTCCTGATAATCCCCTGACCTGTGTATTTTTGTAGTTTGTTATTTTTGAGTCTAAAGTCCCAGCACTTAGATAGGCAGGGACTGTCTTCGTGGTTGTGGATCTGTCAGGTAGGGCAGATACGCAATAGGAAGGAAAAGAGGTTGTTGGTGAGTACAGGACTTCACCTTTTCCCTGCCGTTACGTGACATAAGGCATTTGATATGTCTCTATAGCTTATCAATTTTTTTTTACTTAACTGACATTTCCCATTTGAAACGCTCTGTGCATAAAAGCTTTTAAATTAATTGCCATTGAGTTTGGCACTACAGGATGTTTTTAACCAATACTGAGCACTAAAAAAGCAACAGCAAGTTTTTATACAGTTTATCAACAAAAATCTAAGAATGTTAGAATGTTAATATCATTATCAATTGTATTAAAGGAGCACTAGGCCTACATAATAATAATAAGAATAATAAGAATAATTCACATTAATAAGTGAATGGGCATAGGCGTAAATATAACTACAGATAACTACAGATCACCTCCCTTATACCGCTCCATATACGGAAAAATACTTAATTTCTTATTAAAAGTTAGAATTTTAGAAAAATAGCAATATAAAACAAAACCTATAAAAAATACACCTACAGAATAAAGAAAACATGTCATTTTTACCAAAAAGTGCACTTTGTTTTTGTTTAACCATAGACTTTATGGTAAAATGAGTGATGTTATGACAAAGTACAATTGGTGGCACAAAAACATGCTCTCACATGGCCCTGTTGTTGGAAAATTGAAAGTGTTATGGCTATTAGAAGGTATGGAGGAAAAAAATGTAAAAAATCACTGCGTCCATAAGGGGTTAACATGCATTACATTAACCCCTTCCCGCTATTGGACGTATGCATACGTCCAGGCGAATTACACGTTCGCGCAAATGGACGTATGCATACGTCCAAGCGATCTCCTGCTCTGCCGCGGGCAGCGCAGGAGATCGCGGGTGGGACTCAGCTGTCAATCACAGCCGGAGTCCCACCGCAGCTGCCGGGGCCGCGATCGCGCCGGTCCCGGCAGCATTAACCCCATAGATGCCGTGATCAGTTCTGATCACGGCATCTACGGTGTTTGCAGGGGGAGCGCTCTCCCCCTGCCCATCAACGGCGGCGCCGCGATAAAATAAGGGGGATCGAGGGTGTCCAAGACACCCTCGATCCCCCTTGAAGAGATAGGAGTGAGGTGGCAGGGTTGCCACCCCTCCTATCCCTGCTATTGATCGGCGGAGCGGCCGACCAATAGCAGACTGGGGGCGGGGGGGTTAAAGTTCGGTTCCCCCCGCTATGCCCACCCATCGGTGTCCGGGCACAGCGGGGGGAACCGTGTAATAGCGGCGGCGGCGATCACTTACCCGGCGGCGGCGGCTGTAATTACGGGGGCGGTGGAGGTAAGTATGACGCCGCGTGTCCAGAGTCTGTTGCCTAGCAACATCTGCAGGGCGACAGTTTAGAGAGTGGTCTCTAAACTGTCGCCCTCCAGATGTTGCAAAACTACAACTCCCACCATGCCTTGACAGCTGTTTTCTGTGTTGGCATGCTGGGAGTTGTAGTTTTGCAAGATTTAGAGGGGTTCAGGCTGGAGATCACTGACAGTGGTCTCTAAACTGTAGCCCTCCAGATATTACAAAACTACAACTCCCAGCATCCCCAGACATCAGTTTGCTGTCTTAGCATGCTGAGATTTGTAGTTTTGCAACATCTGGAGGGCTACAGTTTAGAGACCACTGTCAGTGATCTCCAGCCTGAACCCCTCTAAATCTTGCAAAACTACAACTCCCAGCATTCAGGAACAGCAAATGGCTGTCTCGGCATGCTGGGAGTTGTACTTGCGTGCCTCCAGCTGTTGCATAACTACATCTCCCAGCATTCCCTTTGGCAATCAGTACATGCTGAGAGTTGTAGTTCTGCAACAGCTGGAGGCACACTGGTTGGGAAATACCGAGTTAGGTAATAGGTTCTATTACCTAACTCAGTATTTTCCAACCAGTGTGCCTCCAGCTGTTGCAAAACTACAACTCCCAGCATGCACGTTCTGTCAGTGCATGCTGGGAGTTGTAGTTCCCCCCCCCCCTCCCATGTGAATGTACAGGTTACAGTCACACTGGCGACGGATTACAGTGAGTTCCCTGCTTCAAGTTTGAGCTGCAGCCGCAGCTCAAACTCCTAGCGGGAGACTCAGTGTAATCCGCCGTCAGTGTGAATGTAACCTAAAAACACTACACTACACTAACATTAAATAAAGAGTAAAACACTACATATACACACGTACGCTGCCCCCCCCACCACCCCTTCCCCCCCAATAAAAATGAAAAACGTATCCTACAGCAGTGTTTCCAAAACGGAGCCTCCAGCTGTTGCAAAACAAAAACTCCCAGCATTTCCGGACAGCCATTGACTGTCCAAGCATGCTGGGAGTTTAGCAACAGCTGGAGGCACCCTGTTTGAGAATCACTGGTGTAGAATACCCCTATGTCCACCCCTATGCAAATCCCTAATTTAGGCCTCAAATGCACATGGCGCTCTCTCACTTCGGAGCCCTGGCGTATTTCAAGGCAACATTTTAGGGCCACATATGGGGTATCGCCGTACTCGGGAGAAATTGCCTAACAAATTTTGGGGGGCTTTATCTCCTTTTACCCCTTATGAAAAGGTAAAGTTGGGGTCTACACCAGCATGTTAGTGTAAAAAAAAAACATTTTTGTACACTAACATACTGGTGTTGCCCCATACTTTAAAATTTCACAAGCGGTAAAAGAAAAAAAGCCTCCAAAATTTGTAACGCAATTTCTCCTGAGTACGGAGATACCCCATATGTGGGCGCAAAGTGTTCTGGGGACGCACAACAAGGCTCAGAAGGGAGAGTGCACCATGTAAATTTGACGTCTAAATTGGTGATTTGCACAGGGGTGGCTGATTTTACAGCAGTTCTGACATAAGTGCAAAACAATAAATACCCACATGTGACCCCATTTTGGAAACTACACCCCTCACGGAATGTAACAAGGGGTACAGTGAGCATTTACACCCCACAGGTGTCTGACAGATCTTTGAAACAGGGGTCTGTGAAAATGAAAAATAAAATTTTTAATTTGCACAGCCCACTGTTTCAAAGATCCGTCAAATGCCAGTGGGGTGTAAATTCTCCCTGCACCCCTTATTACCTTCCGTGAGGGGTGTAGTTTTAAAAATGGGGTCACATGTGGGGGGGGTCCACTGTTCTGGCACCACGGGGGGCTTTGGAAATGCACATGGCCAAATTCTCTCTCCAAAAGCTCAATGATGCTCCTTCTCTTCTGAGCATTGTAGTTCGCCCCCAGTGCACTTCACGTCCACTTATTGGGTATTTCCATACTCAGAAGAGATGGGGTTACAAATTTTGGGGGGTATTTTCTGCTATTATCCCTTGTAAAAATGTAAAATTTTGGGGAAAACAAGCATTTTAGTGTAAAAATTTTTTTTTTTTTTTTACATATGCAAAAGTCGTTAAACACCTGTGGGGTATTAAGGTTCACTTTACCCCTTGTTACGTTCCCCAAGGGGTCTAGTTTCCAAAATGGTATGCCATGTGGGTTTTTTTTTCTGTCCTGGCACCATAGGTGCTTCCTAAATGCGGCATGCCCCCAGAGCAAAATTTGGTTCCAAAAAGCCAAATGTGACTCCTTCTCTTCTGAGACCTGTAGTGCGCCAGCAGAGCACTTTTCATCCCCATATTGGGTGTTTTCTGAATCGGGAGAAATTGGGCTTCAAATTTTGGGGGGTATTTTCTGCTATTACCTTTTTTAAAATTGTAAAATTTTTGCTAAACCAATCATTTTTGGTAAAAAAATTTTTTTTTTTTTTACATATGCAAAAGTCGTGAAACACCTGTGGGGTATTAAGGTTCACTTTACCCCTTGTTACGTTCCCCAAGGGGTCTAGTTTCCAAAATGGTATGCCATGTGGGTTTTTTTTTCTGTCCTGGCACCATAGGTGCTTCCTAAATGCGGCATGCCCCCAGAGCAAAATTTGCTTCCAAAAAGCCAAATGTGACTCCTTCTCTTCTGAGACCTGTAGTGCGCCAGCAGAGCACTTTTCATCCTCATATTGGGTGTTTTCTGAATCGGGAGAAATTGGGCTTCAAATTTTGGGGGGTATTTTCTGCTATTACCTTTTTTAAAAATGTAAAATTTTTGCTAAACCAAGCATTTTTGGTAAAAAATATTTTTTTTTTTTTACATATGCAAAAGTCGTGAAACACCTGTGGGGTATTAAGGTTCACTTTATCCCTTGTTACGTTCCTCAAGGAGTCTAGTTTCCAAAATGGTATGCCATGTCGTTTTTTTTGCTGTCCTGGCACCATAGGGGCTTCCTAAATGCGACATGCCCCCCGAGCAAAATTTGCTCTCAAAAAGCCAAATATGACTCCTTCTCTTCTGAGCATTGTAGTTCGCCCGTAATGCACTTAAGGTCAACTTATGGGGTACCGCCATACTCAGAAGAGATGGGGTTACAAATTTTGGGGGGTATTTTCTGCTATTAACCCTTGCAAAAATGTGACATTTGGGGGGAAACACACATTTTAGTGAAAAAAAATATTTTTTTTTTACATATGCAAAAGTCATGAAACACCTGTGGGGTATTAAGGCTCACTTAATTCCTTGTTACGTTCCTCAAGGGGTCTAGTTTCCAAAATGGTATGCCATGTTTTTTTTTTTGCTGTTTTGGCACCATAGGGGCTTCCTAAATGCAACATGCCCCCAAAAAACCATTTCAGAAAAACGTACTCTCCAAAATCCCCTTGTCGCTCCTTCGATTCTGAGCCCTCTACTGCGCCCGCCGAACAATTTACATAGACATATGAGGTGTGTCCTTACTCGAGAGAAATTGGGCTACAAATTCAAGTATAAATTTTATCCTTTTACCCCTTGTAAAAATTAAAAAATTGGGTCTACAAGAACATGCAAGTGTAAAAAATGAAGATTTTGAATTTTCTCCTTCACTTTGCTGCTTTTCCTGTGAAACACCTAAAGGGTTAAAACGCTTACTGAATGTCATTTTGAATACTTTGGGGGGTGTAGTTTTTATAATGGGGTCTTTTATGGGGTATTTCTAATATGAAGACCCTTCAAATCCACTTCAAACCTGAACTGGTCCATGAAAAATAGCGAGTTTGAAAATTTTGTGAAAAATTATAAAATTGCTGCTGAACTTTGAAGCCCTCTGGTGTCTTCCAAAAGTAAAAACTCATAAATTTTATGATGAAAATATAAAGTAGACATATTGTATATGTGAATCCAAAAAAAAAATATTTGGAATATCCATTTTCCTTACAAACAGAGAGTTTCAAAGTTAGAAAAATGCAAAATTTTCAATTTTTTCATCAAATTTTGGGATTTTTCACCAAGAAAGGATGCAAGTTACCACAAAAATTTACCACTATGTTAAAGTAGAATATGTCACGAAAAAACAATCTCGGAATCAGATTGATAAGTAAAAGCATTCCAGAGTTATTAATGTTTAAAGGGACAGTGGTCAGATGTGCAAAAAAGGGCTGCGTCCTAGAGGTGAAAATGGGCTGTGTCCTTAAGGGGTTAAACCATAATTTTTCTCAGTGAAAAATCAGTGCAGTCCACAAACATATGCAGTTATGATGAAGTGACCCAATGCACAAAATACACATTAGATGGATGAACAGAAATTGGCCGATTTGGCAACATCAATCTAGTGTTTATGGTTTGTTTCTTACTTTACTACTGATTACATTCATTTTTGAGAGAGCAATATCATATCTTTTACAGTTGGGGACCCTCCTCAGTCATCTAAGCTTATCGTACTCCTGCGATCACGTTGCAGGATTACAATAAGTTTTACTGAGCTACCAACAGCATTTAATTTCACTTTAGAGGCTGTGATTGGCATTGATCAGGGTGTTTAAATGGTTAAATAAAGGGTGACGGCGGCAATGCCGCTGCCCGTCATAAGCAGTGAGAGTCTGGCTACTCGTGGTGGCCGACACTCACTGCTCTGAAACAAGGGCAGCTCGTGCGCTCTCTTCAAAGCTGCTTAACGCACCATTTACTCCCTGGAGTGTTAAGTCCCCAATGTCAAGGGCATAACATTATGCCCTATGTCCTCAACAGGTTAATTGAGAGAGGGGGAGAACGCTACTGCCAGACAGCAGGCAGAACCATAATGATATCCTAATACAGTTTAGACAGTTGGCCAGTCCTGATGAAGACGGCAGGTTTGGCTGACTAAGGGAACTTAGTCAAGATAATGAACAATACAGAAGAATATACAGAAGTATCTTATTTGGTTAAAATAACATTGTTTCCCATTAACTTTTAATGACTCTTCTGTAAAACATTCTCGGAGACATAAATTGTCCTCCTGATATTTGTTCTTATGACGTATTTTTATCACTTTCTTTTTTAAATCCTCTTTAAAAGGAATGGATCAACTTGTACAACTCAATCTACAGTATTACCGGGCCTGCCAGCACTGTAGGTATTAACAGATATACTTCAAAATATTTCTGATTATACTGTACTAAAGTGTTGAAAGTTGACCTTTCACCAGATATTTAAAAGTGAAGTGGTAAATTTAATAGATTTGCATTTGCTTTGATGTTAAAGCCTTTTGATTTTTTTCACACTCATCATATGAGTCAACTGTCCCCAGCATATCATAAGTTGGCTTTTCTACACCAGTTCTTAAGCAGACATAGCAGCTGCAGTGACGAGTAGTCACAGTTCTTCTGTATTGTTCT
This sequence comes from Hyla sarda, assembly GCF_029499605.1. Taxonomy (NCBI): domain Eukaryota; kingdom Metazoa; phylum Chordata; class Amphibia; order Anura; family Hylidae; genus Hyla; species Hyla sarda. Next base: position 336,019,579 of record NC_079192.1, read on the forward strand.
TTGCTTAAAAGCGTGATGGATATTTAAATGTGAAGAAGGCCGTTCAACTGTTTTGTCACTCAGCATTCAGTCTTAAAATAATGTGCAAGATGTTCTTTATGTTGCTACTGTTGTAGCCAATAATGTTATAATCATTGTGTTGTTACTATTATTATTATTATTATGTTCTTAAGGGGTACTTCGGTGGAAAACATTTTTTTTTATTTATTTTTTATCAACTGGTGGCAGCAAGTTAAACAGATTTGTAAATTACTTATATTAAAAAATCTTTATCCTTCTGGTACTTTTTAGCAGAGGAAATTCTTTTCTTTTCTTTTTGAATTTCTATTTTGTCTTGTCCACAGTGCTCTCTGCTGACACCTGATGCCCGTATCAGGAACTGTCCAGAACAGGAAAAAATTCTCAGCAAAACTATGCTACTATGGACAGTTTCTGATACAGACAGAGGTGTCAGCAAAGAGCACTGTGGACAAGGCAAAAAAGAAATTCAAAAAGCAAAGAATTTCCTCTGTAGCATACAGCTGCTAATAAGTACTGGAAGGATAAATATTTTTTTTATATAAGTAATTTACAAATCTGTTTAACTTTCTGG